>NW_027137563.1:3420026-3850652 GCF_001692895.1 Cenococcum geophilum 1.58 | reverse complement strand
GTGGTAGAAAAACTATAAGAAATCCTAACCCCTGTCCTGTCCTTTTGTTCTCTTAATATCTTTAAAAGCCTAGGTAGGAGTTGCCTCCTTCTAGAAACCTATCTGTTTTTTATTCTTCCATAGATTCTTGCTTTCGCCGTACTAGTTTAGCCAGCCTTTTTAAGAGTTCTCGCAGTCTTTACTATTAGCCAAAGTGTTTTTCTTTACAATTAATGCAAGAGGGGTGGTATCTGGCAAGGCTTGCCCTGTTATTATACAGCTAGACAGGATAGTTCTTTAGATAAATGCTACAGGCCGCATAGTATTCTGTAGCCCTAGCTAGAGCCACCATCTGCCTATATGGGGCAAATTTTGGGCAGCTCAGTACACTGCGTAGTGCGGAGAGGACTTCGAGGTATTTTTACTACCTTAGTAGCTGCTACCTGCAACTTGATAAATCTCTTTTTTACTTTAAGGCATTTCCTTGTCCTTTTTCTTCGTTCCTCTATAGCTAAAAAACTATAGAGCCTAAATCTAATCTGCTGGATCGTGTCTTTTTACACTAGATAACGATCCATTCTAGGTAGTCCTTATATCCTTTATAGGCATTAAAGGTCTCAATTTCTCTTTTAGAACTTAAGAGGCCCTCCTTCTCCCTAGGAAGGTTAGGCGTTAGGGAACCCCATGGGCTAATAATTTAAACCCAAGGTTCTAGGTTTTTGTTCTCTTTAAAAGGTAAAGTCAGTTATGCCAGATTTTCTTTATATTATAACTAGTAAATCCCGCATTATTACTCTTCCGTAGTTATAAGGAGAATTATTTTGTTTTCCTTTAGTTTCTAGTTATAGATACTAAAAACAGGTTTTTCTACTTACAGTTTTAATGTAAATAGTTAATTGACTTTATTTCGTATAGCGAAGGTATCTAAAGGTTAGTCCTTTTAGTTTGTAATTAAGACTAGCTTTCTTTCTTATAGCTGCTTTTTCTTACTTCTAGTAGAAGTAGAAGGAGTAGGAAATGGTAGTGATAAGGAGGGTAGAGAGGACGAAGTAGAGAGGTCCTTCTTTAGCCTCTCTGCGTAGGTTTCTTTAGTAGGGGCTACCTCCTTACGGAGAGCTCTTACTTCTTCGACTAGTCCTTTTAGGACATTGTTTGTCTTTTCTTTTCCTTTTATAAAGGGGTTTTCTCCTACTAGAACACTACGTGTATAGTCCTCTAGCTGTTTAATTTATTCCTTTTTATTTTCTTCTTCTTCTTCTTCTTTTTCTTCTAGCCCTTTATAGGCCTGGGTTAGGCTATCTAGAGCCTTTTGTAGGTGTTATTCTGGAGAAAGGGGAGTAAAAGATATACTCTGTATACCAGCCATAAAAGTCCTCATTTTGGTTGTCTTTTTTGCAGGTTTTTAGTTTTCTTTTTCAGTAGAAGACTAAGGATGTCCTCTTTTTTCTCCTGTCCCAAATAGGCTAGGGGAAGGAGAAGGGGCAGAAAAAGTAAGTGTAGATATAGACTTATTATCACTTATTTCTATAGGAGGTTTCTTTTTAGGCCTACCGGGCCTTAGCATTATGTGTCTTATAAAGGGGTTTTCCTAGTTTTTACTGTCCTTATACCCTTTTCTCCTTACTAATCCTACTAGAAGATTTCTGGGGAGATTAGGCTAAGAGGTAGTAGAGAAACTAGCCCCTATTTTGTAGTTTTNGTATTAGTNGTNGTNGTAGTAGNTNTNGTGTTCCTGTCCGTGCCTCGCTTATAAGCTAGGGCCACCCTTAAAGAAAATTTTCTGTTAGGAAAAGGGGGTAAAACGACAAATAAATCCACCTCTAGCTCGCTAGGCAGTAGGAATTAGGTCTTAAAAGTTAGAAAATCGATTGTTTTTGATGGTAAGATGGGTATGCGTAAGTTTTGGAGTGTGGCGCTACCTTTTGGTAAGGTTGCATGTGTGGTTAAGGCAGGTAGTTATATATTAGCTAGTAATATAGTAGAGTTTAATACACCTACTTATCTAGGCCTCTACCCCAGTTTTTTGGTACTTTAGTCCTAGTCTATAAGCAGTTGGCTGTTACTACCTAATACGGGGATTCTTACTAGTTCTTTCAGATATCTTATAACGGGATTGGCCCGAGTACTAGTCCGCCCCCCAGCGGTCTATATAAGAGTTTCCTCCTAGAGTTGGTACGCTTTCGCACGGCTTAGGAGCCTTCCATAGCCTCTAGTTTTACGCTTCTCTTTATTATTTCCGCTAGCGCGGGCATAAGCTGCCATTTGCAGGGGTCGCAACTTCCGTCTTACGCGCCTACTGGCGTAGTCCTACGAGGGCGTCGTGGCTGTATCCTGCAATGTAGCTAGGTATACCTTCTACGGTTAAGGCCTAGCTAAAACCTCTCCCGCCTAAGTAACTCCTGTTTGCTCCTTAAGCGTCCCTTACTAGCGTACTGCCCTAGCGAGCAGTCCTGTCTATTAGTACACCGACACGCGTATCCGTTCTCTTGAGCTACGTAGTAGTCTCTCTAGCTAGGACGTGATCCTGCCTGCCTACTAGGTGCACTAGGGGTCAGAGCCTAGCTAAGGGGTAAGGTCCCTAGAGCTAGCAGCGGCTACTACGTACTACGCCCCGCGGGCCTTTTAGTTTCCGTTTCGCGTTACCTGTAAGAGTCTCCTTATAATAGGCCGACCGTGTCTTGCAAGAGGGGGCTATAGACTAGGTCTCGTGCCAGGCGACCTATTCCCCCCTCTCCTACTAACTAAGCTTGTGTCCCCCCTTTTTATAAGCTGGCCTGTGTCTCTAACTGTCGAGGACCTCGTCCGACTGGCCTGTGTTTCCTTAGAGCCTCCCCCATATATATACGCGTTAGGTTGCGTGCACCACGCCTATTAAGACCCTCCTGTGAGTCGCCTGTAAGTCGACCGTGAGTCGACCGTGAGTCGACTGTGAGTCGAACGCCATGGGGCCGTCGAAGCTGGCCTGTGTTTCCGCTGCCTAGAGCTTTGCCCGTGTTTCCACCTCGTCGAGCCGTCTGGTCGCCGTCGCGTCGCCGTCGCGTCGCTGTCGCGTCTGTCGTCCAGGTCGCGCGCACCACGCCTATTAAGACCCTCTTCTGAGTCACCTGAGTGTCGAGTAGTACCAGATAGGCCCTCGTAGAGGGGCCTTAACGAGTTCTCTAGGCAGGGCCTTAACAAGTTCTTCGCGGTGGCCTTGGGGCCTTAACAAGTTTCGTACGAGGTGCCTGCGACGCGTTAACCTTAACAAGTTCTTATAAAAAGAGGTTCCCTACGCCCTCGCCGCATCCCTTTACGATCTCAGAGCTAGTGCAAGCCTAAGGGTGTCCTGTTGTACGCCTAGGGCGCGTCCACATCGACTGGCTATGATAAGACCAGTTTCGGGCCTGGCTACGAGCCAGGTAGTCGTACATCGGGTGGTTTTCATATCCCAGTTTCCCTTGATAAGCCTCCCTAGGTAGTAGAGCAGGAGCCTCAAGCGGAGGCAGTAAGGCTCCTGGTGTTGTTAAGGGCGATGCTTTGGTACGCGTCGCGGGCTCAACACCACAGAACCGCGACGACAGCGCGTTGCATGCGCTGCGACGGCTCCCTACCATCGCCTCTGCACTTAGCCATCAAAAGGAACGAATTCCTGATGATGTTTCCACCCGCGGCGACGTGGACGCGTGCAGTAGGGCTTCGCGGGCAAAAATAGATAGTAACCGGCCTTACTAAAGCCTTACTAAAAGGTAAGTTTATTACCTATATAAATATACTAAGGTTAAAAACTTATAAGTACTAATATTAAATATTTCTATATTTAGCTACTNTATTTTATAGGTCTACCCTACTTAATATAAAGTAGCTTTACTTAATGTATAGCTATATTACTAAAAATTAATTAATATANCTTTTTTTAATAAAAAATAAACTATTTACTATATTAACTTATAAGTTTTTAATTTTAAAAAGATATACTTTAAAAAGCTATAAGTTCTAGAGTTTTAATAGATTTAACTATAAGTATAAAGCCTATAATAGGTTAGATAGGTATAGGTAATACTACTTTACTCCTTACTTATTTATAAAATAGGTCTATAAAAACGTATATATAAATATTNAAATATCTTAAAAGGATTACTTATAAATAATTAATCCCTATTATATATCTACTTTTTATAAATAGAATCTACTTCCTACTAATTAAGGCTTAATAGTTTTATATGGCCTAATACTAATTTAGTATAATATTATTTTATATAGGAACTAAATATTAATAAAAATTACTTTAATCTAATCTATAGTAGATATAGAGCTCTATATAAAGCTATAGTAGAGCCTTATATAAAGCTTTAGTATAGCTTTATATAGAGCTTTAGTAGTAGAACCCTATATAGAGCCTTAGTAGAGTCCCGTATAGAGCTCTATATAGAGCCTTAGTAGAGGCCCTATATAGGGCCTTAGTAGAGTTCTATATAGAGCTTCAGTATAGCTTTATATAGAGTCTTTATATAAAGCTTTAAGGGAGCTTTATAGAGAGCCTTAAGCAGAGCTTTATATAGAGCTTTAAGTAGAGCCTTTAGTAAAGTTCCGTACGGAGCTTCGGTAGAGCTTTATGTAGAGCTTCCTATATAGCTTTAGTAGCGCTCCGTGTAGAGCCTTGGTAGAGCTCTACGTGAGCTTTAAGGGAACGTTGCAGAGAGCCTTAAGCAGACCTTTGTGCAGAGCCTTAAGCAGACCTTTGAGCAGAGCTCCATGCAGAGCTTCGAGCAGAGCTTCGAGCAGAGCTTCGAGCAGAGCTTCGAGCAGAGCTTCGAGCAGAGCTTCGAGCAGAGCTTCGAGCAGAGCTTCGAGCAGAAGCTTCGTGCAGCCTCAAGCAGAGCTTCAAGCAGAGCTTCGTGCAGAGCCTCAAGCAGAGCTTCAAGCAGAGCTTCCAAGCAGAGCTCGTGCAGAGCTTCGAGCAGAGTTCCGTGCAGAGCTTCGAGCAGAGTTCCGTGCAGAGCTTCGAGCAGAGTTCCGTGCAGAGCTTCGAGCAGAGCTTCGAGTAGAGCTTCGTGCAGAGCTTCGAGCAGAGCCTTTGGTAGAGCTCCATGCGGAGCTTCGTAGAGCTCTACGCGGAGCTTCGGTAGAGCTCTATGCGGAGTCTTGGCAGAGCTTCGCAGAGAGCTCTGAGGGAGCTTCGCAGAGAGCCTCTGGCAGAGCTTCGTGCAGAGCCTTTGGTAGAGCTCCGTAGACAGCCCGCACAGAGCTCATGCAGAGCCTGTAAAAGCCCCGTGCCACAGCCCCGTGCACAGCCCCGTGCAGAGCCCCTAGTAAAGCTTTGGGAAATTAATTATGGAGTTTAGCTTTAAGCTAGAGTTATTATAGATTAGTAGACTCTCGGTTAAATACAGCACGTACTAAAACTGAGTCAGAGGCTTAACCAAAGGCTCTGTACGGAGCTCTGCCAAAGGCTCTGCCAGAGGCTCTCTGCGAAGCTCCCTCAGAGCTCTCTGCGAAGCTCTGCCAAGACTCCGCATAGAGCTCTACCGAAGCTCCGCGTAGAGCTCTACCGAAGCTCCGCATGGAGCTCTACCAAAGGCTCTGCTCGAAGCTCTGCACGGAACTCTGCTCGAAGCTCTGCACGAAGCTCTGCTTGAAGCTCTGCTTGAAGCTCTGCTTGAGGCTCTGCACGAAGCTCTGCTTGAAGCTCTGCTTGAGGCTCTGCACGAAGCTCTGCTCGAAGCTCTGCTCGAAGCTCTGCTTAAGGCTCTCTGTGAAGCTCCCTTGAAGCTTTATACAAACTCTGCTAAGACTCCGCATAGAGCTCTACTAAAGGCTCTACTTAAAGCTCTGCATAAAGCTCTGCTTAAGGCTCTCTGCGAAGCTCTTTTAAAGCTCTATATAGAGCTCTACTAAGGGTCTATATAAAGCTCTACTAAAGCTATACACGGAGCTCCGTATAGAGCTTTATTAAAGCTCNACTAAAGCTTTANATCTACTATAATATCTACTATAATACCTTTCCCCCCTCTTTTCTTTACGTAATAAGGTCTTTAAGTATTANCTAATAGGGGTTAATTATTTATAGATATATACTTTTTTATATACCTATTTAGTAACTAAGTAAAAAGTAAGGTAGTATTATCTATACCTACCTAGCCTATTATAGGCCTTAGGGGTAATAGTAATTAGTTCTATATAAGAAACTAAAAAGTACTTTATTATTTAAAATTAGAATCTAAAATCTATAATAAATAATAGTGCTTAAAAATAATAATAAAAGACTATACTCTTTAGAATATAGAAGAAATTATTAAAGCTTTATAAAATTAAGAGTAAAGTTAGAAAAGCTATAGTATAATGTAACGGAATCCCCCGGGAGGTACATATCCGATAAGACGGTAGGAGGTTTCATCTATGTCCTATCTATGTTCTAGAAGACACAGTCAAACAGGTTAGGGGCGAAAGGTTTTACTAGCGTTTTAGAAGGAACATATAGGAAGCTAATTCCCCTCTAGAGAAGAACTAGCGATTAGTCTCTAAATAGAAGTGGTTAAAAGCATTTACCCTTTAATACATAAAACTTATTCTACCTTTAACTTACCTTTAACTTACCTTTAACTTACCTTCTACTTACCAGTAATACTATTAATTAGATAATTATACGTTCTAGTTAGGCTGGCCTTTTATAATTCTAATTGCTTATAATCCGTTAGGAACGTACGGCTATTAATTAACAATAACGGACTATACTCCTATACCCTATGAAGCAACGCCCTTACCGTAAGAGGCTTAAAGAGTCTCCCTAGAGGAGCGTATTTCCTCTTCCTACAAAGAAGCCACGGCTGGTCCGTCTAACCTTGCGAGACCCTTAGGAACAATTACCGCTGGGGAGTTATTGGAGCGGTTGCTATATAAGACCCTATAAAAAACAAAGGAGTTAGAGATATAATTAAGATAAGTATATTAAAACTACTAAGAACAATTATAAGGATAATTGGGGGAAGTACAGATACCCTAGATACGAAGTAGACTTAAAGGGGTAACGCTATACTATGCTATAACGTTAAAAAAACCTAAATTCCGTATAAAGGAACCTAATAAGTACTATAGTGATAGTCTTCGGAACTATAATCGTTTTATCCAATAATATAAAACTAAGTTTTGGCTAGATCCGAAACGTTACTCTAACGAGTATAATTAAACACTAATTGCTTTTACCTTCCTATGTAGCACCGTTAAGAGTTTATAGACACGCTATAAGAAGAAACTTACTATACTTCTTAAATTTAGCAAACTTAGGACCTAGTTGGTTAATTAGGTCTAAGACCCTACTAATTAAGGGATGGACTATAACTAGTGATACCACGACGCTAAACAGCAGGATGGTTAGACTGTGGTCCAGTTTATAAACTACTTATAAGAACTAGAAGATAATATACCCTACTTAAATCTATAGGATAACGCTATATAACTTTACCAGCTACTTACTAAGCTATAACCTAAGATTTAATAGGCCATATAAAAGAAGGGCGAAATTCCTACCTCTTAAGAAAAGCTTATCTCTAAAGCTACTTAGATTAAGAGTGCTAAAAGAGACTATTTAGGTAAGTAAAAGGAATGAGACGCTAATAATAAAGAGCGTAGGACTAGACCTAGCTTTAGTAATAGGGGTAGATTCCGACCTAACCGCTCTATAAAAGGACAACATAAGTAGGCCTTATAGCTCTAGAGTAATGCTAGTTAACCTTAAAATAATAATAGGCAGAGACCTAATCCGCAGGAGGGGAACCGGGAGACATGTACCTGTTATAACTACGGCAAGAAGGGCTATATAAGCCGCTTCTACTGGTAAAAAAAGTAAGAGTTAGCCTAATTGGGAAAAAAGACAGCCTAGTAGATCTTTACTCCCTTATACTAGGCTAGTAAAAGAAAGAGAGAGTAAACTGCCGTATGGTTATTCCTGTTTCTATTTAAGTTAATAATAAATGGGTAACGCGAGACTGCCTTGTGGACAGTGGCGCGAGTATAGGGTTTATTTCTTAATTACTAGTAAAAGAATTAGATTTGGACCTTAGCGGCTCGTAGGTGCGCACTGTTTAAAGCATTAAAGGCTACCGGATTCCATACTACGGGGAGTAGGCTTTTTCTATGGCCAGCTAGGACCGCGATAGTCTATGGGATATATAGGAGATGCGCTTCTATGCTATAGAAATTAAGGGGTATAACCTTATTTTGGGATACCTATAGCTTTACTAAGTTAATCCGGACATTAATTGGCCTTTAGCCTTATATTAACATCGGAAGTCTTAACCGCGCATTATAGTTAAAGATTAAGAGACTTTCTTAAACCATATATAAGAAGAAGGGTGGGTATATNCTATATATNCTACTNTTAANACNAAGAANNGGGATANNGGATATTTATTTTTAGATATCCGGCTATACGTAGTTAAGGAACTAGAGATTCTACAGGAATATACAGACTTAGAGGATATTTTTAGTAAAGAGGCTGCACAAATCTTACCTAACCCTATATTAGTTGAGCATAAAATAAACACAGGAGATAAATAACCTTTTTTTAGACTACTGTATAACCTATTAGAAAATAAGCTAGCGGTACTACATTAATATATAGTGGACAATCTTTAGAGAGGATAGATTTGGTCCTCTATAAGCCCGGCAGGGGCACTAATTATATTTATACCTAAGAAGGACGGGACCCTTCGCCTCTATGTTGACTATTAGGCGCTAAATAAAATTACTATAAAGAATTGCTACCTGTTACCCTTAATAGGGGAGCTTATTAATAGGCTATTGGGCGTAAAGATATTTATATAATTGGATCTAAAAGATATATACCATTAAATCCGGATTAAAGCCGGCGATAAGTAGAAAACGGCGTTCCGAATATAGTACGGCCACTTTAAGTACCTAGTAATGCCATTTGGGCTCACTAACGCACTAGCGATATTTTAGGCCTATATTAATAAGGCATTATTAGGCCTATTAGATATAATATATATAGTCTACCTTAATAACATTATAGTCTACTCTAATAACTATAAAGCATATACGCACTACGTGCGAATAGTACTATATCGGCAAAATATGGTACCCTACCAATAGCCTCAATGGTTAGTGGTTGACGCAATTGGCGCGCAGTTGAGGGCATTTGGCAACTCGACCGACTAGCCTATATCGTGTTTTTTTGACACGCAGCCTGCGCGTAGCCTACGCGTAACCTACGCGAAACCTGCTAGCAATCTACGTATTTGGCAACCACAATTATATTTACCTCTTTTATACTAATAGCATATTTTAAATAAATAAAAGCTACTTTAAGGCTATTTATAAGGCTAGCAAAATAAATATTATTTTAGATAATTTAATATAATATAGCAATGGTTCTCTTCTACCTATCTACCTATTAACTTACCTACCTACCTATCTACCTACCTACCTACATCGCCTACCTGTTTACATTGCCTACCTATCTATATCGCCTACCTATCTGCATTGCCTACCTATCTATATCGCCTACCTATCTATATTGCCTACCTATCTACATCGCCTACCTATCTGTATCGCCTACCTGTTTACATTACTTACCTATCTATATCACCTACCTATCTGCATTGCCTACCTGTCTACATCGCCTACCTATTTATATCGCCTACCTATTTATATCTGCCTACCTATCTATATTTGTCTACCCGTCAGCATTTACTTACCTATCTGCATCTGCTTGCCTATCTATATCTAATTACCAGTCTGCATCTGCCTACCTATTAGCATCTGCCTACCCGTTAGTATCTCCCTATTTATGCCTACCTGTCTATACTGCCTTAATTCAATCGATCGATTAAATCATTTATAGTGTTTACTGGCTAGTCGTTATCGTCTAGCTTTGGCGACGGTCGTCTGGTTCTAGCGACGGTTATCTAGTTTTAGTAACGGTTGTCTAGTTCTAGCAATAATCGTCTAGTTCTAGCGACGGTCGTCTAGCTCTGGCGACGGTCGTCTGGCGACGGTTGTGTGGTTCTAGTAACGGTCGTCTGGCGACGGCAACGGTTGTCTAGTTCTAATAATGGTTGTCTAGTTTTAGCGATAGTCGTCTAGTTCTGGCGACGGTCGTCTTATTCTAGCAACGGTCGTCTAGTTCTAATAACGGTGTTCTAGTTCTGGCGACGGCGACAGTCGTCTGGTTCTAGTAACGGTTGTCTAGTTCTAGCGACGGTCCTCTGCTAGCTGCCGTTCTAGTAACAATCGTCTAGTTCTGGCGACAGTCCTCTACTAGCTGCCATTCTGGTGCCTCCCTAGGTAGGGAGGATATAAAGAAGGATAGATGGATAAAAAAAATAAGGTGGCTATATAGGAGAGGCTATTGGGAATATAGCGGGGACCCGATGCAGAGCTTTATGTAGAGCCTCTATATATAGAGCTTCGCGTAGAGCCTTATGTAGAGCTTCGTGCAGAGCCTCGTGCAGAGCCTTTATACGCAGAGCTTCGCGTAGAGCCTCTATACGTAGAGCTTTGGGTAGAGCCTTTATACGTAGAGCTTTATATAGAGCCTCGTGTAGAGCCTTATACAAAGCTTCGTGTAGAGCTTTATATAGAACTTCGTGCAGAGCTTCGTGCAGAGCTTTATACAGAGCTTCGTGCAGAGCTTTATATAGAGCTTCGTACAGAGCTTCGTGCAGAGCTTTATGCAGAGCTTTATACAGAGCTTTGTGTAGAGCTTCGTGCAAAGCTTCGTGCAGAGCTTTATATAGAGCTTTATACAGAGCTTCGTGCAGAGCTTCGTGCAGAGCCTCTATACGCAGAGCTTTATATAGAGCTTTGTGTAGAGCCTTATACAGAGCCTCTAAGTAATAAAACTGTATAAAAATTCATTTGCGTAATTAGCATATAACTTTACCTTAATTGCATGTTAAGGAATATACAGTTAGCTTTTAAAGTTGTTAAGTAGGTTAACTACGTGTTATTTAACTTTTAAATATATTAAGTAGGTCAACTACGTATTAAGTTAGTTAAATTATATATTAAATAGGTTAACTGCGTATTAAGTTAGTTAAATTATATATTAAATAGGTTAACTGCGTATTAAGTTAGTTAAATTGCATATTAAGTAGGTTAACTGTGTATTAAGTTAGTTAAATTGCATATTAAGTAGGTTAACTGCGTATTAAGTTAGTTAAATTGTATGTTAAGTAGGTTAACTGCGTGTTAAGTTAGTTAAATTGCATATTAAGTAGGTTAACTGCGTGTTAAGTTAGTTAAATTATATATTAAGTAGGTCAACTGCGTGTTAAGTTAGTTAAATTGCATGTTAAGTAGGTTAACTACGTATTGAGTTGGTCAAATTACGTGTCAAGTTGGTTAATTGCGTATCAAGTTGGTTAATTGCGTGTCGAGTTGGTCAAATTGCATGTTAATTACGCGAAACGCGAACACCAAAGTCAACTTAAATCTTATCCTGCGAATATTTTCCCGATGTAGAAAGACTGCGGGAATATAAGCTCTATATAAACCTAAAAAAGTGCACGTTCTATACTACTAGCATTAATTTTTTAGGCTTTATTNTTAGCNTTAANNNAGTNTTAATAGAGAAAAGTNGGGTNGACGCNATTAGGGAATAGCCCTACCCTATAACATTTAGAGAAGTATAGGTTTTCTTAGGCACAGCAAACTTCTACTAAACGTTTATTATTTATTACTTATAAGTAATACTCCTAATTACTAATCTACTAAAAGGATTTAAGAATAGTAAGAAGTTAGGACCCTTTATATTTAGGGAAGCTACTAAGTAGGCTATAGACCAGTTAAAGGATTAATTTATATTAGTGCCTATCCTAATACACTTTTACTAGGAGCTACGTATATACCTTAAAATAGATACATCCGGCTTTACCCTAGGGGTAATTATATCTTAATTAAAAGACGGAAAATAGCATCCTATGGCGTTTTAGTTAAGGAAAATAACTCTTATAGAGCAGTATTACATAACGCACGACTAGGAGCTGCTTATAATAATCGCAGTAATAAAGTACTGGCGATATTATTGTATAGGAAGCAATTATCCCATTAAAGTCCTTATAGACTATAATAACCTAAAATACTTTATAACTATAAAGGTGTTAAGCGGTTAATAAGCAAGATAGGCAGAGGCACTATTATAGTATAACTTTAAAATTACGTACCGCCTAGGGAAGATAAATCCTACCAATAGGTTATTAAGACGTCTAGATTATAAGACAGAGAGGATCTAGGACAGCATAGGGGAAATAATCCCTATATTGCAAAATTTGCTCAGGAAAAAAGAAGACTCTTTCCCTAGAACTATAGAATTTCGCGGTAAGACAGAAGTCCTAGCGATATAGCTGCGAAGCAATATAATTGTAGAGCTATAGAATATAGTTATAGACTAGGTTATAGACCAAGTAGACGTTATAAAGTTAGCGTACCCTAGAATTAGTAAGAATTCTATAGGATATGCTAGAGGTATTACGGCACCTTTAACTCGACGGCGTATTAGCTGCGAGTTTTCGGATCTAAAGGGGATAAGCGAGATACCTATCCGTAGCGTGGTATACTGCATAATAGTAGGAAAATCTACTAGCATTAATGGTTTAAAACGTCTCGTGCTATACCTTAAGTCTATAATAGCGGCAGGCGAAACGGAAGTAAGTAATCTACATAAAACCTTTCTAGATCTTCTTCTTTAAGCTTAATAAAGGGACGCCTTCGCCTCTAGGGAGAGGTGGAAAGATATAGTAGAGACTAACTTAGCTAGAGTTACTAAGAAGCTATAGTAGTAAGACTAAAAGGGTCTATTACGCTTTAAGGGTGCTGTATATATCCTAAAGGACTAAGCAATTTAAGACGAAATTCTAAAGGTCTTCCATAATAACCCTCTTAGGGGTTATTACGGTGCCAATAGAACCCTTAAGGCCGTTTAAAGGAAATACTTTTAGGACAGAATGTCTAAAGAGGTTAAGGACTATATATTGAGGTATAATACGTGCTAAAGGATATAGATATCCAGGCATCGCCTATACGGCGAGTTATTAGTACTTCCTATTCCGTAGGGACCTATATTAGAATTAATAATGAATTTTATTATAGGCTTACCCCCTACTAAGATAAGAACTAAAGAGGTTGCTAACGCTATCCTAGTAATCGTTAATAGGTATATAAAGTTTTTAGGATACTTTACTATTATAATAACGATCACAGCAGCAGAACTGGCAGACCTATTTTTAAAACAGTAGCTCTTATTTAGTACGCTAAGGGGAATCGTATCTAATAGAGGTACCGTATTTAATAGTATATTTTAGTCTTTATTTTATCTCTTATTAAAAATACGGCAACCAAAAAAAGGAGCTCTTGCTGCACCTGGCCCAAAAAGACCAAAACCAACCAAAAGAACCCTAAAAAACACCTAGAGAATCCCCCTAAGATACATGCATCGCAGGGGAGGCATACGTTAAACGACGGTGGCTTGCATTTACGTGCGACCGCTAGGACTACACCTAGCAATGGCCCTCTATAATAAAGATAGGCGAATACCACACTATAAAGCGGAAATACCTCTATTAAGAAGGTATCTAATAAAATATAAAGCCTATTAGACGCGTCTAGTATCTAAAATTATAGGGAAGTAACTATTAGCTATAACAAACTAATATAGCTAGTAGAATGGCTCCGCTAGTCTAGCGAATCTTAGGCGCCCCTCTAGTAAATCCTTAATTAAATCCTCTAATAGCTAAGCAAAATTAAAAATAAGTATAATTCCCCCTTATCGGCAAACCGCACCTAGGCCGCCGTAGCTGCGCTTTTATAGCACAGGGAACCTACCCCCCTTAAGTTAATAAACGGGTATATAATTATAATATAACTAAATATAAAATAAGTAGAGGGGCTTAGGGGATAATTAGAAATAGAAGTCCTTATAGAGATACGTAAAGAGGTCTATAACGCTGTTATAGTCCAATACCTTAAAAGCGGAGATATTAGAGTTAAAGGACTAATAGGTAAAGAAATAAGCCGTAAGGGTAGGGGATAGGCTAGGAGAATGTATTAGCATAAAAGTACTCCGTAAGGATTACCTAGTTAAAGTCCTAGTAGTTCCTATAAGCCTTAGGGTAGAAAAGGGACGCTAGGCGGATAATATAGTAATTATATAGGAGATAGTAAGATAAACGGAACGCCTTATACTAGGACTTAAAATCACCTAAATCTAATAGCTTTAATAAGAAAATATAAACTAAGTATATAATAAAAATAATAAAATAATATAAGGGTTGCCGGAGACTCGCTAGGGAGACGCTGGATAAACGTATAGCTTCCTTATTGTTAGCATATATATACTAGGAATGTAAAAACTCCTTATCCAAAAAGAAATAATTATAAATAGCCTTATATATAATATAATGCTCTATAACTACAGACTACGCCTAAAATAATACTATTACTATATATAATAGGGACACACCTAATCTATATGCGCAGTATAGGTATACTACAGCTACTATATAGGCCCCTACAATATAAGATATTGCTTAAATTAAGACTAAACAAAATGCGTAAACTGCTACTAAAGCATATATAAGGCGTGGGAGAGAGAAGACTGTATTAAATACAGAAGACGGAAGGTAAGGGCTTAATAGCTACGGGAATAACTGTACGCTAGGTTATATAAATAGAAATAATAGGCAATAAGCTAGGGGGACGCAGGCGCCTTTCTAGCATTTCCTACCTTTAATACTAAAGGGCTAGGCTAGCCATCCTAAGCCTTAATGGGCCAGAAGCGATGCTACGTAATATTACTAGACCAATTAGGGATATAAGGGTTATAGGGGATATAAGGGAGAGGACGCCCTATAGAAAGACCCCTATAGACAGTAATAGTAGGCTTAAAACTAGGACAATTAAGAATTAGACTTAATGCGGTAAATATAACATTTATAGCTGACCTATAAAGGGTATATAGCCGACTAGTAAGAATAGGGGAAGAACTAGTAATAATAATAGATTTAGATATAGAAGCGCTAATAGGAATATAAGACATAGGAATAGAAAGCTCTATATAAAATAAGTAGTAACTAGGGTGTAGATATAAGAGATAGAAGCTCCGAATATTCTAGAGAAAGTAAAAATAAAAGAAGCGAGGAACAAAGAAGAGTTAAAGGACCCTCGCCGGGGGTCCGCCACCTATCCATTATATAGTATAACTGCGGTAATATAAACTACCGCCTTATAAGGCCCCTACTAGACAGTCTAGACCCAGAGAAATATTATATCCTTACTATATAAGAACCGTATTATAATACCTTTATATAATTAATATACTGCCCCTAAGGATTCCAGCTTCTATATAAACTAAAAGCAGCTATATATATATGCTTTATAATTAGCAAGGCTATTAGCCTATCCTTATAGTTATAGTAGGTAGTTAACCTAGATATTGTAGTTATAATAATCTAAATATATAGGGGACCGGTATAAATTATTAATGTATATAACCCTAGGGTTAAAGGGGTCCTATAAATAGAGAATATTATATTAGTAATAAGCTTACTAGAAACCAAAGGTATAAAGTTTATCCTACTAGAAGATATAAACCTCCACTACCCACGGTAGGGGGGCATCTATATTACTGTAGATTAATAGTTAAAGTGCCTACTAAAAGCTATAGATATTTAGGGCCTTAAGCTAGCTACCCCCCTAGGAGTAATTATATGGCAATAAGGCACCGCCAGAAGTATAATTAACCTTATATTTATAGACAAAGGCCTATACTAGAGACTTAAAAGGTATAACCCTAAAGAAGAATAGGTACTTACCCTAGACTATATCCCTATCTAGATATAGCTAGACCTAGATACTAAAGTATAACTAAATAGAAAAAGATATATAATAAGGAAGCTTAAAATAGACAGTTTCCTTAATATAGTTAAACAATAACTCTAAGACTTAAAAGAAATCTACCTAATACTAAACGAGCGAGGCTTATTAGCCACCCCTAAGGAAATTAACCGAAGACTAGAAAGGATCTAGGTAGTAATTAAAAATAGGCTAAAAGAGCACTGCCCGATCTTAAAACTAGGCCCCTATACGCGACACGTATAGTCTATATAATGCGCAGTTCTAGTTACCAGCTAATAACGAGCAAGAAGGAAATATATAAGTAGCTATAACTCTAAAGATAAGAGATAATATAAAGATATAAGAAACTAGCTAAAGAATACCCTAAAAAAAGAAGTAAGGAATAACTAGAGATAGTTTATAAATAAGTATACTTCTAACCCGAGCCTCCCCTATAATAAAGGCCTTTAGGCTATAGCAAAATAGGTAAAGAAAAAGGTAGGGCGCCTAGCAGAAGATCTATACCTACTACCCTTATAAAGAGTAGGAGAATTATAGGCTATAAATAATAATAATAAGAAGGCAAAGATCCTTATAGAAAGGTTCTTTCCCTAACCGGCTTTAGTAGACCTTAGTAATATTACGGGCGAAATACTAGTAATTTGCCTATAGGTTAACAGCGATATAATAATAGAGGAAATAGCTAAAACTATTAGCCGCCTTTTAAATAATATAGCATTAGGACCAGATGGAATTCCAAATAAAGCCCTAAAAACCTATAGGCTACTTATAGCACCTTAGCTTATAGATGTAGCTAGAGCATACTTTACTATAGGCTACTACCCACAACTCGGAAGATCTATAACGACGGTTATTCTACAAAAAGAAGGTAAAGTAGATTACTTAATCCTAGGAAGCTACTGCCCTATTACCTTAAAAAACACCCTTAGCAAGATCTTAGAAAGGGTAATAGCGGAACGCATAGTAAATATAGTAGAGGAATATACTATACTACTATAAAGCTAAATAGGGGCAAGAAAGAACCGCTTAACACTATAAGTACTTACGCTACTTACTACCACTATTAAATCTATATAGGCGATATAAAAGGACTTTATAGTATTAATACTTAGCCTAGATATTAGTGGTGCCTATAATAATATACCTTATAAGCGTCTCCTATATATCCTTAGGGTAAAGGGCTTCTTAAAATAGATTATATAATTTATCTAAGGGTTTATAGGCCAGAAAGAAATATTACTAGTCTTTAGCGGATACTAGAGCCCCCCTATTATAGTTGCAATAGGAATACTATAAGGATTACCCCTCTTGCCTATACTCTTCCTTTTCTTTATAAGCAACCTACTTAACTCTTTTAAGAAAGGGGCGACCTAGAGGATAGGCTTTATTAATAATATAAACCTAATTATATATGGGCTAACAGCCGTAAAGAATTATAGAACACTAGAGAAAGCCTATAACATTTATATAAAATAGGCAAAATGTTATAGAGTCTAATTCTTACTAGAGAAATACCAGCTAATCTATTTTATAAGAAAATATAACTAATCTATAGATCTTTAGTATATAATTTGCATCTAAGGCTTTAGGGGTTAACCAGTTTAGGGCCTAAGGGTATTAGGAGTATAGGTAAATAGTAAGCTCCGGTGGAGCGTATATACGGCATAAGCGGCCTATAAAGGCTAAATATAGTTTATTGCTTTATCTAGGATTGTTAATTCTATATAGGGTCTATACTTCTAGAGGTTACGCCTACTATATATAGTAGTTATCTGGCCAACTATAACATATAGATCCAGTATTTGGGCCATTAGAGAAACTAAGAAGGGCCCCCCTAAATTACTCCTTAAACCACTTTAAAAGGTCTANATAGCCTGCCTNTAGAGTATTATAGNCGGGTATAAGNNAACGGCTATAGTANTACTTAANAAGGAATCNAATATTCCCCCCCTATAGTTATATATTAAAGCCGCTGTAATATAAAGGACGTAAAATAAATGTAACTCTAATATTATAAAGTATATTAAGACACGCCTAAGTAAACTATAGAGGGACCTTAGGGTGCCCCGTAGGAGAATAAACTAATAACCCTAAAGTAGGAAAGAGATATTAGAGAAATAGGTAAAGAAAGTAGAAAAAGAATAGTGCCGCTTTAGGGCCTAGGCCTATATAGAGGAGAAAGGAAGACGTATAAGAGGTTAGTAAAGATAATAGTAAGATAGAGAAAGGAGCTAAAGTAGAACACGTAAGAACGCTAGGAAACTATCTACTGTAATATAATACTGGTTGGACTAACGCTAGAAAGGTAAATAGGAGTTAAAGGTATAGAGGCTAACTTAGGCAAGACGAACCTAAGTTATAGTATAGTTAACGCTATAGGGGGTAAATACCTAAGGGCTCTAAGAAGGCCTAATAAAGGTAGAAAATATAATAGTAATACTCTTAAGAATAGGAATAATAGGACTAAAAGATTGGCTTTACTAGGTAGGTGTCCTAGTAGGTAGCCTAAGATATAAATATGGCTGGCTAAGATAGACACTAAAACACGTAATACTGCTATGCCCCCTACGCACTAATTAAGAAATAATACTCTTAGCAGCTGGCATAGAGAACTATAATACACTGCTCTTAATATAAAAGGCCTTAAGGCGGTTACCTAGTGGCTTATTAGTTAAAATATACTAAATTAGTTCCGGGTTATAAGGGAAATAGTAATAGAAGGCAAGGGGGTAAGCAGTAGGTGCCCCCTAGTAACTCTATAGTAGTAAAGTAATAGTTTATAATACTAGCGCGTCCATAGGCTTATTACGGCAGCAGTGGTTCCCAAGGAGGTTAAACAGTAAAGTAGTAGAGCACCATAGGCGACTCGTAGGCGCTAAGTAGGCAAGTCCTAAAAGGCGGGGAGATGGATTACGGGGTTTTCTTATTTTTCTTAAATAGAGTTTTCTCCCTATATGTAAATAAGGAGTAGTCCGCGTGGGCCCAATAGGGATCCAAATTAGACGTTAAGCAATGAATTATTATTATTAAAAATACGGCAAAGGATAAGCACTACCTTCTACCCGTAAATAGACGGGTAAATAAAGTGTCTAAATACGTTGTTAGAACACTACCTCCGCTACTATATTAATTATTAACAAGATAATTAGACATTATAGTTAACTCTAGCGCAGCATATATATAACATAAGCATCTATAGCAGTATAAAAATAACCCCTTATAAAGCATTGTTTGGGGTAAAAGTAAATAACCCCTAAAATATTAAGGACATCGTTCCTAAAAAAGAGGCACTGGTAGCGTCCGAAAGAATTAAGCAAATAAGAATTCGTAGAGAGGAACTTAAAAAGCATTTACTAGACGCCCAGGCCGTGCAAAAAAGGTACTATAATAAAAAATATATACTAAAAGAATTTGAGATAGAAGACGAAGTCTTACTATTTATAAAAAATATCTAAATAAAACGTATTAAGAAGAAGCTGAATCACCGGTGGCTCAGACCCTTTAAGATAGTTAAAAAAACTAAAGGAAACCAAGCCTATAAATTAGAATTACCGAAATCTTATCTAATATATCCTATATTTTATATTTCCTTACTAGAGCTATACTAGAGAAAAGATAGTGCGGAACTACCCCTACCTAGCGAAATTAATAGGGAACTAGAATGGAATGTAGAAGACATTTTAGACTAAAGATAGCGCCAGAAGAAGCGCGAATTTTTAGTTCGTTAGGAAGGATACTTCTAGGCGTATAATAGTTAGGAACTTAAAAAGTACCTTTAGCTAAGATACAACACCGCAATTAAAACCTTCCTAAGAACCAAAGGTAAAGACTTAAAAATGGTTCCGGATATGCTATAGGTGAAGCGATAGAGAAGACCCTATAAATTAAAACCATAGGATTAAGCATAGGCATTAAGAACGGAAACGTTTCGCTATTATAACAGGGATCCTAAAATCCTATAAAAGGAAGCCTATAAAGATCTATAGGAGAACTACTAGGGATACTATTTAAAGAAGACGCTGTTTAAGAAAAAGCAGTAGCATTATAAGAAGTGGCCTTAGGGATTTAGAAAGATCCCTTAGGGATAAAAGGAGAGTATCTGGCCTGGCACCGGAGATATACAGTAAAGTTAATAGTACGAAGAGGAGCAAAAGGACAGCCTATAAAGAATTAGAGATTTTAAGGAATTATAAGGCACCTATAGGAATACCACCCATTTATTATATATGGGGATTATAGTAGTATACTGCGTTTATATAGATTATTACTAAAGCTTAGAATAAAGGCATCCCTAAAGTATAAAGTTAATTCTTAATAATAGGGCATCCTAGAGGCACCTAAGAGGCACTATAAAAAGCTATTCTATAAGAAGAAGGAAAGAGCTAGGTAATAACTTAAATACTAGCAGCAGTAATAGGAGCCTCCTCTTCCATCTTAACGTTATTATTAATAGTATTATCGGCTCCTCTATCCCTAGAAGCATTAGCACTTTCACTAATATTCTTCTTAGAATAACGGGTACTGAAAGGACTAGCATAGGCAAGAGACTGGCAAGGAGAACGTTTATCTTAACCTTTATCGCTATCCTTAGTATCCCTAGGTTCTAAATTGGCGTCTAAGCAGGGATTAGAGAGATATTAGCTAAAGGAGTTAGCATAGTTCCTAAGTAAGTTACTAGAGAAACTTACCTAGCTAGAGTAGCCCGCGTAAAAGTATAAATATTATTATTAATAAGGACGAGCTGTTCGTATATACGCTCTTAGATACTATATATCCAAGAACATTACATTTTTATAGCAGTGGAAACCCTTATAAAATTAAAGAGTCTATAAGCGAGGGAAGACACCTTCTATCCCCGCCTATTACTATTAGGATATTAGCGGAAATCTTAGATAGCGCGTTAGAGCCTATAAGTCTTATACGTATAGATAGCGGGGATCTAGTATAATTAGTGAAATCTAGAATAAGACGGAATAGGAAATACTAGGACGTAGGTTTTTCTCCTACTACGATAATAGGAGTACTTGGATTTGTTTTTGCTAGAGTAAGGCATCTTATAAATGTAGGAAGGATCCTGCGTAAGAGTATAAATATAGCGACGATAGTATTTTAGGGAAACTGCTGTAGGAGTAATAGACGCTGTCTAGGGCGTTACCGGGAGATTAACGACACTGCCGCTAGTCTAGGGACGCGCAGAATGACCACAAGCCATTATAAGAGAATACTTTAAGAAGTTAGCATTATTATAAGAGATAAAGTAGGGATCCTGCTGCTTATAAACGCGTTAAGAAAAGATAATAAGGCAGTAATAGAAGTATAGCTAGAGATATAGAAGCTGAAAGGCGAGATATAATAAAAATAGCCTGTTTAAGAATAAGACGAATAGTGTTATTAATAGAAGGACAAGGGAAAGATAACGACTTATAAATAGAAAAAAATTAAAATAAAAGACGTTATTATTAAAGCCCATTTAGGTAAATAGGGTTAGTAGTTAGTTAACGCGTTACACCAGATAACCTCTAAATCTATTTACAACAAATTCCTAAAATTAGAGGGGTAAATCCCACCAAATTTTTATTACTATTATTAAAATCCTATTATAAAAGCACTATAAGGAGCTAGGGTGGGAGAAGAGTAAAGGAATAAAAGATAAAGTAAAGTTCCGCGCTAGTAAAGAGCCGGCAATAAGTCGCATTATAGAGTACCTTTTTACTAAGGGTTTCCCCAGTAGTTTTAGCTAAAACTCTATAAAAGCTTAGTAAAGGCGAAGTCTTAGAGGACTAAGACCTTAGGAGGGGAGGTAATTATAACGGAATCCCCTAAGAGGTATATATCCGATAAGACGGTAAGAGGTTTCATCTATATCCTATCTATATTCTAGAAGACATGGTTAGATAGGTTAGGGGCGAAAGGTTTTACTAGCGTCTTAAAAGGAATATATAGAAAGCTAGTTCCCCTCTAAAGAAGAACTAGCAATTAGTCTCTAAATAGAAGTGGTTAAAAGCATTTGTCCTTTAATACGTAAAACTTATTCTACCTTTAACTTACCTTTAACTTACCTTTAACTTACCTTTGACTTACCTTCTACTTACCAGTAACACTGTCAATTAGATAATCATACGTTCCGGTCAAGCTGGCCTCTTATATATAATTCTAATAAAAGGCATTTTAGATAAAATAAGTGCCTAGTATATACTCTTTAGTAAATATAAAATATAGCCCTATTAAGAGACTATTTATTTAAGAAAAANAAGTAGATANTAACCTATAAGAGATTAGTTAAATATTAATATTAATATTTTATTAATTTAAATAGATATTACCTAAATACTTTTAAAGATTTAATAAGGCCTATAGTTTACTTAGTTTATCTATTTATATTATATTTATATAAGGGTTAGATAAAAGCTCTCTTTTTTATATAATTAGTTTAAGTAATAGTTATTAACTAATACTATTAGTTTAAATAGGAGTATTAAAAGTTAATTATTTAATAGTATAAGAAGGCTAGTAATTAGGTAGTAAGTCTATTTAGGAAAATAATAAGGCCTTATTATAATAAATATTATAACTATTATAACCCTACTGCTTACGCTAAATATATAGCTATATCTATTATGTATAGTTATAAGATCTTCCATAATAAGGATATAAGGTACCTTTTTAAGCCCTAGGATTTATATAATCCTTGTGAGATTTAACTAGATTATTATTTCTACTAAGAAGATACCGTATAATTGTTAAAGAATTAAACTCTAAGCTCCAGCTTCCCCAACTATATAATTTCCGAATTCCCCAGTATTTTTCACTAGAAAAATACTGAACGCCACCCCTTTAAAAGGAGTGGCCCCTATAAATAAGCGGATCTTCCCTAATATTAATAAGATTTTGTTAAAAATTCTAAAGAAAAACACTAGAGGCCTAGATAAAATATTAAAATAATAAAAAACCTACTAATTTAACATTTTTACTAACCATTGGCTGGTTAAATGTATTAAATGGTCTAAATAAGTAACCTAACGTAACTTTTAAGATATCTAGCTATTTAAGTAGGAGAGTTGGTATATTAAGCCAGGGTTCTTCTTGGTTAAAGTAGAGAAAAAAGGGTTAGATTTTTATAAAGCCGTTAAGATTAAGTAGTTATATTTTAAAAATTTAAGATCTTACCTCCTGTTTAATATGTTTTCTAAAAATTAAGTATAAGTTTAACCTTTCTAGTAGTAAGGTCGTGGATTTGAATATGCTAAACTTTAATATACAGAACCTTATTAAATCTAAGAAAATAGGCAAAAGCTATCGCATATATAAGGCTTATTATAATTTACTAATAAACACCTCCTTAAATCCATCCTCCTTGGTTTATAGGAAGACGGGATAACTAAGATATATATTTAAAATTTGCGTTATATTTATAAAGCTCTTAAAGCTTTAACGCAGTAATTACTCTTACGCTTTCTTGCGTTTCTCCTACACAAGTCTATAAAATAGCGTTAGTTATAGTAAATAGTAAAAAAATAATGGTATTACTGAGAAAGAAAATATACCTTTTGTCTATGTAGACTTCTTATATATCTTACCACAATATCTAAAAGTGTTAGGTTTCCTATCTATTCTCTATTACTTTTCTTAGAAAATCTATTACTTCTAAGACGAACCTCATAAGCATAGAAATAGGAGACTATTGTATGCATTTTTTGCGCATATAACTAGGTTCTATTCTCACTTTCTTATAGTAACTAAGAAGATAAGCTAGGTTCGGCCTTTTTATAAATAAACTGAATCCATAGGCATATTAATGGTAAAACGTCTTTATTTAGCTTTTTAATAAACTTTTTAAGCTTTAGGGCTTCCTTTTTTATAAATCTAATATACTTTTTAATTTGCCTAGAATTACCTTATTAGATATAAATGTTTTTAACTAAATTCTTAGAATATATAGGAAATATACCCTATATAATCTAATAAAGTTATAGGTGCTAATGCACCCTCTATAGCCTTATATACAGTTTTAAATAACTTGTTAATTTTAATAGAATTGTTAGTTTCTATTACTAAAATCTCTTGTTGCTTATTAAGTTCCTTATTAATTTCGGCATTTTCTATAGCTTTCTATATAGGATTTAAGGGAGTTTTAGTATCTAATAACGAAAGAAAAGAGTTAATTTAAGAGATATAAGACATTTTCTAAAAAGAACGGAAGTAATTCTTAAAATTTCTAAGGCTGGTAGTGTGTAAAAAACAATTAGAAGGTTTTTAGTAGGAATAAGGTGCAGGGTAAGTCCTTTATTAAAGAGATCTAAGAAATAATTAGCGTTTATAGAAAAAACCGCTAATATAGCTATTTTCGCTACACAAATCTAAAATTAAATATCTAAAATTTTAAGATATTTTAATAAAATCTCGAAAATCTCTATTATAATAATTGTTTTTATAGTATAGCTTTATTAAAAAGAAAAAAGTAGCAGCTTAATTAGGGTATAGGAGGGACCTTAGGTTTAACAAGAAATAAAGCTTAAGATGCTATAGTTACCATTTAAAATAAACGGCTTCTTAGGTTTACTAAGGAATTTATTTAATTAGGAAGAAGAATATATAAAGAGATCGCAATTTATAAGGAAATGTTAGTATAACTATAAAGAGAGTATATCCTTAATAGAAAAACATAATTAATTTATTTAGGTAAGATAAAGGAGAAATAGTGTAGTTTCTTAAAGAATCTAATATAGAGGATATTAATCCTCTAAGAATTCACCTACACCGTATAAATGATCTTTAAAAATACTAAAAGATGCCTTTACTTTTTAGTTCCTCTAAGGCCCACTCTTATACTCTTTTAGTCTTTAAGAATTCCTCTAATATATCTCGGCTGCATTAAGAAAGAGACCGCGCTTTACCTCTCTAAGCAAAGGTTACTATTTAAAGGCAGAATTTATTTAATTTTAACTTAAATATTAAGACTGTTAGAGATTTTACTTTAGTGCAGCGAGGTCTTTAGGAGACTTTCTTAGAACTTACGCGAAATCTATTTTAGTTTAATACCGTTTAGCACCTTAACTAACCTTAAGTATTAACCTTAATTTTCCAGTTAAATACCCTTAAATCTTCTCTATTACTTTAAGAAAACTATTACCTATTTAGGGAAATTACTATAAACGGAAAACTACTAAAGTTCTTAAATAAGGATATTATATGGCCGCACGGAATTATTAGTTATACTAATAATATTTCTTAATTATTTTATAATTGGTACTACTCTTTACTTATAAAAGTAAAAGGTATTCCAATTCCATTAAAATATTAGGCTTAATTATACCGTAGCGTAGTAAAATAGTCTTAGAAAACCTTAAAAAAGGGCTATTTAGAGCAAAAGGTATTAATATATCTAATTTATATTAAAAGCCCTACCTATATTTACTAATTATACTTTATTTTATAGACTATTATATTAATATATAGCATATATTCTAGTGAAACTACTTTTTAGGAGGACTTTTCTACGGTTAATAAGAGCTCTAAGTAGAGTAGGTATATAAAATGGATAGAAATAGTATTAAAAGCTTAGTTAAAACGTTAAATAATTAATACTGAGGATGTTGCAAGGGCAAGAGCTAAATATTAAGGAAAATTGCTGGGTTTTAACGAAGTTTTTGTGTATTAAAAAAGTTTAAAGGTAGAGGTATATAAGAGTAATTAATAACTAGGTAATAAATTCTAAACAATAGTTTACATTTCCTATATTAAGAGACCTCAAAAACTGACTGGAGCTCTTGCTGCACCCGGCCCAAAAAGACTAAAACCAACCAAAAGAACCCTGAAAAACACCTAGAGAATCCCCCTAAGATGCATGCATCGCAGGGGAGGCATACGTCGAACGACGGTGGCTCGCACTCGCGCGCGACCGCTAGAACTACGCCCAGCAATGGCCCTCCATAATAAAGACGGGCGAATACCACATTATAAAGCGGAAATACCTCTATTAAAAAGGCATCTAATAAAATATAAAGCCTATTAGATGCGTCTAATATCTAGAATTATAGGGGAGTAACCGTTAGCTATAACGAACTAATATAGCTAGTAGAATAGCTCCGCCAGTCTAGCGAACCTTAGGCGCCCCTCTAGCAAACCCTCAATTAAATCCTTTAACGGCTAAGCAAAATTAAAAATAAGTATAACCCCCCCTTACCGGCGAACCGCACCTGGGCCGCTATAGCTGCGCTTTTATAGCATAGGGAACCTACCCCCCTTAAGTTAATAACCGGGCATATAATTATAATATAACTAAACATAGAATAAGCAGAGGGGCTTAGGGGATAATTAGAAACAGAAGTCCTTATAAAGATACGTAAAGAGGTTTATAATGCTGTTATAGTCTAACACCTTAAGAGCGGAGATATTAGAGTTACCCTAAAGGACTAATAGGTAAAGGAATAAGCCGTAAGGGTAGGGGATAGGCTAGGAGAATATATTAGTATAAAAGTACTCCGTGAGGATTACTTAGTCGAAGTCCCAGCGGTTCCTATAAGCCTTAGGGTAAAAAAGGGACGCTAGGCGGACAATATAGTAATTATATAGGAGATAGTAAGACAAACGGAACGCCTTATACTAGGACTTAAAATCACCCAAATCTAATGGCTTTAATAGGAAAATGTAAATTAAGCATATAATAAGAATAATAAGAGGATATAAGGGTTGCCGGAGACTCGCTAGGGAGACGCCGGATAAACGCATGGCTCCCTTATTGTTAGTATATATATACTAGGAATGCAAAAACTCCTTATCTAAAAAGGAATAATTATAAATGGCCTTATATATAACACAAGGCTCTATAACCATAGACTATGCCTAGAATAATGCTATCGCTATATATAATAGGGACACACCTAATCTATATACGCAGCATAGGTGTGCTGTAGCTACTATATAGGCCCCCATAATACGAGACATTGCTTAAATTAAGACCAAATAAAATGCGTAAACTGCCACTAAAGTATACATAAGGCGTAGGAGAGAGAAGACTGTATTAAATATAGGAGACGGAAGGCAAGGGCTTAACAGCTGCGGGAATAACTGTACGCTAGGTTATACGAATAGAAATAATAGGCGATAAGCTAGGGGGACGCAGGTGCCTTTTTAGCGTTTCCTACTTTTAATACTAGAGGGCTAGGCCAGCCATCCTAAGCCTTAACGGGCTAGAAGCAACGCCGCGCGATATCACTAGACTAATTAGGGACATAAGGGTCACAGGGGACACAAGGGAGAGGACGCCCTGTAGGAAGACCCCTATAGACAGCAATAGTAGGCTTAAGACTAGGATAATTAAGAATTAGACTTAATACGGTAAATATAATATTCGCAGCCAACCTATAAAGGGTATATAGCCAACTAGTAAGAACAGGGGAAGAACTAGTAATAATAATAGATTTAGATATAGAAGCGCTAACAGGAATATAAGACACGGGAATAGAAAGCTCTATATAAAATAAGTAGTAACTAGGGTATAGATATAAGAGATAGAAGCTCTAAATATTCTAGAGAAAGTGGAAATAGAAAAAGCGAGGAATAAAGGAGAGTTAAAGGACCCTCGCCGGGGGTCCGCTACCTATCCATTATATAATATAACTGCGGCAACATAAACCACCGCCTTGCAAGGCCCCTACTAGATAGTCTAGACCTAGAGAAATACTATATCCTTGCTATATAAGAGCTATATTATAATACCTTCACATAATCAACATACTGCCCCTAAGAATTCCAGCTCCTATATAAACTAAAAGCAGCTATATATGTGTGCTTTATAATTAGCAAGGCTATTAGCCTGTCCTTATAGTTATGGCAGGCAGTTAACCTAGATATTATAGTTATAATAATTTAAATATATAGGGGACCGGTATAAATTATTAATGTATATAACCCTAGGGTCGAAGGGGTCCTATAAATAGAGAATATTATATTAGTAATAAGCTTACTAAAAACTAAAGGTATAGAGTTTATTCTATTAGGAGATATAAACCTCCACTACCCGTAGTAGGGGGGTATCTATATTGCTGCAGACTAATAGTTAGAGTGCCTACTAAGAGCTATAGATATCTGGGGCCTTAAGCTAGCTACCCCCTTAGGAGTAATTATATGGCAATAAGGCACCGCTAGAAGTATAATTAACCTTATATTTATGGATAAAGGCCTATACTAGAGACTTAAAAGGTGTAACCCCAAAGAAGAATGGGCACTTACCTTAGACTATATCCCTATTTAGATATAGCTAGACCTAGATACTAAAGCGCAACTAAATAGAAAAAGATACGTAATAAGGAAGCTTAAGACAGACAGTTTCCTTAATGTAGTTAAATAACAACTCTAAGACCTAGAAGAAATCTACCTAATACCAAACGAGCGAGGCCTATTAACTACCCCTAAGGAAATTAACCGAAGACTAGAAAGGATCTAGGCAGCAATTAAAAATAGGCTAAAAGAGCACTGCCCGATCTTAAAACTGGGCCCCTACGCGCGATATATATAGTCTATATAATACGCAGTTCTGGTTACCAGCTAATAATAAGTAAGAAGGAAATATATAAGTAGCCACGACCCTAAAGACAAGAGACAATATAAAGACATAAGAAACTAGCTAAAGAATACCCTAAAAAAAGAAGTAAGGAATAACTGGAGATGGTTTATAAATAAGCATACTTTTAACCCGAGCCTCCCCTATAATAAGGGCCTTTAGGATATAGCGAAATGGGTAAAGAAAAAGGTAGGGCACCTAGTAGAAGACCTATACCTACCACCCCTATAAAAAGTAGGAGAATTATAGGCTATAAATAACAACAATAAGAAGGCAAAAATCCTTATAGAAAGGTTCTTCCCCTAACTAGCTCTAGTAGACCTTAGTAATATTACGGGCGAAACACTGGTAACTCGCCTATAGGTCGACAGCGACATAATAATAGAGGAAATGGCTAGAACTATTAGCCGCCTTTTAAATAATATAGTACTAGGACTAGATAGGATTCCAAATAAGGCCCTAAAAACCTATAGGCCACTTATAGCACCTTAGCTTATAGATATAGCTAGAGTATGCTTTACTATAGGCTACTACCTATAACTTAGAAGATCTATAACAACGGTTATTTTATGAAAAGAAGGCAAAGCAGATTACTTAATCCTAAAAAGCTACCGCCCTATTGCTTTAGAAAACACCCTTAGTAAGATCTTAGAAAGGGTAATAGCAGAACGCATAGTAGATATGGTAAAGGAACACGCCCTATTACCATAAAGCCAAATAGGGGCAAGAAAGAACCGCTTAATACTATTAGTACTTACGCTACTCGCTGCCACTATTAAATCTACATAGGCGATGCGAAAGGACTTTGTAGTATTAATGCTTAGCCTAAATATTAGTAGTGCCTATAATAATATACCCTACGAGCGTCTCCTATATATCCTTAGGGCAAAGGGCTTCCTAGAATGGATTATATAATTTATCTAAGGGTTTATAGGCTAGAAAGAAACATTACTGGTCTTTAGTGGATACTAGAGCCCCCCTATTGCAGTTATAATAGGAATACCACAAGGATTACCCCTCTCGCCTATACTCTTCCTTTTCTTTATAAGCAACCTGCTTAACTTTTTTAAGAAAGGGGCGACCTAGGGGATAGGCTTTGTTAATAATATAAACCTAATTATATACGGGCTAACAGCCGTAGAGAACTATAGAACACTAGAGAAAGCCTATAACACTTATATAAAGTAGGCAAAACACCATAGAGTCTAATTCTTACTAGAGAAATACTAGCTAATCTATTTTATAAGAAAACGCAACTAATCTATAGATCTCTAGTATATAATTCGTATCTAAGGCTTTAGGGGTTAACTAGTTTAGGGCCTAAGGGTATTAGGAGTATGGGTAGACAGTAAGCTTTAGTAGAGCGTATATATAGTATAAGCGGCCCGTAAAGGCCAAGCACAGTTTATCGCTTTATTTAGGATTATTAATTCTATATAGGGTCTATGTTTCTAAAGGTTACGCCTACTATATACAGCAGTTGTTTGGCTAACTATAATATATGGATCCAGTATCTGGGCCATTAGAGAAACTAAAAAGGGCCCCCTAAAATTACTTTTTAAACTACTTTAAAAGGTCCAAACAGCCTACCTTTGGAGTATCACAGGCGGGTACAAGTGAACGGCTATAGTACTGCTTAAGAAGGAATCCAATATTCCCCCCCTATAGTTATATATTAAAGCCGCTGTAATATAAAGAACGTAAAATAAATATAACTCTAATATTATAAAGTATATTAAGATACGCCTAAGTAAACTATAGAGGGACCCTAGGGTGCCCTGTAGGAGAATAAACCAATAACCCTAAAGTAGGGAAGAGATATTAGAGAAATAGGTAAAAAAAGTAGAAGAAGAATAGTGCCGCTTTAGGGCCTAGGCCTATATAGAGGAGGAAGGGAGATATATAAGAGGTTAGTAAAGATAACAGTAAGATAGAGAAAGGAGCTAAAGTAGAATATATAAGAACGCCAGGAAACTATCTACCGTAATATAATACTGGTTGGACTAACGCTGGAGAGGTAAATAGGAGTTAAAGGTATAGAGGCTAACTTAGGCAAGACGAACCCAAGCTATAGCATGGTTAATGCTATAGGGGGTAAATACCTAAGGGCTCCGAGAAGGCCTAACAAAGGTAGAAAATATAATAGCAACACTCTTAAGAACAGGAATAATAGGACTAAAAGATTGGCTTTACTGGGTAGGTGTCCTAGTAGGTAGCCCGAGATATAAATATGGCTGGCTAAGACAGACACCAAAATACGTAATACTGCTATGCCCCCTATATACTAATTAAGAAATAATACTTTTAGCAGCTGGTATAGAGAACTATAATACACTGCTCTTAATATAAAAAGGCCTTAAGGCGGTTACCTAGTAGCTTATTAGTTAAAATATACTAAATTAGTTCTAGGTTATAAGGGAAATAGTAATAGAAGGCAAAAAGGCAAGCAGTAGGTGCCCCCTAGTAACTCTACAGTAGTAAAGTAATAGTTTATAATACTAGCGCGTCTGTAGGCTTATTACGGCAGCAGTGGTTCCTAAAAAGGTTAAATAGTAAGGTAGTAGAGCACTATAGGCAACTCATAGGCGCTAAGTAGGCGAGTCCTAAAAGGCGGGGAGATGGATCACGGGGTTTTCTTATTTTTCTTAAATAGAGTTTTCTCCCCATATGTAAATAAGGAGTAGTCCGCGTGGGCCTAATAGGGATCCAAATCGGACGTTAAGCAATGAATTATTATTATATAAGAGTAATTACTAAATTGCTTAGAAATACTAAGAACTTAAAGGGGAATCTCGGCCTTAGGATAATAATGATCTTAATTAGCGCAATAAAATGAAAAAACTTTTTTACGGTTTTTCCTCTCGTTTTTTCTAATAAATTATAAGTGCGCATTTAGAATTTATAATAAGATTTAGTATCTACTATATTAAAAAATTCGTGCTTATAGCGCATGCCCGCTTTTAAGATTTTTTTTAGAAAATTTAGTAGATAAGGCCAAATTCCTAGTAGCACCCCTTAAGAATAGTTACCTTTACTATATCTAGACCTCTACTAAACTGTTACTAGACGGTTACCAGACGGTTACTTTTTAGTCTTAAAGAAGCTTTAAGCCAATTTTACTAGTAATTACGTGCCTTTGGAAACCTGGCGCTAGGTTCTATTATAACAGTTTATTAAGTACTAGAAAAAGGACCAAACGTATATTTATTTTTTAGAAAATATATAAAATACGATATATTATCTTATACTTTTAAAGTAAGCCTAACTCCACACCCTATCTTATATTAAGGCGTACTAGGTATTTCTAGGCATTAACTAAGCCGTATATAGAATCTTGCTAACTTTTCTGAGAATGGGGCTTATCTTTGGTGGCAACGTTAAGATTTAGCCTAAGCGCGCGTGGCCTAGGCAGTCTAAGCCCGCTTAGATGTCGGACTGTTACTTTTCCGGTTTAAAGGTTTACTTCTTTCTAGAGGTACTAGTTAGTAAATTTAGGGTTAAGGAGCCAGCTTTAAACACGTTCTCTTTATCTAGTGTTTATAGGTTAATACTGGTGGTGGTAAGTAGGAGTAATAATAGGGCAGACAGTGGGTTTCGGCGGATCTCTTTAATTTCTTTTTTTTAGAGATTTAATTTTATAATATCAGACTTCTTAACGGGCGAGGGTGTCCGTAAAAGCTTATTATAGAGTCTCTATTTATTTAGTAAATATAGCGTATAGGTCTTTTATAGACATAGGGGCTTTTAGGTTATTTTATATACTAATTAAGGCGGTATAAGGTATAGGTTTAACGCAATATAGTATTACGGAGTAAGTATAAGCGACGGTAATATATAGCAAAGTAGATATTATTAAGCTATATATATAAACTGTGTAATAAGATTAAGACGTTATATATAGAAAGAAGGTAGGAAAACGGGAAGAAAGGGTATATATTATGGACTTAATTGCTTAGTTAATATATATATAGAGCAGAATAGGATTTAGGTAGTAGTCCTGGCAGAACTTAACAGGATTTAGTAGAACTTAGCAGGATTTAGTAGAACTTAGTGAAACTTAGTAGAACTTAGTAGAATATAGCAAAATGCGGCAGATTGCTGTTAGATTGTCATAGATTGCGGCAAGTTATAGTCTTATAGTCGGTCTTTAGTTACTAAGTCGGTGGAAATAGGTAGATGTGTATAAAGTGTTATAGGGAAGTCCTATAACAATAAGGATTCTATTTAAGCATTTAGCGGCTTTATTCTATTAGTGTTGTTTTATAGCTATAACTTTAATATTAATATCTTTATCTATATAGAATGTATAGAATTAATTTAACCGGTTTTCTTCTCCCTAGTTAAGTCTAATGCGTTAATAACGGTGTTTAGGTTAGGAGTATTTTTCTATAAGACGTTAAAAATAATAAAAGAACTCGCTTTTCTTAGTAATAGAGTAAGCTTTAACTATCTATATATAGTTATTAAGGAATATAACCTAATATTAGCTTTAGTTATTATCTATAACGGAAAATGGGCTAACGATATTAGTATGGATAAATTTAAGTGGGTAAGTTCCTAGTTTAAACTTATTTTTATATAGCTTCTCTTTTATTTATCTTTAGACGTATAGAATATATACGCAGTTATTTAAAGGTAGGTCTATTCTAGTTAACATTATCTTAAGTTTTTATAGATTTCACTCCCCTATATAACCTATTCTTTTATACCAGATTTTATACTATATAGTAGTAACTATATAGATAGTTAGTCCTAGGGGTAGCTCTAATTGTTAGATATTAAAAGCGTATAGGCTATAAAATAGGGATACTTTAGATTTTGTTCCTTTTATGATAATAGTTATGTTATTGTTATTAAACCCTATTTTTACTCCTTTTACCTATAGTTTTAATATAGAGATTAGATTAATACCCCCTTTTAAAATATAGAGAGTGTTATATAGGTATAGGTTTACGTTTTTATTATTAATAAGGCAGGATAGTTTTATAGTCTTAATTACTTCTAGTATTGCCCGCGCTTCTATAAAGCCCCTAAATAGTCTACTAGTATAGCATTATAGTTCTATAAAGTTTTCTTTTTAGCAGCTAGAGTAGTAGACATTAGGAAAAAAATTTGGGTAAGCGAAAATCGGGATCTGCGAAACCTGCGTAAGTCGCAATTTTGGCGATTTGCTGCAATCTGCTGCAATCTGCTGCGAACACACAGGCTGCTTATGCACGCGCCTACCCTATCTGTGTGTTTAAAGCAAATCACTGCAAATTACCGCAAATTGCTAAAATCGCGACTTACGCAGGTTTCGCAGACCCCAATTTTTGGCTATAAAGTTATTGTTTTTAAATTTTCTTAATGTAAAGCTTTATGTAGAGCTTTATATATAGAGCTTTATAGTAAATATTATAGTAAATATAAAGCTCCGTGTAAAGCTTTAATAAAACTTCGCGTAGAGCTTTAAGGGAGTGTAGAGCCTTGGTGGAGCTCTATATAGAGCTTTAAAGGAGCTTCGTATAAAGCTTTAGGGAAGCTCTGTGCAGAGCCTTAGTAGAGCTCCGTGTAGAGCTTTAGGGGAGCTCTGTGCAAAGCTTTATGCAGCTTCTAATAAAGCTCTATATGGAGTTTATACGTGTCTGCTAAGTATACCCCTTATACACCTAGGTAGCCACCTTATTTTTACCCTTCCTTTTTTATATTCTCCCTATCTAGGGAGGCACTAGAACGGCCGCCAGAAGACGACCATCGCTAAAACTAAACGACCGTCGCCAGAGCTAGACAACCGCTGCTAAAGCTAGACAACAACGACCAGCTGGCGAACACTATAAATAATTTAATCGATCAATTAAATTAAGGTAGCATAGATAGGTAGGTATAAACAGGTAGGCAGATATAGACAGGTAGGTATAGATAGGTAGGTATAGATGGATAGACAGATAGACAGACAGGTAGGCAGGTAGGCAGGTAGGTAGGTTAGTAGACACTAGGCCTAGTTAGGAAATCAGTATATATTGTTAAAATACAATTTAGAGCCTCTATGGGAGGTTCTCCCCTCTTGGCTCTATTTTATATAGTTATAATATAAATATATTTAAAAAGTATATTATAACAATCTGTAAATCTATAGGAATTTATAATAATTTATAAAGATATTATATCTATACAATCTATACAATCTATACAATTTATACAATTTATATCATTTATACGATTTATACAATTTGTATAATTCACACGATTTAATTTTAAAGTGCTGGTGCTGGTTTAGTGTTTAGGTATTTTACTGCGTTTTACTAGCAGCTGCTATAAATTTGCTACAAAACGTGCTGTTTATGCGAATCGTTAACCACTATAGGCCACTGCCGCGATCGTACAGTTTGCAGCAAATTGCCGCAAACTGTAACAATATGCCAAAAAAAATTTCCTAATGCGAAGCAGCCTAAGTTAAGGAAAAAGGTCGCCGTAAGGTTTATATCTGTATCGGCTGCTATAAGGTAAATAGCTTCTATGCTATCTAATACGGAGTAGCTTAGTCCTACTATTAGTTTTATTTTATTTTCTTCTATAGGTTTATTGCTCTTAGGTTTCTTATTTTTCTTACTATAGGAGTTACTTCGTTTCCTCTTTTTTTTTCCTTATACTTTTCCTCGCGGTGCTTTTTTCTAAGGTTTAGGTATAGTTTTTAACACTTGTCTTTTATATGGTAGAGCTTATAGCAGTACTTATAACTCTTTGTTTTTTTTATAGGTATTTTAGGAGATTGCTAGTAGGGCAGTCTTATTATCTTCCCGTCCCTTTATATTCTATTCTTCCATTTCTACTATTTATATAGCTTTTTTTTTAATATTATAGCTGCTTTTATAATCATATTCTTTTTATCATATTCTAGTAGAAGGGAGTATTTTTAGTGGAAAGAGGTTAGGAATATATTGTAGTTTAGGCCGAGTCCTGTTAGAAATTTACTAACTAGGGAGATTTTACTAATTATATAGTTAGGGTCGAGCTCTATAATCTCTATTTGTACTTCTTATAGCTTTTCCACGTAGTTTATTACTCCTTTATAGGTATTTAGGGTAACCTTCTAGTAACGTCTTTTAAGGTTTTAGTAGACTGCACTTCCTATTAGACGAAAACGTTTTTATAGCTTAGTAAAGATCTTATCTATATTTTTAATTTCTTAAACCTCTTTTATGGCGTTATAACCAAGTCTACTTTAGATAATGCTGTATGCTTATTCCTATTTATTAAGCTAGGTGTTTAACTTAGTTTTATAGGTTGCTTTTAATAGGGTCCCTTATTCTGGTCTTTTAGCGTTCCGTTTAAGTAGATCTTTATATTTATTTATTAATAAGTAAAGGCATATCTACTTGGTAAATTCTATCTATTCTATAGTAGATTCTAGTTTTTTTCTTCTTATTTAGTCCTTTAGTTCCCCTTTTAGTTATAAAGCTTATTTTCGCCTTAACTATAGATGTCTTTAGTAAGACTAATAAAGGGTTCTTAGGCTTATTGGGAATAGGTTTAATTATTAAGGTTTAGGACGTTTAGGGTGTTTAGAGGGGATAGGTAAAGGTGAGACGTTTATAGTATTGGGTTTAGAGTCTTTAACGGTAGTAGAGCTTTAGGGTTTTAGCGTCTTTACTCCTTTAAGTTCGATAGATTTGTATATAGTGTTAAAGGGTTAAGAATATTCTTTGTTTATTTTAGTTTTAGAGGTCTCTAGAGTATTTAATAGGATAGGTATAACTAAGGTATTATAGGGTAGTTAAGAAGGGGTTCGGACTTTAAGACTAAAGAGTTTAGTTAGGCTGGCTATAAAGAGGGTACTATTAGAGGCTAAGGAGCTATCTAAATTACTAGAGTAATTAGGTATAGTGCTAAGGTTAAAGTTATAGTCTTTAAGGTCCCCCGTAAAGATATTACTAGTATTATTTTTCTTTAGATCTTTAAATATATAAGGGTAGAGGAAGATATTAAGGAAGCGGTAAAACTATACTAGTTATAAAGGTTAAGGCCTTAGTATAAAATCGGTTTTTTAGGCCTTTGGTATAATCGTTAAGGTATTAATTTCTTTACTATTATAGTGGATTTTAATAGAGTATATAACTATTTTAAGTTTAGATATATAGTTGTTTTTATAAAATAGAAAGGCTAGTATAGGGGTTTAGTGTTTCGGAAGAGATTTAAAAGGTTAGGTTTTTAGCGTCTTAGTACCTAGCTACCTTTATAGAAAGTCTTTCTAGAATCCTTTTTCCGTGCCTTTTTATTTTAATTAGTTTATATATATTATAGAGGTATATAGCGGAAATAGCTATAAGGCTGTAGACTCTTCTCTAAAATATATTCTTTTAGTAGGTTATATAGTTAATTATAAAGTATAGTAGAACTTAGCTAATTTAATTTATATAATCTAGGCTTATAACCTATTAAAATATAGTACTTTAATTGCTTAATTTATCTATTTAGGGAAAGACTAGTGGCTATATAGTATAATATTAAGGAGGCTGGCTTTACTAGCCTCCTTACGCCACTAGAAGGCCGATTCTTAACACTTTATAAGCAGTATAGTATTAAGCTCCAGTTCCTACTACCCTACTAACCAGATTATAATCCTATTAAGGCTACGTTTAATAACGTTAAGGCTTAGATTAAAAGGAACCAGCGGCTAGTTAAGGACTTTAATGTTAAAATGTAATATACTAATTACTTAAATTATTTTATCTCCAATATTAGAGGGCTAGTAGCTATATAATACAATATTAAGGAGACTAGGTATTAACCTCCCTACGCCACTAAAGGGTCAAATCTTAACATTTAAGAGCTTCGAGAGCTTTCTATATTTTGCTGTTAGTTAAGTATATAGTATATATATAGGAGCGCACTTCTAAGAGGTAGGATATATTATAGATTAATAGATTAATAGATAGCTACTATCTTAAGCGCTTAAACTTTAAGATTAGAGGCCTAATTCTATATAGCGTTCCAATCTTAAAGCTGTAGTTCTCCTATTAATTTGACGTTATACCTTTACCTAGCTTCTATAACTTTAGCGAGTTAATATTCTATTCTTCCTCTACTAACTTATCCTTAATCGGCTCCAAAATAGCCCTCTACCTCTCGCTATTAAACTTTAGCTGGTTAGCTAGCTACTTAAAGAACTAGCTAAGTAGCTTAACTAAATCTATTTCTGACTAAACAGGGCTTAAGTTCTAGGGTGCTTTGATATTTAAATATAGCGGAGGATATTATTAAGAAAGGTAAGGATTTTAGCCTATAGATTTAAGCTCCTTTATAAGTATAACTAACGCTAGCTTCTTAATATGTAATATAGTAGAATCTTCCTTCTCTACTACCTGCTCCTTTTAGCTCTTTTAACTTCTCTTTCTATAGCCGACCAAGCTAATAATAAGATGTTGCGACGGCTGCTTAATAGTAGAGTCACCTAAAAGGAGCTCTTTATTCCACCACTAGAAGTTTTCTACACTAATAGGATAATAGTTAATTACGGTAGTAGGCAAGTCGGGCGACTTCTTATTCTACTAGTATATCTTACCTTTATTACGGTAATATATATTTATATAAGGCCACCTATCTACAATTACTAGCATCCTATTGGCAGAGGCCTCCTTACCAGCAATTACGTTAGGGGGATTCGTAAGTTAAGCTATATAGCTATCCTTCTGCCTATAGGCATATCGCCTATATACTAACTTAGAGTTATAATAAGAACCTAAGTCTCTAGCTCCTTATCCTTAACTAAATATAAGGTAAAGTTTAAGGATAGAGACTTTAACGGCTAGCATTTATACCACTCCTCAATTATAGCGAGAGCTTAATTAAGATCCTTACTTGACCGAATATTTTAAGGCCAGTAGTTAGCTTGCCGCGCCTTCTTATAAGAGGCGATAGCTTAGAGCTAAGTAATCTTAAACTTCCGTAGTAATGAAGAAGTACGGTCTCGTTCTGCCATTAATCCAGCTTAAAGTAGTATATATTTTTAGTATTAAGAACATCTAATCTTGTGCTAGGGAGAGTATCCTCTTTACTACTCGCAACTGCCTTCCAAACACTTATAAAGCGTACGGGCGCGGCGACGGCAAGCCTATATCCTTATCTTCCACCTCTATAGGCTCCTAGGTATTCTCATCCTTACCCTTATTAACCTTATCTGTAGATATAGGCTCTGCGGGCGTTGCTAGTGACGGCGACAGCAACGGTAACGGCGATAGTACTGGTATTATCTTCTGCCTCTTCTTCGCCTTCTTCGCCTTCCTCTTTACCTTCTTCTTAGGCGGCTGTAAGATAGCAGAAATAAGCGCAAATTAAGCCCGCTTTTATAGAAGGCTTTAGAGTACAGCCCAACAATTAAGTAGGCAGCTGTTAGGGCGCCATAAGTTGCAACACTAAGATTTCTATACAATTGACTTAGTTATCTTAGGTGCCCCAGACCCTCGTTAAGGAATTCGCCTCTTACTTTATAAATATTATGCAATTCTATTATAAAATTCTGCCAAGGAAGGTACCGTACGCAAGCGATATAGCTAATTAGAGCACGTATAAGGCAATTCCTCTCTAAGGGTTTAAGGGAAAATAGTTACGTTTTGTACCCTTACACCTTATAGTTTTCTTATACTTTTAAGATAGAACTTCCCTATTATAACTTATTTTCCCCTAAGATTGAGTAAGTTACTTTTTAGCTATAATAAGAAGTAGCTTACTTAATCTTAGGGAAAAATAAGTTATAGTAGTAAAATGCGATTAAGGTTTTAATATAGCTGGTTAGGTAGATACGGGTTTAAAAACACGTCTTTAAACTTTAAGGCTATACTTCGCCCCCTAATACGTTAGTTAGCTAGTTTAATTAATTAGAATATATTAGTAGGAGAGATTGTAATGTAAATGCATTGCGAACTGTAGTAATAGCTGCTGAATTGACCTTAATATAGCTATTTAAATTTGATATGCGTTAGAAATAGCATACGAGTTGCACCAAACGCGCGCCCATAAGCTCTCAGACGCTTTGTAGAGGATTTATTAGGTTACGTGGAGCTGAGAATTAGTAAGAAGTTATGTAAAGGGGCGGGCCTGCCAATTATCTACGAAGCGGCTAAAGCACCTAAGATAATGACTTAGAGGTCACGACGGGCTCATGCACATTACGGGTTCGTGTACACTTATCAACCCTCACCCAGACCTGCGGAGGATAGATTATCCTATCCGGTCGGGCGGATAATAATCCTATCCGAGGATAGCCTGGATATCGGATAATATCCGGATAATATCCGGATAACATCTAGATATCCGCAAAATTTTAACTATAAACTAAACCTTTACCGCTTATTGTACGACGCTATAAATATGGCTAGTACTAGTAAAATTCACCCCAAAAACTTTAATGATAATAATTCCTTTAAAGTCAATACACTTTCTACCCTTTTAAGCGGCGTTAAGACTAAAGCTGATACTGGTTTAATCCTAACTACTTATATAACACAGATCTCAAGATAAGTCTCCTTAATTTATAAACATACTCGTACGGTAATAAAGAAAGAAAAGGCTTATATAAAGAAACGCTACTTTTGTAAATACTATCCTCCTTAAGACCCAAAAGAACACTATTCCTTAACCGTTGGTGTGACGGCGCTGGGGTACCGCCCCTGCGACGTCTACATGCAGCCTAGTTAGGGGCTCGCTTGGAGACTTGGCTTGTATATATAGACCTGTCCTTTCCTTAACCTCCTTCTGCTCCTTAGCTTAGTATCTTCGTAATATAGCATTCTACAAGCTTCGGTTTAGAGGCACTTATACGAGCCGTAATAGTTGGATTATAAGGCCATTTTAAAAAATATAATATTAAATGGAATCTAGTAGAGAACCAGGAGCGTACGATAGTAAAAGATTAGGGGGAGAGATCTCTTTTAGAACTATATTAAAAGCTTTTAGCAAGAGGAGAAGTTTAAGGTCTTAAGGGTAAGGTTCTAAAGCGTATAGTATATTAAAATACTATAAAGCAAGCACTTCTAGATCTAATTATCGTATAACGGCTTCCCTTTTTATATATAGAATGGCCAGAGTTTTATGCTTTCGTAAAAGCATTAAATTAAGAAGCACCCTTAATTATCCCTATATACTACTTAACGATTATAGCCTAGATTCTTAAACACTTTACCAAGAGATAAGATATTATACGAAAAGTACTTTAATCTATAAAAACAAATATTTACCTTGCTATGAATATCTGGACCTCTCTAAGTTATTCCCTTTTTCTTAGAATCTGTGCTAGCTTTATTAATATCTAGGATAAATACTGGAACCCCTTAATTGCCCTTTGTATAGTATCTAGTTAAAATAGTATAAATTAATAGGAGGCGCTTCGTCCGGTTCTTATTAAGTATAGCATTAAAATAAAGATTAGAGCTCTTATTGGCGATAATACTAGATTAAACGATGTTCTCTATCGTATAATTAGCTAATGGCTTAGCCTTAAGTATAAAATTAACTAGATTGCAACGTATTAAAGAATTCGCTATTAGGGGCACGTTATTAATCTTATTATTTAAGCCTTTCTATTTAGTTTAAAAAAGGATAAGAAGCTTATAAACTTATATAATAAAAAGGATAAGAAATAAAATAAAGAAAAAGAGGAAGAAGAAGAAGAAGAAGAAGAAGTTGTATAATAAGTACTACCGCTAGTTAAAAAAAAGAAAAAGAAGGATAAAAAATTAGAGCTAGCATTAAACAAAAAGCGTAAAAGAGGTTAAAATATTTAAAATATTATGGGGCTAATGGGAAAGCTTTATAACTATATCGTTTATATCCGTAGCTTAGCTAACTATATAATATGGTTTACCAAACGTGCTAGTAAAATAGTTCCTCTTAATAACCGTATAAGATAGAATAGCTAGTTTCTTATACTATATATAGCTCTAGAGGATAAGGTAAAGGCTAGGCTTTAACTCTATATAGAGCACTATAAAGATAACTTAAAAGATAATATCCTCTTAATAAGCGAATAGATACATCTTTATACGATTTATAATTTCCTTTAATCTTTCTATAAAGTAACTCTATTTCTTTAAGGAGATTATATAATACTAGAGAGGGTTTTAGAATTAGTTAATATTCTTAAGGATATAATATAGACCGCATTAGTATATTATATAATACTCTTAATATTTCTTTAGCTAACTTTCCTATAGGTAATAGCTACTAAGGCTAAGGATAAGTTTATAACTCCTTAACTCTAACGTGCTAAGGAAAAGCTTATAAAGTACGTTAAGAAGCTAGATAATTCTCCCTACTATCTAGCGGTACGAGTTCTTAACCTAGAGTGTTATACAGCTTTCTTAAAAGATTAGAACGATTGTATTACCGTTAAAGGAGAAAAGAAGCTTTTTAGCGTATAAAAGCTCTATAAAAGATTCCGTAAGAAAGCAATACTTTTAGGTTTAACTATATTATACGCAACTAAGAAAACTTAAAAGTTATCTTTAGAGTTTAAATAAAATCTCTCTGCCTTCTATAAGGCTTATCTTTAGTATTATTTAAAATATACTTATCCGTAGAGTTTAGATAAGTTTAATAACTACATTAATAAAAATCTAATTCCGCTTAATAGCTATATAATAGCTATTTAATAGTAAAACTAGCCTCTTTAGTATTTAAGATTTCCATAACTCTTATAGCTTACAATTAAAGTTCTCTTAATACCTAAAATAAGCGATAAGTTAGAGAGAGTATTTTTAGGTTCTTAACGTCGCGTTCTATAGGATTGTATAAATACTACTCTATAAATACTTAAGGTATTAGAATACGCGAAGGACTAGGCAGCTTATAAGATTCTAAGTATTCTCTTATAGTTGCATAAGGGAAAGTATATAAGGGGTGTGTTATACAATACTAAAGGGGGGTAGGGGGGTATATAAATAAAATAATTTTAGGTAAAAGGTAACCACTAAAGGCGTATAGGTGGTATAGGTAAATATATGCTAACTTTAAACTTAATAGATTATAAGTTTAAATCCCACCGACGTTGTCCTTTATTAAGAATTAGGAAATATAATTATCTAGTATACTTCTCGTCCTACTATATAACAGATTCTCTAGCAATATTACTATACTATAAGTAAACTCTCCTTTCTGTACGATATACTTATATAACTAACTACTTTTAAGATAAGTAGGAGAGGGTAGAAGCTTTACCGGCAATTAATATAGAGGCTTAGGTTAGGGGTATATCGGAGAGGTAGGTGCGGATAGGGAGGCCCTTATATATAAATGCAATTCTAATTTAGAGCTATGGGTCTCTAAATATAACTGTAAGCAATCTATATTACTTATACAAGGTAGAAAGCTAATTAATACTAGCCTTGCAAGACTTATACGGCGACTCTACGTTGTCCAGTAGGCCCTTACCCCTTTACTAAATATCGGAGTCTCCCAGGGTTCTATAGTGGGTGCTGTGGAAATTATAAGTGGCGGGATTATAGAGCTTAATGTTCGTCGTACGATATAAATTCTTAGCCTATAGTGGCGGCAGCGGGAGTATTAAAGGGTAAGGATCGGATCGTGGAACTGGGGGATGATAAGGAGTAGAAAAAAGTTACTAAATTTAAACTACTGGGTCTTCTCTCTTTTTTCCTATTTTTATTTTATTTTATAGTATTTTATATAAAGAGAAATATAAATAAAAAGGTAGAAAGAAGATATCTAATTAGTAGGAAAGCTAAAGGTATTTGCTAAGGCTCTACACGAAGCTCTACATAAAGCTCTGCACGAAGCTCTACGGAGGCTCTATACAAAGCTCTACACGAAGCTCTATATACGGAGGCTCTGCACGACGGCTTTGCGTACAACGGTTCTGTGTACAACAGCTCTACTACGGAGGCTCTATATAAAAGCTTTGTGTAGAGCTTTATATAGAGCTTCGTGCAGAGCTTTATGCGAAGCCTCCGCAGAGCTTTAAGCGGAGCCTCCGTAGAGCTTTGAGCGGAGCCTCCGCAGAGCTTCGTGCGGAGCTTTGTGCGGAGCTTCGTGCGGAGCTTTTGCTGAGCTTTAGTAGAGCTCCGTGCGGGGCTCCCCCGCAGAGCTCTTATAAGCCTTATATCTATATAATATTACTTATCCTTAGGATATTTAGATAAAAGTGGTACCATTTTAAAGCGCTTTATAAGCTCTATAAATCTATACTAATAGAAAAATTATTTATTTAATATTGGGGGGTGCATTACAAGTGTAAGTATATTAGGGGTTTTTGCTAAGACTATCCGGAGACTATCCGGATAGTCTCCGGATACTATTAGCTGATAGGTCTATTATCCGAGAGGCCTATCCGGCCTATCCTCCGCAGGTCTGGGCCCTTACCACTCATCTTGCAACGCACACGACCCCACCAATATTCAACAGATTTCAATAAAAAATGGGTAAAATTGAAGATGCGATCGCGGAGCTTCACCTCTAAGAGAAAAAGAATATCCAGGCTATGGCAGATAAGCATGGGGTCAACCAAAGCACCCTTTTAAAGCGATTTAATGGCAAGACGGGCAGCAAGGTCAATGGCTACAATTCTTAAAAGATTCTCACCCCTAGGCAGGAGAGGGCTCTTATTAATCGCATTAACGACTTATCTAAAATGGGGCTGCCCCCTTTATATTAGATGGTGCGAAATCTAGCCTTAAAAATAGCTAGAAGAATGCCAGAAATTAACTAAGCTTTACGCTGGGTTAAATAGAAATTAAAAATACTCTAATTAGGATACCTTCTTCCTATTAATAAATCTAGGAAGAGGGCTAATTTAGCGCTGTATTATAGCCTTTACTTTAAGCTCTTAAGACGAAAGATAAAGGAATATAATATTAAGCTAGGTAATACCTAGAACATAGATAAAAAGGGCTTCCTTATTGGTTATATAAAAAAGAAGTAGAGGATCTTTAGTAGGAGTGCCTTTAAGTTAGGAAGAATGCAAAATGTTATTTAGGATAGAAATAAAGAGTGGATTATAGTAGTAGCAGCTATCTACGTAGACTAAACGGTACTTATACTAACTCTTATCTATTAAGCTATAATAAATAACGTTTAAGATATATAGCTAGAGGATTTTAACCCTAATAAATATAGCTGCTTCTTTACCTTAATACCTTCTAGATAGACCAATAACGACCTTGGCCTTTAATAGTTAAAGATCTTTAATAAAGAGATAAAGGTAAAGGCTAAAAGAGATTAAAGGCTTTTTATTATTAATAGGTACGGTTCTTATATAAATATAAAGTTTATTAAGTATTATAATAACTATAGAATTCTCCTAGCTATCTATCCTCCTTATTTAACTTGTTGGCCACTAAGGTAGCCCTACTACAGAGGTGGGACGGGTGCTATTCGACGTCAGTTTTAATATGTATCATCACTCTCTAGAGACCCCTGTAGGGGGTCAATTCTCCTATATATATTAGGGCTCTTAGAGCCACCTTGAATAAAACAGATTACTTATTTAATTCTATGTCTCTACCTATCAGCTGGCCTATATTATCTATCGTGATACCTACCTGGCTAAAAGTTATAAGCCTAGTAACCTTCTGAGCACTAGGGAGATCTCAGTGGCCAGACGAATACCACTAAGCCTCTTTAAGTATAGTTCGTTACGAAATATCGCGTGCTTTACGCGTAAGCGCGTTTTTTTACACAACCTTAAAACAAAAGCTAATATGGCAACTAAGGACTCTATAAACCCTCTTTTGCTAACCTAGAAAGACTGGCCTATATAGTTTCAATTTATCTGCTAAGAAGTAAGTTTTGCGAAGATCTGGGACTATGTTAACCCAGATAAGACGGAGAACGAAATTAAAGAAAACACTAAGCTAGCCATACCTTCGATAGCAGCAGCTCCTACAGCACCTGTAACAGCTCCTGCAGCTTCTACAGCACTAGCAGCAGCTCCTACAGCACTAGCAGCAGCTTCTGTAATAGCAGTAGCAGCTCCTATAACTTTAGCAGCAACTCCAGCGTCTACTGGAACAGCTATACCTGGGTTATCAAGTTAATAAGGATAATAAACTCCGCAATCTTTAGAGATATAGAGAATGCTCTTCGAGCTCTATAAGCTCTAATAATAGGACTATATAAAACGGGAAGAGAAGCTCTATACCTTTGCAGCACTGTTGCATGCCACTATAGGCACTAACTTCTCAGGATATTTTAAAAACCTCACTACACTATATTCGATTTTGAGGCAGCTAAAAAAGGTAGTAAAGCCGTCATAAGCTACATTGCAGCAAATAGTATTAGACGATCTTAAGAAACGGAAACAAGGGCCTAAACGCCAGACTTTAGAATTATGGCTTTAGCTTTATATCACCATTATATAGAACGGCGAAGAGCTAGAGGAAGGGTTGATAGAGGTAATAGAAGGTAGCGTTGTACGAGCCTTTGTCTAGGACTGTAAGGAGATCTGTTTAGCTCTATATTATACCTTTATCTAAAAGGTAGCAAAGAGGTTAGAGAAGCTCGAAATATCGACAATAATTAAGGAATTTAACCTCCTCTATAAGCATCCGAATACGGGACGTAACGCCTATGCTATACTCTTAGGGCAGCTAGCTATAGATCCTACGACGTCTACTACCCTAATACCTTCTTAATTACCTGAGGTAAAGTGCTTTGCTTGTGGTTTACTCTATAAGTTAAAGAATTATAAGTAACTGTTTCAGTCTCTTTAAGGTCCGAACTTTGTACTAAATAATAAATGTCTACGGAGGTATTAGGAATGGCTTAAGGTCCTAATAAACAAGTAGTATTATAATAGGAGGCTTAAGCAGATTAAGAGGGAAGGCCCTAGGTTAAGGACGTCTCCGTCAGATTTATCTACTGCCGAAAAGATTGAGGATCTGGACCGACCTTAAGCTATAGCGGCGGCTATAAAAACATCCTTTTTATTATTAAAATTATTAATATTATTATAGGATTATCCAGATCTGTCTTTAATTAACGCCTGGGAGTATAACACTATGGTAGATACCCACTTCTATAACGATATTAGATACTTCTATAACTTTAAGCTAAGCATATCTATAGCAATAGCTGGAGATTCTGGGGCAGAAATTTATGGATATGGTGATATTAACTTGGTAATTAAGGTGGGCCAATAACGCCTAACTTGGTATCTGACATTAAGGAATATAGCGTATACTCCGTATTTTTATACCAATTTAATATCCGCAGTAAAGCTTCGTAAGGTCGGAGTAATTATTAACTAATTTACGAATTATTTACGCTATAAAGATGACGGAAGCCTATTCGCCAATATTATAGAATACGGAGGTCTTTACCTCATCAATGCCATCGCCTGCTTACTACCTACTCCTACTGCCTACGCTACGTTTACTAGATTCTTTAAGACCTCAGTATATAATAAAATATGGCATTAATGCTTATTACACTATAATATAGAGTTAGTGGATTATTTGCCGACTGTGGTAGATAGGGTTAAAGTGGTTAAGACGGATAGAGGAAGAACTCCGTATAGTGTACCACTTTATAAACTATATATTCTTAGAAAGATAATATAGTAGATATCTCGCAGAATATCCGTAAAGGGAACCTACCCTTTTAAACGTATTTACTTTAATGTTATTATAGAGGAAGACGGGTTTAATGGAGATACGTATGTAGCTTACTTTTGGTGTAACTATATAAAGTACTATTATACTTTTCCTATCAAGAACCATGAGTAAGAGACACTGCTCCTACTCTTTAAATCGATAATAGCTTTTGCGAAGAAATTTGATGCTTAAGGTATCCGTATTTAGTATATGGATAAGGAGTAAGGTATAGGCGCTAGGGTAAAGAACCTCATCCAGCTTAATAGAGGTGTTATTAAGCAATCGACGCTATATACCCTAGCTTAAAATGGACCTATAGAGAGGTTAGGGAGAGCCATTTCTAAATAAGTAAGGACTGCTATTATTAAAGCAAAGTTACCCGTGGATTTATGGCCCGAGTTTATACTTCTAGCAGTGTTCCTACTTAATTAAACTCCCATTAAGTCTATTAACTGGAAGACCCTATTTAAGATGCTATATAAACGGAAGCTATGGCTAGTAGGACTTTATATGGCTGGATCTTTAACCTACGTGCTTATTAAATACGGCATTCCTAGGAAAGCAAAGTTTGAGCTACGAGCCTAAATAGGTTATCTTGTCGGTATAGAAGCGTCAAATATCTATAGGATATAGATACTAACCACCAACCGCATTATCCGATCTCGTAACGTACGAATTAATAAGTTAAAGAGATATTAATCTCCCGAAACACCAGAACATCTCATTATCTCACAGGCTTAAAAGGATTGTTTTTAGCAAGTCCAGGACCTACTAGATAATCTTTAAGATGGCAGTAAGGACTAGATAGAGAACCTTAACAAAGAACTGGATGTAAGACTGCCGTATTTAGCAAATATTAATGTTACTCCTATATTAAAAAGCATTTAGATCTTAACAGAAGAACTCCCTTAGCTACCTACCCCGGAGCTAACTCCAGAACCGTCTATACCATTAGCGTCTTTGGCGCTTTAGCAATTACTATCTACTACGGCATCTACGCCACAGATACCATCTACTACTTAGTCATCTTCTAAAGTCACCGAACTACCGTTTATAGATCCTACACCTTATTCTAAACCTCAGACGACAGCAGGCTTATTATTAGGGGGTAAGAGATATTTTGGCCGTAAAAAGCGGTCTATGGTAAAGAAGAAAGATATACCAAATCAGGATCTATGACGACGAGCCTTTACGGTTCAAATTAATAATAGTAATAATTTTATCAATCCAGAGACGACGCCATTGGCTTACGCCTTCTACACTACTGCGACGAAGACGTATAGACACTAAGACAACTTTCTAACGCCACTAAAGTTATAGAAAGAGATGCTTAATTATAAGTACGCTATAGAGTTTAAAGCAGCTGCTTACGTTAAGATAAAAGCTTTAATAGGAAAATATACCTAGGATAAGGTACGGCTAGTTAAGAGGGCTCACCAACTTCCTACTATGTGGGTCTTAACCTATAAGGAAGATTTAGACGGCTATATTATAAGATTTAAGGCTCGTCTAGTTATCTATAGAGACCTTTAAGCAGTCTTATAGGAGGAGGTTAAAGCTATAACGGCAGCCTATTAAACCTTCCGTCTTCTTTATACTCTTATTACTAGCTTTAACCTCGACGTTATATAAATTGACACCATTAATGCATTTATCAACGCCTTAGTTGACAATAAAGTCTATCTTATTCCCCCCGAGGGTATAGATCTACCACCTGGATTCTCTCTCCATCTAAGAAAGGCAATGTACGGACTACGGAAATCTCCTAAATTGTAGTTCCTAGAGATGTCTGCTGCTCTGCAAAGCATAGGTTTAAAAGCGGTACTAGATAAGCTATATCTCTACGTTTACCCTACTAAGCCTATCTTTATATTCTTCTACGTTAACGATATCCTAATTATCGGTCACCTAAGCTGTTATCAGCAGATAGAGGACATCCTAAGGCAGCTATAAGACCGTTTCGAGATACGCCAAATACCACAATTTACGTCATTCCTAAATACTCGTATCGTGCGAGATTAACAAAAGGGAAAGCTCTAGCTCTGTCTAGATCAATATCTCGAGAAGCTAGTCTTAATATACCATCTAGAATATCTAAAGCCATCAGCTACACCACTATCGGGCTAGGAATTAACGCCGTACGAGGGAGAAGCTACGCCGAATCAGACGAAAGGATATCAACGTCGTGTAGGTTCTGCGATATATCTTGCATCTACTACACGACCAGACGTTGCTTTCTCAGTTAGCAGGCTGGCTAAGTTCTTACAAAATCCGTCGCCAGCTTATCTTGCGGAGATTAACAGATTACTTACCTATCTCTACGATACCAGATACCTCGCTTTTGAGTTCTCTACTATTACGCCATATAAGATAAACTAGGTTCTAAAAGCTGCTTCTAATGCCAGCTTTACTAACGATGCTCTAACACGTCAGAGCTCATAGGGCTTCTTAATAAGCTTATTTAATGGGCCTATAGCATAGCAGGCAACTAGATAAAAGGCAGTCACTAAGTCTACTACGAAGGCAGAACTCCTAGCTCTCTTACACGTCAGTAGGGAGGTCGAGCATATGGTTCGGATCTTCAAAGCTATTAGATTCGATCCCGAACAGGACGTCATTATTAATTGTAACAATTAGCAGTCAGTACGGATTGTGACGAAAGAGACCCCTACGGTATCTACAAAACTCCGACACGTAGATATCCATTAGTTCTGGCTTCGCCAAGAGGTACAAAACGGAAGCTTTGTCGTACAATGGGTACCGACGAGCGAGGTGGCTGCAGATGGACTAACTAAAGCTCTCTCAAAGCAAAATCATCAAAAATTCGTCGAAGTCTTAGGGCTCCGCGATATCAGACATCTGGTCAATTAACGCTCGGCAAAGCTCACCACCAGCACGTCTCTCCCAACTGCCTAATCCGGTAATCCAGCTCTGACGTAATACGTTAGATCTGAGGGGGTATATTAGCCACTGAGGTAGCCCTACTACAGAGGTGGGACGGGTGCTGTTCGACGTCAGTTTTAACGTGTATTATCACTCTCTAGGGACCCCTGTAGGGGGTCAATTCTCCTATATATATTAGGGCTCTTAGAGCCACCTTAAATAAAACAGATCACTTATTCAATTCTGTGTCTCTACCTATTAGCTGGCCTATATTATCTATCGTAATACCTACCTGGCTGAAATAACTTACTAGCTTTAGCCTTTAGACGTCTTTCTCTTCTCTCCTCTAGCTATTTACTATTTAGATAAATTAAATTAGTTCTTTATAAATTATAAAGGACTCTTACGCTTTATAAATATAGCTAGTAGATAGAAAAAGACCGGTATACACCTATAGGACCCTAATACAGTATTAGAGCAATTTAACGCTAAGAAGAAAGAAGATAAAGAGAGACTATTTTTTAGTAACTCTATTGGCTTAATCCTTATAGCTAGTAATTGGAAGAAGATAGAAACCTAGCTAAAATAGGTAGTAAAGGACGTAGTTTAATCTAAGACTAATAAATAGGTAAGAGCTCTTACCTAGGATATTTATAAGCTTATAGCAACTAACATACTTCTTTAAAGCCGTATTTAAGGCTATTAGGAAGCTTTTAAGATAAAATAAAGGAAGAGGAAGAGGTAAAAGAATCTCTTTTAGATTCTAGCATTAAATAAAGGTAGTAGAGCTATTATCTACTTACCTAATAAGGTGTAGGGGGCCTAAGAGCTCTACTAAGAGAAAAAGAATACTAAGGAAGCTGATATAGTTTGTAAAGCAAAGGATAAGGTGTGGAGGTAGCTGGCGAAGGAAGACAAGCAAAGAATTAATAAAATGGCGAAGGATACTATAAGGGATATTATTGCGGTCACCTTGGGTTGCCCTTAAGATAACCCCTAGACGCCCCTTAGATGGTCGCCGGTTATATACTAAAGTTATATACCTATAGTATATAGTCTCTACAATCCTAAAGGCCTTACCTCCTTAAGGATTTGTCTCTCTTACCAATCTATCCTATTCCACAATTATGTCCTTATAGCCCCCTACCTATAAGATCCCCTTATATTTAAATCCTTCCTACTTCTTTTAAAAGGGTAGTTAGCTTTAAGGACCAGATTGTTTATTTATATCTTTTATTTATAACTACTATTCTTCCTTAAAATCTCGCGATAACCTAAATAGAAACTCCATGGATACCTTATAGAAAGCCGTTGCGTAAAGGTAGAAAGGTCCCTCTAATAGCGAGAGATTGCGATAATATAACCCTTTGGGTAAAACGGCTGAATAAGCCCTAATACCCAGATGCTCTAGGAGCTTAAAGACTCTTACACACTTACGGTTATTAGTAACGCTAAGGAAAATATAAATACCCTCTATAACGGTTATAATACTACTAGAAAGTAGCTAGAACCCCTTTAGCCCTACCTAGGCTAATTAAAAGATTAAGCGCTAGAGGCGACTTTAAGATCTTCCCCTAAACTAAAAATACTAGAGGAATATACTAATATATCTAACTAGGGAACTAACTAGAACCCTCCTAGAAGACTACCAGCCTATAATTAGTATAGTGGTGGTATATAGACTGCTTACAAGCTAAGTAGGCTTACCCCTTTAGGTAATTTAAGCTAATTACTAACTTAAGACCTAAGTCTTATTAGGAAGCCTATACTAGCTACTAGTACTAACACTACCTCTATAATAGGAGCCTCTCTAGGCCTAAGTTTAGAAGGTTAAGAGCCCTATACTAATTTCCTTTAAGACGGATATTGGGAAGCTATTATAAGGCTCTTAGAAGCCATACGGGAGAAAGCCACTAATAAATATATTAGAACCCTTTAAGGGCAAATCTATATTTAGTAGGGTTTAATCTAAGCTAGGTAAATTCTTTTATAACCTAGTTAAGGCTAAGGGCTTTCTAGGAGCTACTTAGTACTTACCTAAGGAGGTATAGAAGACTTAAAGAGTTATCTACGCTATAAATAGAAAAAGGATATAGCCTAACTAGCTAAGGCCTTTAGTAGTTTAGAACTCCGCTATAGACCTAACGCCTAGCAGTTAGATAATTAGGTTCGTAAAGTAGACAACTTCTTTAAGATATTAATAATATAAGATAATACCAAAGAGCGTATATACTAGATTATTAGTAAGATTAAAGACCAATTGCTAAACTAGATTACACTTAATCAGCTTAATAAAGAGTAAATTACTATATAGCTATAAACCCATTTAAAGAAATGGACTTAAGATCTATATATCGTATAATATAATAATATAGAGCTATTCTAGAATAGGATATAACTTAACCGCCATAACTTCCACCAGTTTATAAACTTTATAGAAACTTATACTTAATAGATAGATCTAAAGCCCTTTAAAAATAAGGATAGTAGTATTTATAAAAAGGAGAAGATCGGGTTTATCTAGGCTAGAATTAAGCTAGCAATTTATAACAAAATAAAGTGTATAGGAGCCCTATTACGGATTACTATATATATAGATTTTAAACGAGCGGTCCTAAACGCTAAAGATATAGTAAGGAACTAGACCTCTTTTAGTAGGAAGCTAGGGGGTTACTAAAAGCGCGGGCACTTTAATAGTAATATAGGGTAGACCTAACCTTTAAAGAAGCCGTTCTTAAAGAGAACTTTAGAAGGGTTAAAGTTAGGGGCCTTAAATAACGGGAAAGACTCTTAGGGCTAACCTAATACCTATCTAGCACCTTTACGGGAACACTTTAAGAAGTTAAGAAAAAACTCTAGAGGCAGATCCTATTGGAAAAATAAGTAGGGCAATAACTGTACTAATAATCTAAAAAAAGAAAAGCCCTAGTTGCGGACCTCTTTTAGCTATAACTAGGGCAAGATATAGAAAGAGAGACTCTCCGTATTGCTATTAAGCTAGAAATAACACTCCCTATAGGTAAGGTATAACAGTTCTAAGCACTATATAATAGTGGCACCGAAATTAATTTTATATAATATAATTTGGTAAAAGAGTATAAACTTATCCTATTATAAAGGTGGCGGAAACCTATTATAGGCTTCCTAAATAAGTATTGGATTAAACTATATAGTGCCTATAAGCTTATAGTATTAGTGGCCGATATATATAACCGCACTAAGGTAGTTGGCCCGCAACCCTTTAAGGTGGCTGACTTTATAGGTTATAACCTTATTTTTAAATACCCTTAGCTTGCAAAAGCAGATCCTAAGATACGCTTTAAGACTAAAGCCTTTAAATAGTGGAATAATAAAGATTTAGAAGGGTGTATATTACTAATAAACCTAAAGGACATTCTAAAGAATGTAGCCCTAGGTAAAATAGTGTACGCTCTATACCTAAAGGAGTATTAGATCTAACCCCTATTTAATAGTAAAATAGGTATAGAGCCTAATATAGGTAATAACCCCTCTATAACGGAGACCTTATAAAAAACTACTAAATATATTACGGAGATATTATAGGAAGGCGGCGATCTTAAGGATCTTATAAGATACTTTAACTGCTATAGGTTACTCTAGCTTAAGTAATATACGAAGAGCATACTACGGCACCTTAAACGCTGCGTTAAGGAGTTCTTTACCCTCTACTAGCTACCGTATAAAACGGTTTAATATATGGTGGTAACTATATATAAGCAACTACTATAGCGTATAACGCTGCCCGTAAGTATTTTAAGGGAGCTTTAGGACTTACCTGGTGATAACGCGGAGGATAAACACGACCCTAATTTATTAAATATTCTAGTAGGCTTAAGGGACTTATTAAGGGTATTTTTGGGTAGGAGAGCTAAAGTCCTACTATAGAACTTGGAGTACGATTATATAATTAATCTAGAAGAAGGTAAATAACCGCTAAACCTTCCTATCTATAACCTCTCGCGTAAAAAGCTTAAGATCCTACGGGAGTACCTCGATGGGTTGCTAGAAAAGGGGTAAATCTAGCTTAATAAGTTGCCAGTAGAAAGCCCACCTTCACCACATATGCAACCTTACTAAAAGGTAGCGCTACACTCCAAAACTTACGCATACTCATCTTACTATCAAAAACAATCGATTTTCTAACTTTTAAGACCTAATTCCTACTGCCTAGCGAGCTAGAGGTGGATTTCTTTATTATTTTACCCCCTTTTCCCAATAGAAAAATTTCTTTAAGGGTGGCCCTAGCTTATAAGCGAGGCACGGACAGGAACACTAAAACTACTACTCCTACTACTAATACCAAAACTATAAAATAGGGGCTAGTTTCTCTACTACCTCTTAGCCTAATCTCCCCAGAAATCTTCTAGTAGGATTAGTAAGAAGAAAAGGGTATAAGGATAGTAAAAACTAGGAAAACCCCCCTATAGGACACAAAATGCCAAGGCCCGGTAGGCCTAAAAAGAAACCTTTTATAGAAATAAGTGATAATAAGTCTATATCTACATTTACTTTTTCTAGCCCTTTTTCTTCTCCTAGCCTATTTGGGACAGGAGAAAAAAGAGGACATCCTTAGTCTTCTACTAAAAAAGAAAACTAAAAACCTATAAAAAAGACAACTAAACTAATAACTTTTACGGCTGGNATACCTAGTATATCTTTCTCTCCCCTTTCTCTAGAATAATACCTATAAAAGGCTTTAGATAGCCTAACCCAGGCCTATAAAGAGCTAGAAGAAGAAGAAGAAGAAGAAAATAAAAAGGAATAAGTTAAATAGCTAGAGGACTATATACGTAGTGTCCTAGTAGGAGAAAACCCCTTTATAAAAGGAAAAGAAAAGATAAAAGATGTCCTAAAAGGACTAGTTAAAGAAGTAAGAGCTCTTTATAAGGAGGTAGCCCCTACTAAAGAAACCTACGCAAAGAGGCTAAAGAAGGACCTCCCTACTTCGTCCTCTCTACCCTCCTTATCACTACTATTTCCTACTCCTTCTACTTCTACTAGAAGTAAGAAAAAGCAGCTATAAGAAAGAAAGCTAGTCCTAATTATAGACTAAAAGGACTAACCTTTAGATACCTTCTCTATATAAAACAAAGTTAATTAACTATTTGTATTAAAACTATAAGTAGAAAACCCTGTTTTAGCATCTATAGCTAGAACTAAAGGAAAATAAAATATTTTCCTTATAACTATGGAAGAGTATAATGTGGATTTCCTAGTTAAATATAAGGAAATCTAGCATAACTGCTTTACCTTTTAAAGAGAACAAAAACTAGAACTATAGGTTTAAATTATAGCCTATAGGGTTCCTACCCTACCTTTCCTAGGAGAAGGAGGCTCTAAGCTTTTAAAAGAAGAAATTAAGACCTTTAATTCTATAAGGATATAAAGACTACCTAAATGGATCTTATCTAGTGTAAAAAGACATAATCTATAGACCAGATTTAGCTCTATAGTTTTTACTATAGAGAATAAAGAAAAAAGATAAGAAATCCTTAAGTAAAAAGAGATATTAATTGCAGGTACAGCTACTAAGGTAGTAAAATACCTCGAAGTCTCTCCTACTACGCAGTGTACGAGCTGCCAAAAATTTGGCTATATAGGAAATAGGTGCTCTACTAGGGCCTGTAGATACTATGCAGCTATATATTTATCTAAAGACTATTCCTGTTTTACCTATATAATAATAGGCAAGCCTTACTAGCATACTACCCCTCTTTGTATTAATTGTAAAGAAAAACACTTTACTAATAGTAAAGACTGCGAGACTTTTAAAGCTGCTAAACTAGTACGCGAAGAAGATTCTATGGAAGAATAAAATAGATAGGATTCTAGAAGGAGGCAACTCCTACTAGGCTTTTAAAAAGATATTAGAGAGCAAAAGGATAAGGACAGGGGTTAAGATTTCTTATAGTTTTTCTTACCATTTTCTCATTCCCTAGTAGTTATAGTATCTTAGTATTTTACTAGGAAACTATAAACCCCTAATTTAGGGGTTTATAATATAGCTATTAGTATATATTAAGCTGCCTAAAAAGGATTTATGTATATAGAACTATAGCGCCATAGCCTAAGACTGTATGCGTAGTATTGTACGTAGTATAATACAATAGGTGTAAAAAATAAAAATAAAAATAAAAAATTTGCCGGCAGGCGCACTAATTATCTTTATTTTAAAACTAGATAGAACTATAAGGCTATACGTAGACTATTGCGGTCTTAATAAGATTACAATTAAGAACCGTTACCTACTACCACTAGTTAGTAAAATGCTGGATTAACTATCTAGGGCGAAGATCTTCACAAAGCTAGATCTATAAGACGCCTACTATAGGCTCTGTATTAAAGAAGGGGATAAGTAAAAGACCTAATACGGCCACTTTGAGTATCTAGTAATGCCTTTTAGGCTAGTTAATGCGCCTATAACATTCTAATTGTATATTTACAGAGCCTTAGGGGGACTAGTTAACCGCATATACGTTATCTATTTAGATAACATCTTGATTTACTTAGAAGATAAGGATTAATATAAGTAATACGTCCGCGAAGTGCTGGAACGTTTAGATAATTAGGGCCTCTATACTAAGGCGTTAAAGTATATCTTTAATACTAAGTAGGTTAAGTTCCTAGGTTATATTATAATGCCTATAGGTGTAGTTATAGACCTAGTATAGGTATAGATAATTTAGGAGTGGCCGGAGCCAGAGAGCTATTAGGATATTTAAGTGTTCCTAGGCTTTGCCAATTTCTATAGGCGCTTTATTTATAACTACTTAGACGTTGCCTAATACCTATTTAATTATATTATAGAAGCTTCCTAAGACCTAACCTAAGGAGTAAAAAGCTTAAAGGCGGTAAGGAAGGAAACTAAGAAGGGACCAACTAAATGGTATAAGCTATAGTTATGGCCCAGAAAGGTTTAAAAGGCCCTTTAGGAACTTCGTGTAAAGTTTATAAAAGCTCTATTACTGCGGCATTTCGACCTAGATTAGCCATTAATAATAATTACTAATGTATTAAATTTTGCCCTTATTAGTATCTTACTATAATCTAATAGGCATCCGGACGCTACCTAGCTCTATTAGAGACTAGTAGCATTTTATAACCAAAAATTCCAGGGACCTAAAGTTAGGTATTATACCCACGATAAGAAACTGCTAGCTATAGTTAACTGCTTTAAACAGTGGCGATACTACCTTGAGTACGCGAGCTATACCACTTATATACTCTTAGATCACTATAATCTACGCTACTTTATAACTATAAAGGAGCTTATACCTTAACAAGCCAGATAGGCAAAGGAGCTTATATGATTTAATTTTAAGATTAAATATAAGTTAGGGGGAAATAACCCTGCTAATAAACCGTTATAATGGCTAGACTATACCAAAGGCTTTAAAACAAGAGAAGGAAAATAGATAATAAATATCTTACTCCCTATATTATAGAATAAGCTCTAGGTATAGAATGCTTAAGTACCTATAGCTCTATATACCAAGTCTTAGGCGGTATAAGCTTTATTAGTTTCCACTAACGTTTTAGCTAGTACCCGGTCTATTACTAATAAGGGTCTAAATATACCTAAATAGGACGTCCCTAATACATTCTTGGAACCTAGTAATATACTATCCCTAATTGCTAAGCTATCCCCTTAAACTAATAGCGAAGCTATGGAGCAATTAGAACTTAAAGCCCTATAATAACTAAAGGACTTTAACCTTATAGCGGCCTTCCTAACATATACGTATTAAAGAGTTATAAGATCTATGGTACTATCTAGTCTTACACTTAAAGTAATATAGGATAAAATAGCTTTTACCTAGGAACTACCTAAAAGGTTAACGGATTTTATCCGTAAGGTATAACGGAGGGACGCTTTCTATGCTATCCTTAATATAGAAGTAGACCGGAAACGTAATAGAAAGGAAGCTATTAGGCGCTACTATTAGGAACTAGACCCGATGGGCCTACTATATAAAGGTAGTAAGGTTTGGGTGCTATAAGAAGTAAATCTATAATAGAAGATTCTTATAAAGAATTATAATAATCCTCTAGGCGGCCACTATAGTTAAGTAAAAATAGTAGAATTACTTTAACGTAAATACTATTAGCTAAGGTTTAATTAGGAAGTAAAGGAGTACATTAGCTATTATAAGAAGTGTTAAGTATATAAGATCTATAGGTATAAGCTATAGGGTTTATTTAAATTAGTTCCCCCTGCTAGTAAGCTATAGCGATATTACGCTATAGACTTCATTACGGATCTTCTACTATTTAAAGATGGCTAAGGACGAATATACGATTTAGTCCTTATACTTATTAATAGGTTTTTAAAGTACGTCTAATACCTTCCCGTTAATAAAATAATTAATATATAAGAGCTTGCCAACCTAATTAAGGAGAAATGCTTTCTTAAAGTAGATTAGCCACACTCTATTATTACTAATAGGGGTAGTATTTTTATAAGCTAATACTGGTCGGACCTATGCTTCTATTTAAAGATAGACCACTATTATAGTATGGCTTTTTATCTATAGACGGACGGATAAATAGAACGCTAGAACTAGGAACTAGAGTCTTACCTATAAATATATTTAAACTACTAGTAAGATAATTAGTATAAGCTACTTCTGTATACGGAGTACGCTTATAATTTAAAGCAACATTTATTATATTAGTTTGCACTAATCCAGATTACCTATAGCGTTTAACTATTAGGGTTTAATGGTATACCTAATAATTACTAGCTAAGGCCGTATAATTAGTTATAGGATCCTACTAGGAAGTTTAAGGACATTTATTAAAGAGTATAAGGATACCTCTAGGAATGGGAGAAGTAATAAAAGTATATAAAGTAGAGCCTATAAGATACCTAAGAGCAGTAGAGACTTTAGTATAACTATAAGCATTAAAATAAGTATTTTGGAGTAGGCGATAAGGTTCTATTATATTTAATAAATATTAAGACATATTAACTATTAAAAAAGCTTAATATAAGATACCTGGGTCCCTTTTAAGTTAAGGAACAAATTAGCAAGCTAGCCTATTGTCTTTAGCTACCCCTATTTATAGCTTATATATATTTAATATTTTATATAAACCTACTAAAGCTATAGCATAGACTACTACTAGAAAAGAACTTCCGTCTAGGCCTAATTAAACACCCTAAGGTAGTAGGCAAGCGGTATAAGGTTAAAGCTATACTACGCTATAAGTCTATTAAGAATAAGCTTCAATTTAAAGTTAAATAGCTAGGCTGGCCCGCTGAGGACTCTATATAGGAACTAGAGGATTACCTTAATTATTATAAAGATATTTTAAAAGAATATTGGGACTAAGGTCTATAATCTGTAAATCGCAGAAAGCGCTCTAATACTATAGTGTTATTGCGACCTATAAAGAAAGCTCGCGAAAAGAGTAAATAAGTTAAATTAGATATAGAACGGATAAGCTCCAGAAACTACAAGGATTAGAGCTATAGCCTAAGGTAGGACGGGTTTTTAGCCTTTTTATATATATAGTATAGAGTTAATAGGGCATTTTACTAGAATTGCATTCCTATTTATTAATCTATACTAGGAACATTGTTTTTAGGGCTTCTAAGCCCTTTCTAAAAGCCTTTTAAGCCCTTTCTAAGCACCTAATTAAGGTCCTTAATTACTACTATATATAAGAACGAATCCTAAAAGTCCAAACCACAAATGCCTAATCTAAAAAGCCACTATGCCTTATTATTAGGAGTAGGATTAGTATCCATTAGGCCACTAAGTGACGGCTAACAAGAATGGGATTTAGATCCCTTAGTAGGCATATAAGTAGGTATAAAAATAGGGGCAGGACGATAAGGTATAGCTAGAGCAAAGACTCTTAAACGCTTAATACTAATATTAGGTCCAAACCAATACTAATAAAGCTCTTATGGCGTAAGCTTATAGTTAATAAAGATACGCTTAAGCCCAGAATAAATAGAGACGTTAACTAGCTAGTATAATCTAAAACTACTAAGACCTTGCTACGGTAACTGCTAGTTACCTATTTACTAGGTACCCAAAGGGTAACCTACCTAATACCGCATTATATTATGCTCTTTTAAAACTTAACGCGTATACGTAAACTCCTTTCTATAGTAGACAGCGACCTTCTTCTTATCACCTCTATCCCTTACCCTATTCTTAGTATACTAACCTTACTCTCGTATTAGGCGTTACCAGCTAGCTTACTAGGAATTATAGGCGGTGTAGATAGCTATAGTATAGTCTTAAATTCGACCTAGATATTTAGCATTAGCGCTTAAATAGAAGAGAGCCCGGGCGATATAGTAGTTAAGGATATTAAAGGAACGTCGCCACTTAGGCCTAGGCTATTAAAGTCAGCAATGGAAATCTATTAAGGATAGAAAAGCTCACCTTAATACAACTGCCGCTCTTAGTATGTATGTATTAATTACAAGGACTAAAGGTATTAGATTTAATACAGTACGTCTTATTATAAGCCTCTAAAATCCTATTATTAGATTTCTGGTCTTTTAAAGACGTGTAGGTAAAATTATTTAGGTAGGACTAGCACCAGTTGCGGGTTAGCGGAGGTTGGGGTTCTATATGCAAAGGTAGGGCCAGAATATACTATAGAATTTGCTTAGAAAAGCAGTTAGCAGGAGAATAAAGAGGTATATTAAATTAATAATAAAAAAGAAGAAAATCTTAATAATATATTAAAGATACGTCTAAATTAGACGAAGGTTAATAATGGGAAGTAAGGTGTTAAGGAAAAGGATTAAGCTCGATAAGCAAAGTATCTTTATACTTTACCGTCCAATACCCTTCTAGTAAATAGCCGCAACCTTACTAATATAACTCCGTTATAATAGCGCTATTTAAAAAAAAAAAGGAAACACGCGTATAAGTTATTTAACTATTACTTCTTTATAAAAACTAACTACGCGGCTAGGGGAAGGTAATTAAGATATTAAATTAAAGACGTATATGGGTTAAATTAGACTTAAAACGATACTATAGTATTAAAGAATAACATTATAGACGTTCTTGATAATCGCATAATAGCTATAATTACTATCGCGAAATGTCCCTATTTGCTAGGTAGTAGAGCTACGCCAAATATATGGCATAGGACTACTAGATTTAAAAGTATATATATAAGGTGATAAGCTTCGCACCACTCAGCTACATAAACCCGCAAAAGGTAAACGAGTGACTGGCTTAATGCTAGACACGGCTGTGCGGAACAATATATATAGGTAAGGTGACTTCGTCACCTGATAATATATACTAAATCTTAGGAGACAAGTCTCCTTAATTAACTAATTAATACCTTAACCGCATCTAATAGCCTAAGGGTAAATGTGGGAATAATATATTAGTGACGTAAAGGATTATATAAAACGATTATAGATTATATTTTAATAGTTAAAAGATAATGGCAAGCTAAGGCCCTATATATTAAGCTATATACTAAATAGTTCTACGGAACTATATTAGGAACACTAAATTGCTTATAATACTTATAATTAATTATAGACTGGTATAAAGGCTTAGATATAAAGTTGTATAAAAATCCTTAAGTTAGCCTAGGTAGTTATTAGTAGGCTTCTAGTAGGCCTCTAGTAGGTTCTTAGTAATCCTTATATCTTTTCTCTAGTTATATTTTTCCCTTATTAAGGTTTTTTAGGAGTTTAAAGTAAGGGTTAGATAGATAGAAAATATATAGTGGTATACTAATACCTTTCTAATATCTCTCTGAACCCCTTCTAGGACGAGCCCTTATAATCTCCCTACCGCAAGGTAATAGCGATTAGGGGCTGACCGTAAGAGGGAGGAGGGGGGGCAATGTGAGGGATATTATTGCGGTTACCTTAGGTTGCCCTTAGGACAACTCCTAGACGCCCCTTAAATAGTTACTAGTCACGTACCGGAGGCACGTGCCCGTAGTATATAGTCTCCACGATCCTAGAGGCCTTATCTCCTTAAGGATTCGTCTCTCTTACCAATTTATCCTGTTCTACAATTGTGTCCTTATAGCCCCCTGTCTACAAAATCCACTTACAGATACTAAGCAAGAGAAAAAGCGCTTTATAGATAAGGCTCGCTTTATATAAGAGTTTAACGCATAGCTTAAAGCGGAGAGAAGATTAATATAGGAGAGGCAGAAGGTTAAGTAGGTTATATTTACTATTCCGGAGGAGGCTTCTATTAAGGAGGAGTACGAGGTAGAGGATGGGGTTGAGAAGGTGGTCTCCAGGCGGCCTTAACAAATGCGCAACCCCCCCAAATGGCACGGCGACTCTGTGATTACAATGGAATGAAAGCGTAACACTAAAAGACTCTCTGATTTTAATTTGGTAGAAATCTATAAATATCTGGTGGAGTTGTGAGTTTTTGAAGTTGGTAATAATGCGTGATCAAACCGTGCACGAGCCCGTCGTGACCTCTAACTAGGTAACGCGCCAGGTTCAATATTTGGGCACTTACAGTAGGTTGTTAACGCGTTACAGTCATCACCGAAATATCGGTACTGCAGTTTTCTTACTACCGTTTTTGTAAGTATTTATCGTTTACGAAACAAACTGGAATTAGTCGGTTGCAAAACGAACTGGAATCCTTGGCATGCAGATCCCAAATTTTTGCGCCCAACCTCACGTGTAAAACCGTGAGATAGCCCATTTTCTACATTTAACGCGCCTTATTGTCAACATAGCTCCCTACCGTCTATTAGTCAGTAAGTTGAAGCCGACGTCGCCCCGCTATTTGCCCTATCTTAACGCGTTTCCTAGTGTTATAGTGCCTCGTATTAACCCTACTTGTCGCGCGGATATAATCTGTCTACTTAAATTAGACTAGTAACCAGATGCTATTATAGAACAGCTATACGCTAGTTAAACTACTGTATATAATACCGAACATTGCCTTATATAATATAGCTAGCCTATTAGGCCTTATATACGGAAGACTAGCTAGCTAGTAGCATTAATAAGAGCTAATAAAGAAGCCCTCCTTAAGCTCCTACTCTACAATGGTTAGAAATATCTAGATAAAATTTAGTACTAGCTCTATTATAAACGCGATCTTAATATTACTTATCCTATAATCCACTGTGTTTTAAAAAAGAAATAGTAGTTAAAGAAGGGAATTAGGCGTATAGCGTAGGGCTATAACTTATAGTTAAGGGAGCTCTATTATAATAATATAAGGCGGTTTCTAGCAGATATTATAGTATTCCTTAATAAGGCTATTTTTAATAAAAAAGACTAGCTAGTAGATAAGAGGGCGAGCTCTAGTTAGTAAAGAGGCGTGCTATTAAGGCGATTCTTAAAGAGGCGATACTTAGAGTAGTTATATATATTAGGAAAAAATTTACTAGTATCTAATTTTACTTTTCTGCCATTTCAGCATTTTCTAGCATTTTTAGCATTTTCTAGCATTTAGTAGCTAAATGCGGCATTTATTACTAAGTATTAGTATTTAGCCGCCAAATGCCGTATTTATAATTAAGTATTAGCATTTAGCTGTATTTATTACTAAGTACTAGCATTTAGCCGCTAAATGCTGTATATATAATTAAGTATTAGTATTTAGCTGCTAAATGCTAGAAAATGCTAAAAAAGTAAAAAAGTAAAATTAGATGCTAGTAAATTTTTTCCTAATATAGAGGCTCCGCATAAAGTTCTATATAAAGTTTAAAGTTCTATATAAAGTTCCGTATAAAGCTCTACGCGAAGCTCTATATAAAGTTCTATATAAAGCTCTATATAAAGCTCTATATACGGAGGCTCTATACAAAGCTCTACACAAAGCCTTTATATATACGCGCGACACACTACTATTAGGTCCCCGCTATATTCCCAATAGCCTCTACACATACCTCTGCTAAGTATACCTCATTTTTTACCCTTCCTTATATCCTCCCTACCTAGGAAGACACCAGAACGACAGCCAGCAGATGACCGTCGCCGGAGCTAGACGACCGTCAGAGCCAGACGACCGTCGTTAGAGCTAGACGACCGTCGCCGGAGCCAGATAACCGTCGCCAGAGCTAGACGATCGTCGTCAGAGCTAGACGACTATCAGAGCCAGACGACCGTCTTTAGAGCTAGACGACCGTCGCCGGAGCTAGATAACCGTTGCCAGAGCTAGACAACCGTCGTTATCGCTATATAACCGTCGCCAGAGCCACACAATAACCGTTTAAACGACCAGCCAGCGAACACGATAAACGATTTAATCGATTGATCGAATTAAGGTAATATAGACAGGTAGGTATAGATAGGTAGGCATAGATAGGTATAGACGGGTAGGTAGGTATAAATAGATAAACAGACAGACAAATAGATAGATAGGTAGGTAAGTAGGCAGGTAGGTAGGTAGATAGGTAGGCAGGTAGGTAGGCAGGCAAGTAGATAGGTAGGTAGGTTAGTAGGTAAGTAGGTAAGTAGGTTAATAGGTAGGCAGGTAGGTAAGTTAGTAGATAGGCAGGTAGAAGAGAACCGTCGCTATATATTAAATTATCTAAAATAATATAATTTATTTTGCACTAACTGCGTAGAAAGAGTAATACTTATTTATTGCTTAAATTAAGTAAGATATATAGAATGCGTAAGAAGGGCATTATACAGAATATATAAGGAGGGCATTATATATTAATTGCGCATTAAGTGCAAAATGCGTAATTAGCTGCACTATATTATTAAATATAGTAGTATACTACACTGTATTATTAAATATAGTAGTATACCGCACTATATTGTTAAATATAGTAGTACGCAGTAGTATACCGCACTGTATTATTAAATACAGCAGTATACCGCACTATATTGTTAAATATAGTAGTATACTATACCTTAGTCGATACCATACGCTATATATTATAGTGCGTGGAATATATATTTGGCCGCTAAATGCTACTAAATGCTATAAAAATGCTAGTAAATTTTTTCCTAACGTAGCTATAATAATTAATAACTAGGTTTACTATTAAGTCTATAAGGGCTACTTTAAGATTAATAACTTTATAAGGTAGCTATACGGCTACCTATTTCCTACGCTTTATAGGCATATTAGCAAAATATAGTACCCTTTTAATAGCCTTAATGGCTAGTGGTTAACGCAATTAGCGCGTAGTTAAGGTTATTTAGCAACTTAACTAACTAGCCTATATCGTGTTTTTTTAACACGTAGCCTACGCGTAGCCTGCGCGCAACATATGCGCAACCTACTAGTAATCTACGTATTTAGCAACTATAATTATATTTACCTTTTTTATACTAATAGCATATTTTAAATAAATAAAAGCTATTTTAAAGCTATTTATAGGGCTAGTAAAGTAAATATTATTATTTTAGATAATTTAATATAATATAGCAATGGTTCTCTTCTACCTATTTACCTATTAACTTACCTACCTACCTATCTACTTACCTGCCTACATCGCCTACCTATCTATATTACCTACCTATCTGCATTACCTACCTATTTATATCTGCCTACCTATTAGTATCTACCTACCTATTTATATCTACTTACCTATCTATATCTACTTACCTATTTATATCTACTTACCTATCTATATCTGCCTACCTGTTAGCATCTCCCTGTTTATACCTACTTGTCTATACTACCTTAATTAAATTAATTAATTAAATCGTTTATAGTATTTACTAGCTAGTTATTATCGTCTAGCTCTAGCGACGGTCGTTTAGTTCTAGCGACGGTTGTTTAATTCTAGTAACGGTTGTTTAGTTCTAGCGATAGTTATCTAGTTCTAGCGACAATTGTCTAGCTCTAGCGATAGTTGTCTAGCTCTAATAACGGTCGTCTAGTTTTAGTAACGGTTGTCTAGCTTTAGCAATAGTTGTTTAGTTCTAGTAACGGTCGTCTAGTTCTAGCGACGGTTATCTAGTTTTAGTAATAGTTATTTAGTTCTAATAACGGTCCTCTACTAGCTGCCGTTCTAGTGCCTCCCTAGGTAGGAAGGATATAAGGAAGAAAGGAAGGGTAAAAAATAAGGCGGCTATATAGGTAGAGATATATATAAACACTATTAGGAATATAGCGGGGACCTAATATAGAGCTTTATATAGAGCTTTATATAGAGCCTTATATAAAGCCTTATATAAAGCCTTTAAGTAATAAAACTATATAAGATTATATAAGATTACGTAATTGGTATATAACTTTACCTTAATTGCATGTTAAGGGATATATAGTTAGCTTTTAAAGTTGTTAAGTTAGTTAATTGCGTATTAAGTTAGTTAAATTGCATATTAAGTTAGTTAATTACGTATTAAGTTAGTTAAATTGCATATTAAGTTAGTTAATTACGTATTAAGTTAATTAATTGCGTATTAAGTTAGTTAAATTGCATATTAATTACGCGAAACGCGCTATATAAAGTCTACTTAAATCTTATCCTGCGAATATTTTCCCGATGTAATATCTAAATTAAACTATAGTAATTATAATAGATAACCTTAAGGTTTACGTTAACGCGTAAATTCTAGCTGCTGTTAAAGAGGAGGGCTATATTCTTTGCTATCTATCGCTATACTTACTAAACTTTAATCTAATTAAGCTAATATAGGCCGTTTTAAAAGTATAGATCCGTCGCTAGCACCTATATACTTAAGAATTCTACTATAATTATAGTAAGTTTCTTAAGCGATATCGGCAAAATATAGTACCCTACCAATGGCCTTAATGGTTAGTAGTTGACGTAATTAGCGCGTAGTTAAGGGCATTTAGCAACTTGACCGACTAGCCTATATTGTGTTTTTTTAATATATAGCCTATACGCAACCTACTAGTAATCTACGCATTTCGTAACTATAATTATATTTACCTCTTTTAAATAAATAAAAGCTACTTTAAGGCTATTTATAAGGCTAGCAAAATAAATATTATTTTAGATAATTTAATATAATATAGCGATGGTTCTCTTCTACCTATCTACCTATTAACTTATCTACCTACCTATCTACCTACCTACCTGCATCGCCTACCTATCTATATCGCCTACCTATCTACATTACCTACCTATCTATATTGCCTACCTATCTATATCTACCTACCTATTTATATTAGCCTACCTATTAGTATCTACCTACCTATTTATATTAGCCTACCTATTAGTATCTACCTACCTATCTATATTTACTTACCTATCTATATTTACTTACCTATCTATATTTACTTACCTATCTATATTTACTTACCTATCTATATTTACTTACCTATTACAGTGCTGCAATGAAGTAGATTAAATAACTACGTTATAGTATAAAGAGGGGAAGAAGGTGGAAAGGGGGTATTATATATAAATAGTAGGGCCGGCCGCTAAGTTACTAGTAGTGGGCCGGCTAATAGTAAGAAATAGTATAAGACAGTATAAAACAGTATGCGTTAGGTTAGTACCGTAACAGTACTTCTCTCCTCTAGATAGTTTGGTCCTTAAACTAAATAGATAACTTAAAAATAGGCAGTGTATAGGGTTACCTATTTTTTACCGCAAAGATATTAGTTCTGCTTACCGCCCTTAACTAAGCTAATAGTGATTTTCTATACCGGGTATAGAAAATCCTAATTAGTTAGTTTAGTAAGTAAGGTTAATAGAACTCTATACTACCACCTAAATTAATCCGCGTGGCGTTTCTTGGCAAGAATTTGGCTAATTAAATAACTTTAACCGCTGGTTAAAGTTCTATAACATCTTAACTACCATAAATTTTAATACGGTAGTCGGCCGCGACTTTAGTATAACTTTTCCTTATCTCGTGCCTAGTCTGGGGGTCCTAGCTTCTTAGGGTATTACTTATAAAAGTGCTATATAGCTTATTTGCAACCCTTTAGATTTTCCTCTAGCTACTAGGTTATATCCTTATAATATTTCTATTTAATCTTATAAGTTAGGCCCTAGGGGTCTTCGTTATATATATTAAGGATTTTCTTAAACTCCTATTTGTCTTCTATATTGCCGTTATTATTTTTTTTCTACTACTTGTCCTAATATATTACGGCGCTCTATAGTATTAATATTTGCTTAGCTAGGGATCTCTTTAGCAGCCTAAAGGCGGACCTTAGATGTATAAAAGGATTTATTTACTCGGATATAGTCCGAAAGGTCTACTATAACTACCCCTTAGTATACTACGAGTACGGGGTATAGGCCGTCCTATTTATTATCCCATTTCTTCTTAGATTTATTTATCTTTATATTTTTTAAGCTAACTATAACTATAACTATATCGCCTTCGTAGAATAACGCGCTCTCATCCCTATAAGTATTAGTATTATCTTTATAGTATTACTATAAAATCTAGGCTAGGGCCTTAAGCTATATTAATATCCGCTTAAAGCGGTTAGCTATAAAGTCTGCGTAGAAGAACTCCTTTGCTTATACTAATAGTATTAGTAGGCGGGAGCTAGCAGGTTTAATTCTAAGGTAAGGATTAAAGCCATAGTTTGCAAAAAACGGGGAGATGTCTATACTCTTATTAACTTAGTTATTTATAGCAAACTTAGTAAGCAATAGGTAGTTAACCTAGTTATCCTATATAAAGCTAACAAAAGTATAAAGGTATTTGTTTACGGCAGCGTTAATAATTTTAGTTTAGCCGTCCGTTTCTAGGTATTAGGTTAAGCTTAGTCGCAAGGTTATCTTAAGGCGTTTACTTAGTCGTCGCTAAAAGTTGCTAATAAATTATATACCGTAATCGGAGATAATTATACTTGGTATACTATAGAGCTTATATACGTTATTAATAAAGCTATTAACTAGCTCCTTTATTAAGAGTCTTATTACTAAAATAAAGTGTTATATTTTAGTTAGGCGGTCTATAATAATAAGGATATATTTATATACCTTACTATAGCATTAGTATACTAGCAGCGTTATAATATAGTTAATTAAGATATTAGTCTACAGGTAGGTAGGTAATTATAGTAGCTTTAGAAAACTAGGCGGGGCAGAATAAGGGGTCTTAGTATAAAAGTATAGGGTATAGTCTTTAACAAAGGTAGTCGTAAATTAGGAGATTCCTAGCTACTAATATATTTGGTTTAAGAGGTTAAGAGTTTTAACCCAGCTAGGGTAATTAGTGGGGCCGCTGCTATAAGAGTAATAGGTAACTTTTAGGCGGAGGTATAGGGTATTAGGGATAAAGAGATGTTGGCGGAAGTAGATCTATTTGTTAATAATACTATATTCTAACTTATTATAATAAAGTAATTTCCTAATCTTCTTTAGCTAATAGCGAGCTTTCTAATTACGTAGGGCCGCTATTATATCTCTTATAAGTTCGTTCTCCTAGTATTCTAGCTAGATTAACTTATCTAGTAACGTTTTAGCTATTTTGGGGTCTAAAGCGGCTATAAACTCTACGTTATTATAATTATAGGACTTATATAGTAATTCTTCTAAGATTATAGTGTTAACTTTTTAGGGCGGTATAACGACTTAGGCTCGGTAGTAAAGGCGTTTATTATTAGCGTCCTTAGGCCTTATTCCTAGTAGCCAGCTTAGGGCGTTAGGGAGCGTAGCTTTATTACTAGGTCTATATATAATTACAAAGTTAAACTATAAAAGAAACTCTACCTACTAGACTTAGCGCTAATTTAGCTGCTTAGTAGTTATAAATGTCTATAGGTTTTTATAGTCGGTAATAATTTTAAACGGCTCCTTAGTCCCTTATAGCTTAGGACGCTATTTCTCTAAAGCCTTAATAATAGCTAAGAGTTCTTTATTATAGATCTTATAGTTATACTTTAGCGTAAAGTGCTTTATAGAGAAGAATGCAACCAGTTTTAATTTTCCGTTATTATTATACTGGGAAAGGACTCCGCCGGAAGCCTAATTTAATACATTTATCTCTACCACTATTTTCTTTATATAGTTATAGTATACTAATACTAGTGCTGAAGTAAAGGCTCCCTTAAGGGCCTTAAACGATTTNGCTTNTTNTAGTCCCNATAGCNATCNNATATCCTTCTTTAGNAGTTTTATNATAGGTNTAGCAATNGCAGAGTAGCCTTAGATAAATTATTAGTAGAAGTTCGCGAAGCTAAGAAATTATTATAGTTCTTTAATTAATGTTAGGTCTTTTTATTTCTATAAGGCTTATACCTTCTTAAGGTCTATAGTTATACTATTAGTTAAGATAATTAAGCTAAGGTATTTTGTTTTAGTAAAGTAGAACTTAAACTTATTAATATTAATTTAAAGTCTAGCATTACTAAGTCTTTAAATGACTTTGTTTATATACTTAGTATGCTTAGCGCATATTTTAGAAAAGATAAGGACGTTATTAAGGTAGGCAGTGTAGTAGTTATTACGGGCGTTATATAGAATATGGTTAATATAGTTTTAGAATATAGCGGGTGCGTTATAAAGGCTAAATAGTATAACTAGCATTTTATAGAGTCCAAATTGGGTAATAAATGCTGTAAGCTACTTATAGCCCTCCGCAATCCGGATTTAGTTAAACGTAGTAATTATATTAAGTTTAATAAAGTACTTAGTACTATAGAGTGCGTTAAGTATCTCGCGGATTAGTAGCAGTAGGTATTAATTCTTAATAGTGACTGTATTTAGGCCTTAGTAGTTATAGTAGATTTATATACCGCCGCTAGGCTTAGTAGTAAAAAGGAGTAGTATAGTAGCTAGTAAGGTTGATTCGCGGATAAAACCCCTATCCAGTATTTTATTAATCCACTTCTTTATATACCTAAGTTTAGTAAGTAAGAGTAGTCTATTTTTATAGTACGGGGCTTAGTTTCCGGGGGTAATCTTAATTTTATAGTCCTATGGTTGGTAAGGGGGCAGCTTATCTATATTTTTAGGGAGGAAGTACTTAATATATTTACGAAACTCCTTTAGTAGGCATTATAGAAAGTCTTTACGGGTTAATCCTGGTTTACCTTTTAGGAAATTTTTAATATTAGTGTTAACTATCTTCTAACGTAAAAGCTCAGGTTTAGTTTTTAGATTTATCTTAAGGAAGTTATAGAAATAGAGGGGGAGCACTTTATAGGCTTCTTTTATTATATAGTTGCCTTCTACTAGCTAGCGGAAAACCCTTTTTAATAGGTTTAGTACTTCTATTAGGCCTATAGGTAGCTCTCTAAGTAGCTATTAGTGCTTATCTTATTTAACTAGTTCTACTAGCTCTGCTATATAGATCCTTATTACCTTTACGTCCTTTTATTTATAGAACTGGGTGAAATTAATAGTATAAGTATATTTAATATTATCTAAGTTAGGGCGTATCTAGTTATCTAGTGCTACAGCTAGGCTAGCATAGCTTAGTCGGCCTAAGGGGGCGGAAATGAGGCGGCGGCCCTATATAGTACGCGCGGGAGATAGGTATAAGGTTAGGCGTTATAGTGGCGCGGTTTCTATTATCCGGGTCTTAGTAGTTCTATAGCCAGTCCTTGCTATAACGCGAGCTATAGTATACGTATATAGTATATAGCTTAGTTTTAGGTATTGGGCTAGGCGGTTAGGGTTTAAATAGTACCTAGGTTAGGGTTAGATTCTTAATAATAGCGGCGTAAAGCGGACCTTCTTTTTTAGTCTTAGTAGGGCTGGCTGGCCTATTATTTTAGTCTTAAGTGCTAGGGTAGTTTAGTCTTCTACTATTTCGTTTCTTTATAGTTATATAGGCTCCCTTTTATTAGGAACGTCTTTTACTATTAGGGCTTTATATATAGTCCTAGGCACTAGGCTTAGTAGTGCTAAGTATCTACATAAGGCGTCCCTACTACCGTCGGTTATCCCCTACGGAAGGTAGTACCTAAAGTAGTAGTCTAAGTTAAAGCGGATTTTAAGTTTCCTAAAGCTAGGGCGGGGCTTATACTTCTAAAGCTAGGGTATATTTAAAATAATTAGGGTAGTAGGCAAGAGTTTAGTAATTAAAAAAAGCATAGCTTTAGTATAAAGGCCGATTAATATTTAGGCGGTAAAGTAGTCCGTAATAAGCGAAGATAGAATACTATCTATAAGGCGTAGTAGCCTAGGTACTAGCAGCTTCTTAGTTATAATATTATACTTTTTTATAATAGACTCTGCGTTAATAAATACTATTATAGTACTACTAGAGTCTACTAGGCTTACTATATTAATATAAACTTAGGGGTATAGGTTATATAAGAAGGAGAGTTAAGTTTAAATAAGGATTAATTTTTTATTACTATTTGCTAATCTAAGATTAAGTAGCAGCTTACTAATAAAAAGGTTTAATTAATCTAGTAATAGGGACCTAATCTTCTCGTCTTCCTCCTTATATAGTTTAGACCCTTAGATATAACTTAGTCTAAGGGTTTACCTTTTAACAACTAGGGTATAAGGCTGTCTTAGTAGGGCGGTCTAGTGTTTATCTAGCTAGCGGTATTAGTTTTAGTCTTAATTAGGGTATAGGAAGATAATACCTCGCTAATAATATAGCCGTATTTATATTTACTAGCGCGGAGCCGCTAATACTAAGCGTTATTAATGGGTTAGGCTCCTATATAGGATATAGTTTAGAGTAACTAAGCCGTAGGGTTAAAGGGGGGGCCGTCCACTGTAGCTATAATAGGCTCTACGGTTGCCGCGTCTATAATAGACTCTATAGTCGCTGCGTCCGCGGTTATTAGTTCGCGTTATTTAATAGGGTGGTATTAGGACTAGGTTTGCTATCTTAGCGGGGTTATAGGCGTCCTTTTAGTAGCTAGGTAGGCTATAGATAAGGTATAATCTATTATTAACGCGGCGCTTACGCTCCGTATCTAAGATTTTATTAAAGTTTATAGGTTCTTTAGTTACTACTAGGGTTAGAGTTAATATAGGGGTATGGGCTTAGGCAGGTAGGCGGTAGTTAGCGTTCTTCTTAAGGTTAGCTTAGTGTGTATAATTTATAAAGTTTTTAGCAAATATATCTATTTACTTACTCTAACCTATATAGTTGCTATTATTAATTTTATAGGTAAGTTTAAGTACTAGCTCTTTTATCTTTAGAGAGATAAACTTTTAGAGTAGGTTTACCTTCTATTCGTCTATCTTTTTAGCGCGGACTATTAGCTTATTAAGCTCTCCCTTTTAGGACTAGTAATTACGCTCGCCCTAGGGGAAATGGTTAAGCTTATTCTTTATAACCTAGGTTATATTAAGGACCTTATAGTAGGTAGTAAGGTCTTTAAGTATATCTTCTTTAATAGGCTATTTCTATGCAAATATATTGTTTAGGTTCTCGTATATAAGCTCTAGGCCCTACTTAATAAACTTATAGGTCTTATTCTTTAGTATACTTAAGATATAAAGGATCTGGGACTAAATTATATTAAAGTAGTCCCAGTCCTAGTTAAAGACTCCCTTAATCTTAATGTGCTAGGTCTTAAAATTAGCTTATTATTTTAGTAGGGTACCTTTTCCGCTAAATATTAGCGGGTCTTTAGATCTCTGTTTTTTCTACTAGGTTACTACTATTATTATAGGGGTTAATTATTTTAGAACGGCGATAGTCTCTGCCTAGGAGTTAATAGTTCCTATCTAGAAAGCAATAAGGGTAATAAGGTTTTTATTAGCTTTCTTATTGGCGGTGTTTATATTATATATATACTATAGTCCTACTTTAATATTATTAAGGAACTTGTTAGTATAGTTAATAAGGGTAAGGTAAGCTTTGCTAGGCTTAAAGGTCTTAGGGTATAGTAGGGAGTGGCGGATTATCTATATAATATTGGGGTATATCTTTATAAAGAGGTCTATAAAGACGTTATAGGGGTTTTAAGTTTCGGCCATTTCGGCGTTATTAGTGTCGCCTATCTAGGCGCTAGGTAAAAACTAAGGATTATTTTAGAACTATGCTAGGGACGTATTAGTTTTAGTAAAGGCGTATATAGGTCGTAATTGCTCTAAGTGGAGGTTAATTAGCTAGGGTATAAGGAATTAGTGATCGTAATAGGGCGTAAATTAAAGATACTATAAACTGTTATAGTACTATAATAAAGTAGACTAAATAACTACGTTATAGTATAAAGAGGGGAAGAAGGTAGAAAGGGGGTATTATATATAAATGGTAGGGCCAGCCGCTAAGTCACTAGTAGTAGGCTGGCTAATAGTAGGAAATAGTATGAGATAGTATAAAACAGTATGCGTTAGGTTAGTGCCATAACATTACCTACCTATATCTACCTACCTATCTATATTTACCTACCTGTTAGCATTTCCTTATTTATACCTATTTATCTATACTGCCTTAATTTAATTAATTAATTTAATTGTTTATAGTATTCGCTAGCTAGTTATTATTATTTAGCTCTAGCGACGGTTGTTTAGTTCTAGTAATAATTGTTTAGTTTTAGTAACGGTTGTTTAGTTCTAGTAACGATTATCTAGCTCTAGTAACAGTTATCTAGTTTTAATAACGGTAGTTTAGTTTTAGCGATAGTAGTCTAGTTCTAGTAATAGTAATCTCTTACCTACTTACCTACCTACCTACCTACCTACTTACCTACCTACCTACCTACCTACTTACCTACCTACCTACCTACCTACCTACTTACTACACATGCAACCTTACCAAAAGGTAGCGCCACACTTTAAAACTTACGCATACCTATCTTACCATCAAAAACAATCGATTTTCCAACTTTTAAGACCTAATTCCTACTACCTAGCGAGCTAGAGGTGGATTTATTTATTGTTTTACCCCTTTTTCCCAACAGAAAATTTTCTTTAAGGGTGGCCCTAGCTTATAAGCGAGGCACGGACGGGAACACCAAAACTACTACTACTACCACTAATACCAAAACTGCAAAATAGGAGCTAGTTTTTCTACTACCTTTTAGCCTAATCTCCCCAGAAATCTTCTAGTAGGATTAGTAAGGAAAAAGGGTATAAGGATAGTAAAAACTAGGGAGCCTTCCTATAAGATGCCGAAGCCTAGTAGGCATAAAAAAAACAATAACCTCCTATAGAAATAAGTGACAATGAGTCTACTTTCACTTTCTCTGCCCCTTCTCCTTCTCCTGGCCTATTTGGGACAGGAGAAAAAAGAGGACATCCTCAGTCTTCTACCGAAAAAGAAAACCAAAAACCTGCAAAAAAGACAACAAAACTTATGACTTTTACGGCTGGGATACCTAGTATATCCTTCCCTCCCCTTTCTCCAGAACAACACCTACAAAAGGCCTTAGAAAGCCTAACCCAGGCCTATAAAGGGCTAGAAGAAGAAGAAGAAGAAGAAAAAAAAGAACAAGTTAAACAGCTAGAGGACTATACACGCAGTATCCTAGTAGGAGAAAATCCCTTTATAAAAGGGAAAGAAAAGACAAAAGAAGTCCTAAAAGGACTAGTCGAAGAAGTAAGAGCTCTCCGTAAGGAGGTGGCCCCTACTAAAGAAACCTATATAGAGAGGCTAAAGAAGGACCTCCCTTCTTTATNCTNACTACCTTCCTNATCACTACCTTCTCCTACCCCTTCTACTTNTACTAGAAGTAAGAAAAAGCAGCTANAAGAAAGAAAGCTAGTCCTAATTACAGACGAAAAGGACTAACNNCTAGATACCTTCTCNATACGAAATAAAGTCAATTAACTATTTGCATCAAAATTGCAAGTAAAAAAGCCAGTTTTAGCATCGATAGCTAGAACAAAAGGAAAACAAAATATTCTCCTTATAACTACAGAAGAGTATAATGCAGATTTCTTAGTTAAATATAAGGATATCTAGTATAACTGCTTTACCTTTTAAAGAGAACAAAAACTAGAACTATGGGTTCAAATTATAGCCTATGGGGTTCCTACCCTACCTTTCCTAGGAGAAGGAGGCTCTAAGCTCCTAAAGGAAGAAATTGAGACCTTTAATCCTATAAGGATATAAGGACTACCTAGATGGATCTTATTTAGTGAAAAAAGACATAATCTATAGACCAGATTTGGCTCTATAGTTTTTACTATAGAGAACGAAGAAAAAAGACAAGAAATCCTTAAGTAAAAAGAGATATCAATTGCAGGTACAGCTACTAAGGTAGTAAAATACCTCGAAGTCTCTCCTACTACGCAGTGTACGAGCTGCTAAAAATTCGGCCATATAGGAGATAGGTGCTCTACTAGGGCCTATAGATACTGTGTAGCTGTATATTTATCTAAAGACTATTCCTATTCTACCTATATAATAATAGGCAAGCCTTACTAGCATACCACCCCTCTTTGCATTAGTTGTAAAGAAAAACACTTTGCTAATAGTAAAGATTGCAAGACTCTTAAAGCTGCTAAACTAGTACGTAAAGAAGATTCTATGGAAGAATAAAACAGATAGGACCCTAGAAGGAGGCAACTCCTACTAGGCTCTTAAAAAGATATTAGAGAGTAAAGGGACAGAAATAAATTGCAAAAGGACAGGGATAGGTGTTAGGATTTCCTATGGTTTTTCCTACCGTTTTCTTATTCCCTAGTAGTTGCAGTACCTTAGTATTTTATTAAGGAGCTATATACCCTTAGGGGTTTATAAACTACTAGGACATAGCTACTAGTATATATTAAGCTGCCTAGAAAGGATTTATGTATATAGAACTATAGCGCTATAGCCTAGAGGCTACATGCGCAGTATTGTACGTAGTATAATACAACAGACCTATAAAAATAAAAATAAAAATAAAACCTACCTACTTACCTATTTACCTACTTACCTACCTACCTACCTACTTACCTACCTACCTATTTACCTATCTACCTACCTACCTACCTACCTACCTATTTACCTACCTATCTACCTACCTACCTGCCTGCCTATTTACCTGCCTGCCTATATTAGTATATAATTTAATTTAGGGGAAAGGTCGGCCTAATTAAAGGCCCTAATTATATTTAAACGGTAGTTATCTAGGGTGCCTCCCTAGAAGGCCTTGATTTAATTCGGTAATAGGCTAATATTAAAGCTCTAGTTTAATTTGATTAATTAATTAATTAAATTATTTATAGTGTTTACTAGCTAGTTATTTAAACGGTCGTTATCTAGTTCTAGTATTGGTTATTTAGTTTTAGCGATAGTTATTTAGTTCTAGTAACGGTCATTTACTAGCTACTATTTTAGTGCCTTTTTAAATAGGGAGGATATACGGAGGTCCTTAATAAAAGTTCTTGCACCTTCCTAATTAGGAAGTTTTAGGAATAATAATACTTATTACTACTTTTTATATTTTTATATATTATCTTACTAAGTATAAATTAAAAATCTAATAGGGAATTTTTATTATATATAGTATTAGGCTGGTAAATTAATATTTAAAGTTTATATGCCTTAATATACGCTGTAAGAACTCTAGTATACGCTACGTAGGCTATAAAATACGCACCTATACTTACGCGTATATCAGTTTAAAACTTCCTAATTAGGAAGGTGTAAGAACTTTTATTAGGGACCTCCGTAAGAAAGGAAGGGTAAAAAAAATAAGGTAGCTATATAGGGTAAAGGCATATATAGAGGCTATTAGGAATATAGTGGGGACCTAATACAGAGCTTCGTGCAAAGCCTCTATACGCAGAGCTTCGTATAGAGCTTTATATAGAGCTTTATATAGAGCTTTGTATAGAGCTTCGTGTAGAGCTTTATATAGAGCTTTGTATAAAGCTTTATATAGAGCCTTATATAGAGCCTTATATAGAGCCTCTAAGTAATAAAACTATATAAGATTATATAAGATTATATTAGATAATATATAATAGTTAAATATATAGTATATAACTTTACCTTAATTGCATATTAAGAAATATATAGTTACCTTTTAAAGTAGCTAAGTGGTTAACTGCGTGTTAAGGAATATGTAGTTAGCTTTTAAAGTTGTTAAATAGGTTAACTGCATATTATTTAACTTTTAAATATGTTAAGTAGGTTAACTGCATATTAAGAAATATGCAGTTAGCTTTTAAAGTTGCTAAGTAGGTTAACTGCGTGTTAAGAGATATGTAGTTAGCTTTTAAAGTTGTTAAGTAGGTTAACTGCGTGTTATTTAACCTTTAAATGTATCAAGTTGGTCAATTGCGTTTTAAGTTAGTTAATTACGTGTCGAGTTGGTCAAATTGCATGTCAATTACGCGAAACGAGAAAACCAAAGTCTACTTAAATCTTATCCTGCGAATATTTTCCCGATGGAGCTATTTATAAAAGTAGGTGCAATTTCTTTACTTAGTAGTAGTTTAAATATGCCGTAGAAGGAATATATATAGAATAGGCTAAGCTAGAGCGTTTACGGCGTTAATTAAAGTAGTTTAAGCATAGTGTTAAGGTTTAAGGGCTAGAGGAGTTAACTACGGCCTTTAATATTGCTATAGGTACTTACTAGGAAATTATCTAATATTAAATTGCTATAAAAAAACACCAACTTTTACTTAGTTAATATATACTTTATATACGTGTAAAGCCTCCTACTAGGTTTATAAGGGCGTTTGCCGCTATAGCAGCCTTTTACTGCCTATAGTATACCTTAAACTTACGGAGTTAACTAGCTATATTATTAATAAAGCTATTAACGGTATCTAGCTCTAAAGCCCTCTAAAATTTATATAAGTTTTTATTTTTTATAATACGTAGATTATCTAAACTCCACTATTATTCTAATATAATATCTCTAAACTATTTTAGTTTCTCTTATATTATAATATTATATATCCTCTCTAGCTTCTAAATAAATAGACACTAAATAGTATTTATATCCTCTTTATTAACTAATATAGGACTTAAATATAAGTAATTATTAATATTATGTATAGGAGGAGGCGGCGGTGGAGGGCTAATAGTAGGAGTAGCTCGGATTTGAGGCTAAATAGGCAGTTAAGTAGGTAGTAGTAAAGGTGGTTAAAGCTGCTGCGGTAGTAGATAGGGCACTTAATTCTGCGGATACTGTGTATAGGAAGGGCCAGCGTAGTATTAAGAATACGTAGGCAGCTGCTAATTAAAGCTATATAGAAATATTGTTATTTGTTACTACTATCTCTATATAGCGATTAGACGGCGATGCTTCTCTTATTCCTTATATTATTTATTATAGCGCTCCTTCTTCTCTTCTTCTCTATTCTTTAATTAACGTCTATAGGCCTTTATCTATAGTTCTTAAAGCTTAGCTATATAGTTAGTTGCCATATAAAACTTAGTTGCCGCTAAAGGTTTATAAGATTGTTAACCTAAGCGGCTAATTAGATTGTCTGCTATAAGAGTACAGAAGACCTTTATAGGTGGCTCCTTATATTAAGCGTCGCTAGAGGTAATAGCGTTTGCCTAGGCCTTATACTAAGCAGCGTTAATAGCGTAGTATTAACTATTAAATATATTGTAGAAGTTTTAATAGTTACTATAGTTTATATATATACACTTAATCTATTTCCCTAAGCGAGCTTAAAAGTTAGTAATATCCTTATATACTACTTAACGGCTTAGATTCTACTATAGTAATAGCTCTAGGCATAATTTTATAGGAGCGCCTTTGCTTAATATAAGAGTAGGACTCTTAGACTATAAGGTAACTAATAGGGAAGATAGGATCTTAGCAAGTTTCTTAATATTCTTAATAACCTTCCTTTTCCTTCCTAACCTTATTAACGCCTTATAGTTAATCTTAACTTTAAAAGTTAATTAAATATTACTGTTAAGGTTATACGCCTACTAGATATTAACGACTTTAAGTAGGCGATCGCTCTATTTAATAGAGAAGTTATTAATAGAGTAGTTAGCTTGTTTACTATGGCTAGAAATATATTATATAATAATAAGATATTTAACCTAGGTGTAAATCTTACTACTAAGTTAATAGTTAATCTTATTTATAATTGTGTCCTTAATAAGGCTTAGGTTATATAACTACCGTTTTTACTTAACTAAATAGTTTATAGTAATCTTAGAACTATTAATATAGAGCCTAAATTAACTATAGATAGGATAGTTAATAGTTACCTACTTAGTTTAACGCTTAAGATAAATACCTTAATCATAAATTTAACGCCTTTAACGTAGATCTCCCGCCTAGCCTTTTAATATATCTTTAATATTAAAGTTCTTATTATCCTAATTAACAAGATCTAAACTATAAGGGCTTAAATTGAGCCTCTTTAGATCTAACGAAACCTTTAAATTTAGACCTTTAAGTCTCTTAATATTATACTTCTATCTAGTATAAAGCTCGTCCCTCCTATGCTCCTTCCTTACCTTAACTTCCTATTTATAGTAGAAGCCTTAGGAATAATACTAGCAGTATATAAATAAGCGTGGGTATTGCTAATAGAGCGAGTACTGCTAGCTAGAGGAGCTGCTAATGGTATTAACGTTACTAGTGTTAATTTTAAGGCCTACTTTACGGGCTTCTTCGTAGGCTTCTTTGTGAGTACTATAATATTAGGAAACGCGTTAAGATAAGGCAAATAGCGGGGAGATGTCGGCTTTAACTTACTAACTAATGGATTATAGGGAGCTATGTTAATAATAAGGCGCGTTAAATGTGGAAAATGGGCTATCTTACGGTTTTATACGTAATGTTAGGCGCAAAAATTTGGGATTTGCATGCTAAGGATTCTAGTCCGTTTTGTAACCAACTAATCCTTAGTATGCAGATCCCTAAATTTTGCACCTAACCTTATGTGTAAAACCGTGAGATAGCCTATTCCCACGTTAAACGCGCCTTATTATCGATATAATATCCCTACTACTAGTTAGTAAGTTAAAGCCGACGTCACCCTACTATTTAACCTATTTTAACGCGTTTTCTAGTGTTATAGTACCTGCAAAGAAGCCTGTAAAGAAGCCTACAAAATAGCCCGCAAAGTAGGCCTTAAAGTTAACGCTAGTAACGCTATTAGCAGCTCCTCTAGCTAGCAGTACTCGCTTTATTAGTAATACTTACGCTTATTTACGTACTGCTAGTGTCGCTCCTAAGGCTTCTACTATAAATAAACGTAGGAAGCTATCTACTCCTCCTCCTCTAGGGCTACCTAAGCCTAGCTAGCGCGCTAAACTAATAAAGGTAACTTGGGTAACTTATATAGAGCTATATATAGACTATAGTTAGCGTATACAGTTTTAAAATAAGAAAGTTAAGAAAGTTAAAGAAGTTAAGGAGGCTATATTATATTAGGTATTAGAAGGCTATAGTTATTATAGGCGCTATTATAATAAAACTAAGGAGGAAGTTAAGGTAAGGAAGGAGTATAGTATAAGGTAAGGATGTAGATAGGGAGTCTAATAATAGAATAATAGGTATATTGTATAGATAGAGACAAATCCTTAAGGGAAAAGGAGGAGTCTATGTGCGAGGTAGGAAGGGTTTTCCCTAGGTATATATAGCGCACATACCTTACAAGCGAGTCACCCTTAGGTTGCCCTAGGGTCGCCTATGCCTTACAGCTATATAACTATCTACTTAGGTTTTACCTAATATATAGAAGGGATAAGCTTTAGGCTAGATAGGAGTATAATATTAGGAGACTTAAAGGCCTAAATTTAAAAGTTCTGTTAGATCTAGAGAGGCTTAATTAGGGCCCTTATAGCTTAGATCTTGTTAATTAGAATAATAAGAACTTTAATATTAAAGACGCCATTATAAGTAAAATTAACCGTTAACTTAGTAGTAAAATCTTTACCTAGGTTAAACGTCTTATAGTTATATAATATATTTTTAGCCGTAGCAAATAAGCTAACTACTCTATTAATAACTTCTCTATTAAATAGAGCGATTACCTACTTAAAGTAGTTAATATTTAGTAGGCGCATAACCTTAATAGTAATTGTCAGTATCACCTGGGGGGGTACTGCAATTGCAATATAAGGTAACAGGTTCTTTGATTTATTCATGTCTTTTGCAGAGGATCGTAAGGATCGCGGTGCCTAAATAGGGGGCTGATGAGTTACTGTAAGGATGACTAATTAGAGACATGACTACGTAACCTCTACTTATATAGACACTGGCGATATTTATAAAAAGGAAAGAAGGTATAAAAGTATAAAGGAGAAGTATATAGGTCAACAGGTGCTCAGGGCAGTAATCGCGAATGTCTTGGGTATTGCGAATATTACGGATATTGCAGACGTTGCGGATATTGTTACGGATATTGCGGATATCGCTACGGATATTGCGAATATTGCTACGGATATTGCGGATATTGCGGATATCGTAAATATTCGGATATTGTGGTGGAGATAGGTAGACGCGTATAAGGTGTTACTGGGGTGTCTATAGGGGAAAACAGGTGGAAGGGCTGATAACCAAGTATTGTATATTGTTGTTCCTCCTCCTCCTGGGTCTGGTTGCTGTTGTCGGGTAAATTGCAATAGGGTATACTGCTATCGGCTAGGTTGCTAAGGGTCGTACTGCTGCTGCTGGGTAGGCTGTTGGGATATAAATGCAATAGGTGTTTAAGGTGTTATAGGGGTATTCGTAGAGGGAGCTGTAACATTTGTAGAGGGAACCGTGACGTTCGCAGAGGGAGCCGTAACGTTTGTAGAAGTAGCTGTGACGTTTATAGGCAAGTGGAGCTCAGTTGTAGGAGGAAGGTTATTTAAGATAGCTGTGACGTTTGTAGGCAGGGGGAGCTTGGCCGTAGGAGGAAGGTTATTTGAGACAGCTGGGGCTGAGTTGTACTGTCGCTAGGTAGGTTGCGGAGGTTCGTATGAGCTTGGCTGCTGTGGATCCTTGGCTTTGGTTAAGGGAGAGGGTGAAGCTAGCGGAGCTTGCACGGGCGGAGCTTGCGCGGATGGGGCTTGTGTAGATGGGGCTTGCGTGGGCGGAGCTTGCGTAGACGGAGATTGCGCGGACGAAGCTTGTTTGGACGGAGCTTGCGCGGGCGGAGCTTGTGTGGACGGAGCTTGCGTGGACGGAGCTTGTGCAGGCGGAGCTTGTGCGGATGGAGCAGCTTGCTTGGACGGAGCTTGCGCGGACGAGGCTTGTGTGGGCGGAGCTTGCTAGGGTATAGATGCAACAGGTGGTTGAGGTGTCCTAGGGGTGGTGGCAAGTGGGCGTAATTTGAGACGATAGTTGATAGCATACGAATTAAAGGGTCCTTCGTTGTTGATATATAGCTTAATTTCTGCATCTAACTATTCCGTACGGTTGTCCTCGTAAGCGACGTTATATAGTGCTTGTGGTACTAACTTACTCTTTTTGTTAAAGACCTATACTCTATTATATTGGAGCAGTTGTTTAAGTTTTTTAATTGCAGACCTATTAGCTTCCTTAAATATTTATACCTTAAAATTATTAAAGTCCTCTTGGTATAAATCCCATAGGGTTTTATCCTTAAAGTTATAGCTAGTATACTTATTGATTTTGAAGTAAATGTAATTGGTAATATCCTCTGCAGTAGTCTTGCTGGTTAGGGTGATTCCGTTGGCCTAGTTCGGACGTTAGGTTCTTATATCGAACATAATTGGCTGGCGTAGGTCGTGGTTTAGGTCGTAGTGTAGGTCGTGGTGTAGGTAGGGGTGTAGGTAGGGGTGCTGCTGACGCTGCTGGGTGTACTGGCGCTTAGTAAAGAGGTCGTACTGGGTATTAATTTGCGTGGTAGACGCGAACCGAACGAAGCCTTGGTAGGAGTCGGTTCTTCTTAGTAAACGCGACGTGATTGACGGGCCTTAGTAGGAGCGATCGCGTGTTGTCTCTTGTAGTAGATTTTGCGTAATGGACGCGAACCGAACGAAGCCTTGGAGGAGTCGGTTCTTTAAGTTCCCAGGGCCTATATAGGAAGGGTTCTCCTTAGCAAACACAACGTGGTCGACGGGCCTTGGTAGGAGCGATCGCGTGGTGCCTCTCTTCGTAATAACACCTGGCTGATCTGTGATATCCACTGATTAGTGTCGGTATTACCTGGGGGGGTACTGTAATTGCAATATAAGGTAATAGGTTCTTTAATTTATTCGTGTCTTTCGCAGAGGATTGTAAGGATCGCGGTGCCTAAATAGGGGGCTGATGAGTCACCGTAAGGATGACTAATCAGAGACATGACCACGTAACCTCTACTTGTACAGACAGTAATATTTAATTAACTTTTAAAGTTAAGATTAACTATAAGGCATTAATAAAGTTAGGAAAAAGAGAAAGGTTATTAAGGATATTAAGGAGTCTATCAAGATCCTATCTTTTCTACTAGTTACCTTATAATCTAAAAGTCTTATTCTTATATTAGGTAAAGGCGCACCTATAAAATTATACTTAGAGCTATTACTATAGCAAAATCTAAGCCATTAAGTAGTATATAAGAATATTGCTAACTTTAAAGCTTACCTAAGGAAATAAATTAAGTGTATAAATATAAACTATAGTAACTATTAAAACTTCTACTATATATTTAATAGTTAATACTACGCTATTAACGCTGCTTAGCATAAGGCCTAGGTAAATACTATTACCTTTAGTAACACTTACTACAAGGAGCCACCTATAAAGGTTTTCCGCGCTCTTATAGCGGATAGTCTAGTTAGCCGCCTAGGTTAATAGCCCTATAGATCTTTAGCCGTAACTAAGCTTTATATAGTAACTAACTATATAGCTAAGCTTTAAGAATTGCAAATAGAGGCCTATAGACGTTAATCAAAGAATAAAATGGAAGAAATGGATAAGCGCTATAAAGAATAATATAAGGAGCGAGAGGAATATTACCGTCTAATTACTATATAGAGATAGCAGTAGTAAATAGCAATATTTTTATATAGCTTTAATTAGCAGCTTTCTATATATTCTTAACACTATACTAGCCCTTCCTATATATAGTACCCGTAGAATTAAGTGCCTTATTATCTGCCACTATAGTAGCTTTAGCTACCTATAACGCCGCCTACTTAACTGCCTATTTAACCTTAAATCTAAGCTACTACTCCTATTGTTAGCCCTTTGCCGCCGCCGCCTCCTACCTCTATATATACTATTAACAATTACCTATACTTAAGTCCTATATTAGTTAATAAAGAGGATATAGATATTATTTAGCGTCTATTTATCTAGAAGCTAAAGGGGATATATAACGCTATAATGCAAGAGAAACTAAAGCAGTTTAAGGATATTATATTAGAATAATAGTAGAGTCTAAATAATCTACGTATTATAAAAAAAAAATTTACGCAAATTCTATAGGGCTTTAGAGTTAGGTGCTGCTAATAGCTTTATTAGTAATATAGCTGGCTAGCTCTATAAGTTTAAAGTATACTATAAGTAGTAAAAGGCCGCTATAGCGGCAAACGCTTTTATAGACTTAGTAGGAGGCTTTATATAGAGGTAAAGGATATATAAACTAGGTAAAAGAGGTGTTTTCTATAGCAATTTAATATAAAATAATTTCCTAACTAGGTGCCTATAGCGATATTAAAGGCCGTAGTTAACTTACCTAGCCCTTAAACCTTAATATTATAAACGCTCTAGCTTAGCCTATTCTATATATATTCCTCCTATAGCATATTAAAACTGCTATTAGGTAAAGGAATTATACTTACTCTTATAAATAGCTCGCTTAAGAAACTTACTATAATTATAGTAGAATTCTTAAGTATATAGGTGCTAGTAACGGATCTATACCTTTAAAATAGCCTATATAAGTTTAATTAGATTAAAATCTAGTAAGTATAGCAGTAGATAGTAAAGGATATAGCCCTTCTCTTTAATAGCAGCTAGAATTTGCGCGTTAACGTAAATCTTAAAATTATTTATTATAATTACTATAGTCCGATTTAGATATTGCTTATAAAGTATAAGAAATAGGTAGCCGTATAGCTACCTAATAAAGTCATTAATACAAAAATAGCCCTTATAGGCTTAATAGTAGACCTAGCCGTTAATTATTACAGCTACGCAGATACTCTAAGTATCGCCTCTTTAAAGATCGCCCCTATAATACGCTTCCTTACTAACTAGAGCCTACCCTCTTATCTACTAGCTAGTTTTATTATTAAAAATAGCCTTATTAAGGAATACTATAATATCTACTAGAAACCGCCTTATATTATTATAATAGAGCTCCCTTAGCTATAAGTTATAGCTCTATATTATACGCCTAATAGCCTTCCTTATTTACCCTTTCTTATTTAAGATATAGTAGATTATAGTACTAGTAATATTAAGACTATGTTTATAATAAAGCCAGTACTAAATTTCGTCTATTTTATCTAGATATTTCTAGCTATTGTAAAGTAGGAGTTTAAGAAGGGCCTTATTATTAGCTTTTATTAACGCCGCTAGCTAGCTAGTCTTCTATATATAAGGCCTAATAGGCTAGCCATATTGTATAAGGTAATGTTTGGTATTATATATAGTAGTTTAACTAACGTGTAGCTGTTCCGTAATAGTATTTAGCTGCTAGCCTATTACAGAGTAAGTATAAGCGGCGATAATATATAGTAAGGTAGATATTATTAAGCTATATATATAAACTGTATAAGAAGTTAAGACGTTGCGTAAGGAGAGAAGGTAGGAAAACGGGAAGAAGGGGTATATATTATTAACTTAGTTGCTTAGTTAATATATATATAGGGCAGAATAGGGTTTAGTTTATAGTCCTAGCAGAACTTAGTAGAATTTAGTAGAACTTAGCAGAATATAGCAGAATGCCATGAATTGCCATTAGATTGCTATTAGATTGCTATTAGGTTACTATTTTATAGTTAGTCTCTAATTGCTAAGTTAGTAAAAATAGGTAGATATATACAAGGTGTTACGGGGATGTCTTATAATAGTACCCCCCTTTTAAACTCGAGCTTCTGCGAGATAGGGCTGTAGTAGTTTTAGGTAGAGTTTATAAAAGTCTTCTGCGGCTTATATAAGTCCTATAAAGTTAACGGGTTCCTATAAGGACTTAGTAAAGCCTCTCCATTTTATAAGATATATATATTAGCGTTTCCGTTTATTATATTTAATATTATTAATTCTTTTAATAAAATACTCGTTCTTACCATCTACTTTAACTAGTAGGGGAGGGTTTTATATCTATCTAGACAGGGCGTTTAATATAGAGGTAGTGGGATAGAGGACTGACGTATAGAATATGGGGTGGATTTTAACCGTATTAGGGAGCTTTAATCGGTAGGAGTAAGAGAAGACGACCTTCTTAACCTAATAAGGGCCAGCGTTCTTCCAATTAAGTTTTTTAATAGGTTATTTTGTGTTTAGATTTCTTATATCTAGCTAGACGAAATTACTAGTTTAGTAGGCCGGTACTAGGGTTTATTTCTTATTTACTACGGCTTTATAGACAGATTAAGCCTATATTATCTTATTAGTAAGGAACTGTTATAGTTCCTCTATCTTTTCTATAAATTTATTTGCTTTTATAATTTATAAGGCGTAATAAGCGGGGTAAAGAATATTACTAAAGGGTTTAAAACCCATTTGTGGGTATTAGCCGTAATTAGCTAGGAATAGGGAGACTTTCGTAGTTTCCGAGACGGAATTATTTATAGTAAACTTAGTAAATACAAGCTAGTTAATTTAGTTATCCTATAAATATAACGTATATATCTAAATATACTATTCCATTATAGCATTTACGCGTTCCGTTTAACTATCTATTTTTAGGTAATACGCGGTAAATAATAGTGCTTTAATGCAGAGTTAAGTAGTTAGTTTTTTCTAGGATGCTAAGATAAATTAGCTGCCTTTATCGGAGATAATTGTTTTAGGGAGTTTGTAGAGTTTCTATATATAATTTAGGAATAGCTAGGCAATAGTAGGCGTTAATATATTAGGGCAGGCGATTAAGTATCTTATCTTAGATAGTTAGTCTATAACTACTATAATGTTTATATAGCATTTACTTTTAGGGAGGTTAATAATAAAGTTAATTAAGATATTTTTCTATCTTCGGTCCGGAACAGGTAGTAGCTTTAGAAGGCCGTTACATATCTTATGCGAGGCTTTAACTCGTTAGTAGGTATAGTAGCTAAAGACATACCTTTATATTATATTATATATATTCAGCTAGTAATACTCCCATTAGAGTAGTTTTAGGGTTTTTCCTTAGCCTAGGTAGCTGGTAATGGGTAGATTATATATATGTTTAAGGAGCTTAATCTTAAGCTTATTATAATTAGGGATAATTAGACGGTTCTAGTAATATAAGCGGTTTCCGTAGGCTTTATATTTACTTAAAGAAATCTTTTTAGAGCGTTTAATGCCATCTTATATTAGCTTAAGTGTCTCTTAAATAAACTTGTTATTTAGGTATTTATTAACTATAATTTATTTAATTAATTAATTAGTTATTTTAAGGGCGTGTATCGTAAGATCTTTAGTAGGGGGGTTAAATAGTTTAGGGCGAAGTAGGGTTTAATTTTAGTAAGAGCGCGCTTTTTCTAGGGCTAGCGCGTCTTGCGAGTATTAGGTTAGGGTATTAGGCTTCTAACCTTAGGCGCTTAGGCGGTATATAATTAAGAATTGGAAGCGTAATAGATATTCTAATTAGTAGGCCTAATAATAACTTAGCTATTTTGTAGTTATAAAGTACTATAGGTTCTTATAGTCGCTAAGGACCTTAATTAGAAATCCGGCGCCTTCTAGTTTAGGTTGCTATTACTTAAAGTATCTAATAATAGCTAGTAATTCTTTATTATAGATCTTACAATTATATTTAGTAGGGCTTAGTTGCTTTAAGAAGTATACTATAGGGTGTAATACTTCTTCTTTATTATATTAAGATAAAATACCTCTAGTAACGTAATTAGATAAGTTGGCTTTTATAATACTTATTTATTCTAGGTTAAAGTGTTAGAGTATAGGTGTAGTAGTAAATATAACCTTTAGATAAGTAAAGGCTTTTTTATATTCCTTATTAAAGATAAAAGCTTTCTCCTTTTGGGTTAAAGTAATAAGGGGTAAAACTAAGGCGGAGAAGTTATTAATAAACCGTTGGTAGAAATTAGTAAATCCTATAAAGGCTCTTATATCCTTAACGTTCTTAAGTTTTTGCTAGTTTATAATTACTTTAACTTTCTTTAGGTCTATTTATATACCGTTTATAGAAATAAGGAGTTTAAGGTATAGGACTTTCGTTTTATAAAACTTGTATTTATCTACGTCTAATTATAAACTAGCTCCGTATAGGGCTTATAGAATAAGGTTAACGTATTTCCAATATTTAGTTAAGTTATTACTGTATATTAGGATATCGTTAATATAAGTAGTATAAAAGATATCTAGGTAGGGACGTAGGGTGTTATTTATATAATATTAAAACAAGCTCGGAGTATTTGCGAGGCTAAATAGCGTTATTAAGTATTTAAATAATCTATACTAAGTACGGAATGCAGTAAGCTATTTATCTTCTTTTGCTATATAGAGGTGGTTAAATATAGAGATAATATTAAGCTTCGTATAGTAGCGAGTCTTACTTAGTTAGTTTAGTGTTTTTTATATTAACGGGATCGGATATCAGTTTTTAATAGTGACGGTGTTAAGAGCTTAGTAGTCTATATAGAAGTATAAACCGCCGCCGGGTTTCTTAATAAAGATTACTGGTATAGCTATAGGTAACGAGCTTGCTCTAATAAATCCTTTACTTAGGTTTTTATCTAAATACTTTTATAGTATTTAGAGTTTGTTTTAGGATATCCTGTATAAGGGTCTAAATCTAGGCTACTTTCCTTCTTTAAGTACAATCTTATAGTTATACGATTGGTATTCCGGTAGCTTACTAGCTTCCTTTTATAAGAATACCTTTAGGCGGTTATAGTACTCTACTAGTACCTTTATAGCAGGGTTAGTGTACTTTTTTAGTGCTAAGGCCTTCTTAATATCAGCTGTAGTGACGGCGAAGATTATATATTTGGGTTTCTTAGCAAGTCGCGCTAGCGGGGTAGCTCTGATTATATAGATATTTAGGGTGCTAAGCTTGCTTAGATTGTCTATAGTTTCCTATTTAGGTTTAGGTTTAGTATTAGGTATAGAGTTAGTATTAGGTTTAGGTTTAGGTTTTTTAAGTATTCCTTTTATTATAAAGTACTAGTTCTTCTAGTAGTTTTATATACTAAGCTTAAGCTTCTGCTTAGTTTAGGGCGGTATAGTACTTAGGGTCTGTTTATAGGGTTTAGTAAAAATTTTAGATCCTTAATGGATATTAGTGGAAATCTTATATTAGTGGAATTTGGTAAAATTCCTAGGTTAGTAGAATCTAGTAAATTCTTTAGGCATAGGGTGGACATTAGTGGAAATCTTAAGTTAATAAATTTTAGTAGATTTTCTAAATTTTAGTTTAGGGTTAGGATGGTATATTATAAGGCACTTCTACTTATAACGGGAGGCGGTAAATAGAAGCTTAAGGTTGTCCTAATTAATGGTTACCTTATATAGCTTTATGTAGGGTTATTTAAGAATTACTAGGTAACCTAAGGTAGTAACAAAAAGCTTAATTAGTTTTTTATGGTTTAGGTATTAGAGTCTTAGGTATACTATATAGGTAATTTAGCCTAAGACCATGCGTTTACTATTAAATCTAAATACGTTAATATACCAGTTAAGGGGAATTAGGGTAAAACTATTATCTTATATAAAGATCTTATTAATAAATCCTATGCTACTAGCTCCTGTATTAATTAGGACTTAAGTATTAGCCTATTAATTATTCTACTAAAGATAATAGTTAACGGTTATACTATAATCCTAAGAGTTAGAGTTTGTAATATCTAAAGCATTTAATAAGATCTTAAGGCAGAGCCGTCCTAGAGAGCAACGTAACTCTAAAATATACCTTTTAGTAATAAGCGGGAAGGGGTTTCTATAAAACGTCGGTTATAGCTTTACCCTTATAAGTGGTGCTTACTAAATACGGGGCTAGAACTAGGTAAAGATTAGGGGCGGTAACTAGAAGATTAATACGGTAAATAGTTACTAGTATTAGCCGTTTATAAATTGTTTTAGGGCGTAGGTAAGGGGACGAGATAGTATTTTAAGATATAGTCCTTACTTCCGCACTTAAAGTAGAGGCCTAGCTTAATGCGTCTTTCTTATTTAAGGGACCCTAGTAGGGCGTACTTTAGAGTTCTAGTGTTAATATCTATAGCGTTGGGGTACTTAGGCTAAGATAATAACCTAGTAAACGTTTATAGGGTTGCTATATTATATTAGGGGGCGGGTTTTAGTATTAGGCGTAGTATATTATTATACCGTTTATTAATAATATTTACGTAGGTATTAAGGGCTCCTGGTAAGTCTACGCCTATTAGGGAGGTTTTTAGTTTAGGGCTTAGAGATTTAATAAGGCTATTAATTAGTGCGGAGTTATTCTAACCTGTTTCCCTTATATAACGGTTAAATTTAAAGAAGTATACTAGGAAACTTTTCGTTCCTTAAGCTATATAGTTTATCTTTTTCTAGGTAGTAGCTTAGCGGTTTAGGTTACTATATAAGGCTTTAAGAAGTACAACTAGGCTTTATACTAAGGTTGGCTAAAAAGGTTTAATAAAGTTAGCTACCTCTCCTCCTAGTCGACTTAGGGCGTAATAAAGTCGGTTAGCTTCGGTTAGGTAACGGTTAGCGTTACTAGTTAGCTTATTTTTAAGCTGGCTTAGGAATAATTAGAGTTCTTATTATTTACTAGTAAATACTAGGGGATTTAGTAGTTGTTTAGATTGTTTTAGTATAGTAGTTAGTTTAAGGTAGACAGTTACTATAGGTTTAGGGCTTACGTTCAGCGTGTTTATCTCTAAAAATAGTATTTAGTCTTAAGGCCCTAATATAGGCATCTTAAGTGTACGGATTTCTTCTTAGAGGTCCTTAATTAATTACTAGTGTTATACTTCTTATTCGGCTTATTATTAGTTTAAAGTAGCTTAGTTTTATATAAGGGCGTCTATAAAAGACTTTTATATTTCTGCTAGTTATTTTTAGAGTATAGATATAATACCGGCGGCTGTTATATGGGCTTTAGGGTCATTTTATATCTCGGAGGTGGTATATAGAGTTAACGCAATATAGTGTTACGGAGTAAGTATAAGCGGCGATAATATATAGCAAGGTAGATATTATTAAGCTATGTGTATAAACTGTATAAGAAGTCAAGACGTTACGTAAGGAAAGAAGGTAGGAAAATGGGAAGAAGGGGTATATATCGTTAACTTAGTTGCTTAGTTAATATATACATAGGGCAGAATAGGGTTCAGTTTATAGTCCTAGCAGAACTTAGCAGAATTTAGTAGAACTTGGCAGAATATAGCAAAATACCATAGATTGCCGTTAGATTGCCATTAGATTGCTATTAGGTTGCTATTTCGCGGTTAGTCTCTAATTGCTAAGTTAGTAAAAACAGGTAGATGTGTGTAAGGTATTATAGGGGTGTCCCGTAATATAGCCCAATTTAAGTAGATAGACTATTCCTTGCTACGGTAGTGTCTAATATAAAAGTGGCCTATGCGTTATCTCAGGTGCCCCGGACCCTCGTTAAGGAATTACCTCTCACTTTATAAATATTATGCAATTCTGTTATAAAATTCTGCTAAGGAAGGTGCCGTATATAAGCGATCTAGCTAATTAGAGCATGTGCGAGGCAATTCCTCTCTAAGGGTCTAAGAGAAAATAGGCGCGTTTTACACCCTTATACCTTATAGTTTCCTTATACTTTTAAAATAGAACTTCCCCACTATAGCTTATTTTCCCCTAAGATTAGGTAAGCTACTTCTTAGCTATAATAAGAAGTAGCTTACCCAATCTTAGGGAAAAATAAGTTGTGGTAGTAAAATGCGATCGAGGTTCTGATATAGCTAGTTAGGTTAGCCTAGTTTTAAAAAATACATTTTTGGACTTTAAGGCTGTATATCAACCCCTAATATATAGGCTAGCTAATTAAATTAATAAGAATATATAAGAAGAAGAGGTTATAATTTAAATGCATTAACAACTGTAACTATAGCTGCTAAATTGGCCCTATTATGGCTGCTTAAAAATAATATACGTTGAAAAAGTAGCCTAGCTTATAGCAAGCACGCGCCCATAATCTCTTAGACGCTACGTAGAGGATTTTGTTGGGTCACGTGGAGCTGAGAATTAGTAAGAAGTTATGTAAAGGGGCGGGCCTGCCAATTATCTACGAAGCGGCTGAGGCACCTAAGAAAACCTATGCGCGAAAACCAAAAAACATTAAGACTAAGGGAAGATTTAGCTGGTTTAATTGGTTTAATTCTTATTAATAATATTAGACCCAAACTACCGTAGCAATAGTATATCTACAGTTACGTTTATATGGCTGATTCAGCGGCTAAGTTATAATTACGCAGGTGAGGAGGCCCGTGCGTTCAGCGACTATAGATATTACCCCATATCCACAGTCGATTTTTAATCGCCAGCGACACCGCGCTCTTAACACCCGTCGAGCGCTATACGTAGAGCCTGCTAAGAGCTTTCTACTTATACTAGAATGGTAAGAATCGGCCATAGGTTAATAAAGATATTCGCGTTTTAAGTTGCGCGCCACCATCGTATAAGCACCCTAAAGCACCCTATTAAACTTACACGGCACTAAAATAAGCCCCTAGGGGGCTATAGATAAAGGTTTTAATAGAAAACCTCTTAGTATCTTATTAGAAGTTATATATATAACTATTTTAAAGCTTTTCTACCCGCTTAAAGCCGTTTATAAAGCTAATTTAGCGAGTACTATATTTGCTCCTGCCGTAGATTAACCTACTATATAGCCGCTTCCTCGCTAACCTTCTAGACCTATATAACCCGCTTAATCTCCTTAATAACCTTAAGCCGTAGGGAGTACTATTAAACCTCTTTTTACTAGCTAGCCCGCTATTTACTGCCCTATTTAGAATCTAGCGCTACTATAGAAGGATTACCTCCTAGCCCTTTAATCTACTTACGCTAAAGGGCCTATACGGAGTTTACCGCGCGGCTTATATAGTATATAGGTAGAGACCCAGACCTAGGCTCTAGCTAGAACTGCGGCTGTAGCTATAGCTATAGCTATAGCTATAGCAGCGGCGGCGGTAGTGGTGGTGGCGAAGCTATATAGGAAGGAGAGCCTATAGTGCTTACCTAGGCGGACGTATATCTACTAAATCCTGTAATAGATAGAGCTAAAGGGGCCACTTTTATAGGCGGACGTAGGGGGTTAGTAGACCGGCCCTAAGGCTATACCGTAGCCGTAGCTGTAGCTATAGCTAAAGGGGCTTCTAGTTAAAATGTAAGGCCTCCGGATATTAGTAATTAAAGCTATAAAGATTAGGCCTATTAGGACTTATCTAAATAATCTAATAAGCCCTTAACCTTACTAGCTATCTACTTATATTCAGTATATAAAGCCTTTAGTTAGTTAGTAAGGAGTGGCATAGCTTAATAGAGAATTAACAGCTAATTTAGGCTCCCCTCCTCTTCCTATAGGTAAAGCTCTAGATCTTACGTAAAGGCCTTATATACCTTATACTAAAAAATAGGGTGGCTCTATACTAGATAGCTTAGGACTATCTTATAAAGGGTTATTAAGTCTTATAGAATAACCTCACGGAGGTAAAAGAAAAGGTTTATAACCCCTATAGTAGTAAGGTTATTAATCTAGTATAGCTACGGGCTAAAGCGGCCCTTCCATTTATCTAGTTTAGGCTATATTATTAATAGCAGTATATTAGGCGGCGTAATACCTACACGGTAGATTTTAAAGCAGCCTATCTATAAGGGGTATCCTACTATTAACCTTATAAACTCTCGCGGGAGAAAGTTTAAGTAATAGCCTATTATTTACTCTTAGTTTTACCTCCTAGCGCGCTAAATCTAGTCCTTACTAACCCCCTTTAGCTCCGCTGTCTTAGCGCCAGCGCTCCGCCTAATATACGTCTTCTTCTCTAAAAAGACGCTAATATATTAGAAGACCTTTACAACCTAATCTCACTGCAAGTTATATAAGAGGGCTACCTTACGGTCCCTACCGCTCTTAATTAGGCGTATATTATACTATACTAAGCGCCTACTAAAGTCTAGGAATAGCTCCGTATTAAGATCCTAGCGGTATAAAAGATAGAAAGCTAGCCTACTAAGTATATAAATAAGCGGCTTCCTATTCTATAGGGCCCTAATAGTCTTAAGGCGGCCATACTAGTTCTACTTACCTACGTATATAGTAAATATTAAGGGCATATAGCGCGTAGGGCCTTTACCCTTAAACTTAAAGGTAAATAGATCTAAGATCTTAGTAAAGCGTCTATCGCCACCGCGGGTAAGCATATAGTAGCCTAGTAGGATATTAATAAGTATGCAGAAGTAGCACTCTAGGGATAAGGCGGCGCCCCTAGCCTAAAGCTTATAGCAGACGCTCTAGAACTCGTCCTCGGTATAGCTATTAAGAAGGGTATCTCTGCCCTTATTAGCGAACTACTCTTTCTTACGCTGCGCGTCCCTCCGCTATAGTATCTTTAGGTACTCCCTAACGCTATCCTTCCATAAAAACAGGTGGCTATTTATTCCTATAGCTTTCTGCATCTAATAGAGGTCCGTTAAAGTAGTAATATAACCGCAAACTAACCGCTATAAGAGCTACGTCTCCTCTTAAGGTACGTTAATGTCAGCTTTACAGCTCTTCCCTTTTAAGGGCTAGCTTATAACCTCCTTAACAAGAAAGAGAAGTAGCTTATCCTTTATAATAGTATTGCTATTATAATACTGCTTCCGTTTACAGAAGGCCTAGAGCTAAATAACGCGTTAATTATAGGCCGCGATACTTTTAAAAGAGGGGGAGTATTACCTTAAACTCCTTCTGCTTTAGATTATATATTAAAAACATATTCTTAGGCCTTATGGTATACGTAAGGGTAAGGATATACTGCGCGTTAGCGCGTAATTTGGCATTATTAGCAATATTAATCTCTACGCGGTTAGTTAGCGCTATCTTATATAGTAGGTATAATAGTAGACGTGCTACCGCGATTAAGGATTAGGTAGGGAGGACTTTTTTATATATACTTAGGGCCCTAATGCCCCTAATTACCCTACGGTTAGGGTTAATTAGCGGCTTAATTAGTAGGTGGCCCTAGATACACAAATCTCCTTAGCTTAGCGCTAGTGGCGCTATAGAGATCCTTAAATCTAACCTAGGTGGCTAGCTAAATATGTGATTTTTTAGCTAACTAAGGATTAGCCAGGTAGTTAATACTAATAGTATATTTACAGTTACGTTTATATAGCTAATTTAGCAGCTAAGTTATAATTACGCAGGTGAGGAGGCCTATACGTTTAGCGACTATAGATATTACCCTATATCTACAGTCGATTTTTAATCACTAGCGACACCGCGCTTTTAATACCTATTAAGTGCTATACGTAGAGCCTACTAAGAGCTTTCTACTTATACTAGAATGGTAAGAATCAGCTATAGGTTAATAAAGATATTCGCGTTTTAAGTTGCGCGCTACTATTGTATAAGCACCCTAAAGCATCCTATTAAACTTATATAGTACTAAAATAAGCCCCTAGGGGGCTATAGATAAAGGTTTTAATAGAAAACCTCTTAGTATCTTATTAGAAGTTATATATATAACTATTTTAAAGCTTTTCTACCCGCTTAAAGCCGTTTATAAAGCTAATCTAGTAAGCACTATATTTGCTCCTACCGTAGATTAACCTGCTATATAGCCACTTCCTTACTAACCTTCTAGACCTATATAACCCGCTTAATCTCCTTAATAACCTTAAGCTATAGGGAGTACTATTAAACCTCCTTTTATTAGCCAGCCCGCTATCTACTGCCCTATTTAGAATCTAGCGCTACTATAAAAGAATTACCTCCTAGCCCTTTAATCTACTTACGCTAAAGGGCCTATATAGAGTTTACCGCGCGGCTTATATAGTATATAGGTAAAGACCCAGATTTAGGCTCTAGCTAGAACTGCGGCTATAGCAGTGGCGGCGGTAGTAGTAGTGGCGAAGCTATATAGGAAGGAGAGCCTATAGCGCTTACCTAGGCGGACGTATATCTACTAGATCCCGTAACAGATAGAGCTAAAGGGGCCACTTCTATAGGCGGATATAAGGGGTTAGTAGACTGGCCCTAAGGCCATACCGCAGCCGCAGCCGCAGCTATAGCTAAAGGGGCTTTTAGTTAAAATGTAAGGCCTCTAAATGTTAGTAATTAAAGCTATAAAGATTAGGCCCGCTAGAACTTATCTAAATAGTTTAATAAGCCCTTAACCTTATTAGCTATCTACTTATATTTAGCATATAAAGCCTTTAGTTAGTAAGAAGTAGTATAGCTTAATAAAGAATTAACAGCTAATTTAGGCTCCCCTCCTCTTCCTATAGGTAGGGCTCTAGATCCTATATAAAGGCCTTATATACCTTATACTAAAAAATAGGGTAGCTTTATACTAAATAGCTTAGGAATATCTTATAGAGGGTTACTAAGTCCTATAGAATAACCTCGCGAAGGTAAAAGAGAAGGTTTGTAACCCCTATAGCGGTAAGGTTATTAATCTAGTATAGCTATAAGCTAAAGCGGCCCTTCCATTTATCTAGTTCGGGCTATATTATTAATAGCAGTATATTAGGCGGCGTAATACCTATACGGTGGATTTTAAAGCAGCCCATCTATAAAGGGTATCCTACTATTAACCTTATAAACTCTTATAGGAGAAAGTTTAAGTAATAGCCTACTATCTACTCTTAGTTTTACCTCCTAGCGCGCCAAATCTAGTCCTCGCTAACCCCCTTTAGCTCCGCCGTTTTAGCGCTAGCGCTCTGCCTAATATACATCTTCTTCTCTAAGAAGACGCTAATATACTAAAAAACCTTTACAACCTAATCTTACTATAAGTTATATAAGAGGGCCACCTTACGGTCCCTACCGCTCTTAATTAGGCGTATATTATACTATACTAAGCGCCTACTAAAGTCTAGAAACAGCTCTATACTAAGATCTCAGTAGTATAAGAGATAGAAAGCTAGCCCACTAAGTATATAAATAAGCGGCTTTCTGTTCTATAGGGCCCTAATAGTCTTAAGGCGGCCATACTAGTTCTACTTACCTACGCGTATAGTAAATATTAAGGGCATATAGCGCGTAGGGCCTTTACCCTTAAACTTAAAGGTAAATAGATCTAAGATCTTAGTAAAGCGTTTATTGCCACTGTGGGTAAGTATATAGTAGCCTAGTAGGATATTAATAAGTATATGGAAGTAGCACTCTAGGGATAAGGCGGCGCCCCTAGCCTAAAGCTTATAGCAGACGCTCTAGAACTCGTCCTTAGTATAGCCGTTAAAAAAGGTATCTCTGCCCTTATCGGCGAACTGCTCTTTCTCGCGCTACGCGTCCCTCCGCTATAGCATCTTTAGGTACTCCCTAACGCTATCCTCCCGCGAAGACGGGTAGCTATTTATTTCTATAGCTTTCTGCATCTAATAGAGGTCTATTAAAGTAGTAATATAACCGCAAACTAACCGCTATAAGAGCCGCGTCTCCTCTTAAGGTACGTTAATGTTGGCTTTACAGCTCTTCCCTTTTAAGGGCTAGCTTATAACCTCCTTAACGAGAAAGAGAAGTAGCTTATCCTCTATAATTGTAACGGAACCTTATAGCAGGAACTACGATGGGTTCTGTTAATAGGCTAGGTGTATAGGAAATGCAAAGACAGTAGTTAACAACGTAATAACAACTGGTGGAGTGGTTGCCCAATAGATTAACTCTAATTATATTCTAAGAATTACTATAAGGAAGGAACTATCTAGGTAGGGACTATGGGTCCTTAAATACACAACCATACTCTTAAGAAAGTTATTACTCTGTCTACTTTATCTACTCTATTCGCTTTATTATAGATCTCGCAGATTATATAGATTATATAGATTACATTACGTAACTCTGCTTACCATTCCTCGTTACATAGTTCTACGGGTTCTATCCTAAACCGTGCTTATATTAACCAACTAGCTTCCTCTAACTCCTCTCTAAGTAGTTATAATATTGTACTTAAAGCGTCCGTAACACTATCTCCCTTCTCTTTATCTTTATCCTTAAAGATACCTAGCATCTCTAAGTTGTTTACTAGAGGTATAATATTCGTCTAATTAATTTGGTTAATATTGTTACTTATAATACCTAAAGTACCTTCTTCTTCTTTAACTCTTTGTTATATGTATATAGTCTCTTCCATACTATTACTTAGTGAAGTAATACTATCTCCGTGTTCTTATTGTACGAAAGAGGGGTTAGTTTATATTACGTTAGTAAGTCCTTCGTCCTAGCAACCTTCCTCTTATTTAGAGTACACTAGAGCAAACGTTTAATCGTCTTATAATATTCGCTCGGTTTCTAACGCTAAGTATACGCGTCCTATAACTCTTAGTAGTCTCTAAGTTCCCTAAGTAATTTATTATAGGGTTTTGTGTTTAATTTACTACTATAAAACTTAATAATAAGTTGTCCGTTACTTTGGCGGAACTTTATCGTTTATATAACGCTAAAAAAAAGGCTACTAATGCTTAACAACGGGCTCTTAATTCTCGTCTTACTACGTCTACTTAACTAATTCGTCTTAAGAAAGTTTATAAAAAAGTTTGTTTTAAGGAGTAGAAGCTTATAGAATAAGGTCTGTAGGAACTTAGTAATAAAAGAATAGATTCTCTTCTAATAGAGAAGGAAATAACTTTAAGTAGTTTGGCAGTCGCTCTTTCTAGGTCCCCCTTAGGTGACTTATTCTTTAGCGATTCCTCTTTATTAATGTTGCCTAACCTGTTTTCTTCCGATACTCCTATACCTTTTCTATAGTATTCTTTAAATTCTCTAGTAGCTCCTAGGTAGTCTTAGTATAGCCTATCTACTTAACCTTATACTATGTTTTATTGTTAATGTCCTTATAACTAATAATCCTTAAAACTTGCTATTTATCTTCTTCCTAACCTCTGTATGTGTCTGCCTTATAAACTAGTAGCTTGACATTCCTATATGCTAGTTCTATTATCGCGATATGCTATATAGGGTAGATCTTTATTTTAGCTAGTAGGTTTAACTTAAACGTGACTGGTGAAATTCTCTGTATAATTTTAAAAGGTCCTAGTCTAACGTGGTCTAACTTTTTACTTAGTCGTCGACTTTTGAAATTTTTGTATAGTAGCTATACTTTATCTCCCTCCTTAAGATCTGGTCCCTTAGATCTCTTAGCATCGTAGTACTTTTTTATTCTTTACTGTACTACCTTAGCTATTTCTATAAGGTTTGCATAAAGATTTATTAAAGTCTCCATCCTTTACTTAGCTCTATTACTTGTTTTCTTTACTTAACGTGGCAATAATAATGTTCTTAGCTTATATCCGTAATTCGCCTTAAATAGTAACATACCTATTTCTTCTTGTAGTGTTGCATTGTATATAAACTGTATAACTAATAATAGCGATACCTAATTATTCTGTGCGTGATTAATATAATATCTTAGATACTGTTTTAGTGTCTAGTTTAATCTTTCCGTTTAGCCGTCTGTCTGCGGATAATATACGGTAAAAGTTACTGCTTAAATTTCTTGTTCCGCTAAGAATACCTCCTAGAATGCTGCTATAAATCTTAGATCTTTATCTAATATAATTTTACTTAGTGCTCTATATCTTGCAAATACTTCTTTAATATAGATTCTAGCGATATCTTCTGCTAAGATTTCTTCCGTATAGGCTATAAAGTATCCCCACTTTATAAGCTTATCTACTATTACTAAGATCGCGTTATAATCTTGTCCGGTAATAGGATCTCTTAACTTTAGTAACTTAATAATAAAGTCCTATAATATAACCTCCTATAGTCTCTCTAGTGTTTTAACAGGTTGTAGCCCTCCATACGGCTTATACCTCGTTAGTTTATTCCTTTAGTAATTTAGATACTCCTTAGTAACCCTTCTAGCTATTCTTTAGATTCTGTTAATAATATACTTCTCCTAGAGTCTTAACACTAGGCCCGTAGCTCTATTATATCCTTAAGTTAGTCCTTTATAGAAGTCCTCCACGAACTGCTCTGCTATGCTTCTTAGGATATACTTTACTTCTTAGTTTTTATATATATCTAACTATAGGTCTTCTAGCTATGCCTCTAGAATTCTTTATACCTAAAAGCTTTCTAGCGTCTCGTAGACCTTCTCTAGCTTATTTTCTTAAGTTATTGCGATTTTTGGGTAATTATACCTAATTAGTTTATCTATATCTTTTCGCAGTAAAGCCCCTAATAGCTTATCGTTATTTTATAATTTAGCCTTTTAACTTAATACATTGGCTCGCGTATTATCTGTGCCCTTAGTATACTAAATCTTAAAATAGTATTCTATAAGCATCTCCGCCTATTTAACCTGTCTTTAGTTAAGTTCCTTTATTATTAGAAATCCTATTAGGTTCTTATAATCCGTTTTAACTATAAATAGTTTTTTTATACCTTATAAAAATACTCTCTATTCCTTTAGTGCTATAACTATACCTAATAACTTCTTATTATAGATGTTATAGTTTAACTCTAGTAGTGTTATCTTCCAACTATAATATACTACTAAATACTATCCGTCTAAATGCTTTTATATAAAATATGCTCCTAGTATAAAGTCTAATATATCTATTTCTATAACCGTCTCTAGTCCTAGTTAATAGATCTTAAGAACTGGCTTCTGGGTAAATAACTCTTTAACTTTTTTAAAGAGTTCTTACTGTTCCTCTCCCTATACCTATAGTTCTTCTTTCTTCGTTAATCGCGTAAATGGTTTAATATCTTTTAACTATTACGCTATAAACCTCCTATAGTAATTGTAAAACCCTAGAAACAATCTTAATTATATAACGTTCTCCGGTTCTTACCAATTTACTATAGCCTTAATCTTTTTTAGATTTATACTAAGTTGGCCTAGTTTAATAATAAATCTAATAAAATTAGTCTTCTTAGTAAAGAACTTGCATTTCTTAATTACTACTAGCATTTATTCTTTCTATAGTCTCCTTAAGACCCATTTAACGTGTTCTCCATATTCTTCTTCGTTTATTAAGTAGATAATAATATTATTAAGGTATACTATAATAAATTTATCTAAATGTTCTCCTAATATATTATTAATACGCTTCTAAAACGTTGCTAGTACATTTATAAGCCCGAATTATATAACTAATGGTTTATATAGTCCTTCTTTTAACTTAAAGGCTACCTTCTATTTATCGCCTTTCTTAATCCTAATCTAATAGTACGCCTATCTCAGATCTATCTTTATAAAGATTTGCGTATTACCTATCCTATCTTAGATTTTGCTAATTAAGGGTAAAGGATACCTATCCTTTCTAGTAATGCTGTTTAACTATCTATAGTCGATATATAGCCTTAGTTTGCTATTCTTTTTTAGTACAAATAGTACTAGATAACCCGCTAATAACTGCGATGGTCTAATATATCCCCTTCATAAGTTTTCTTAGATAAACTCTTTTAGTGCTCTACCTTCTTCTTTAGTAAGCTTATAGATTGGAAAGAACCTTAAACTTATTTCTGGTTCTAATTCTATTTTATAGTCCTATACTATATACTTTAACAGCCTTTTACTCTTAGGTAACTATAGTTTCTTACTATACTTATAGTATCTTTTTAGTATATAGCTTAGCCCTTTTTCTATTTCTTTATAGGTTGTTTCTACTTGGTACCATACCAACTTAGTTTATTATTATATCTTTTAGCGTTATATTTCTCTAATATTAACCTAACCTATAACCTAATTAATCTTTAGATTATATTCCTATAACTAAGGCATTCCCAATACTACCTTATTATTCCCTAATAGTAATATATCAAAAGACATCTTAACTTGTCTTCCTTTAATGGTTAACTAAATAGGTCCTATTTTAAAATTAATGATGCCTCCTCCATAGGCTATCGGATCTCCTAAAATTATTACTAATAGGTAAGAACGTTCCTTCTACCTATATAGTAACCCTATTCTTTTAACTGCTGCTAGCGAGATATAGTTCCTTATTGCTCTACTATCTATTAATACCTTAAACTGCTAATCTTGCTATTTAACTTATAAATTTAAGTATCGTCCTTAAATTCCTTTAAGGGTCTAAGGCTCTACTACTAGCTCCCTCTAGTCCCATAGGCCTCTACTTTTCCTAACTACTAGCTACTAGATCCTATTTATACTTAGTCTAACTTAGGCCAATACTTAGTTCGTTTTTTGTCTTTAATATACTATAGATAGGTATTCTCTAGACATTCCTACTATTGTCGTCCGTCTAGGCATTCTTCCGTAAGGAATCTTCCTAGTTAAAGTATTAAGTCCCCTTATTCTTAAACTTCTACTGGGTGCTAACTATATATATACTTAGCGTTTTAATATTTCGCCTTATCCGTTATCTAATATATCCTTATTAGATACTTCCGATTTTTATCTTTTAGTTTTCTATATATATTGCATATATTATCTACGTATGCTATCTATAACAATGTGTGATATGCTTAATGTCTTAGGTTAACTCTTAGCTTATCCTCATCCTTAAGTTTAAACCTCTTTTATATTAATCTAAGCGTTATAACTTCGTTCGCAGGTACTAAGATTCGCCTCTTGCTTCTCTAGTCCTCTAATTGCTTCTCTAGATCCTTTAATGTTATAATTAAGGCCCCCTTAATGTAAGTTATAGCCTTCTCTATAATTAGGTGGTCTTAGATAACTTTTTCGTCTAACTATATATAGAAATCCTCCCACTTATTATTATGTTGTTGTCTATACCACTTTTAGTATAGCTGCTTAAGTGTATACGGCTCGTCCGTAAGGAAATATCTCTTTATTACTGCGTTATAATAGCCTTTAGTATATCGTTCTTCGAACCTAATAGGAATCCCTAAATCCTCTTCTTGTTCCAATTTAGTAAGCCACTTAGCTCTTAGTATGCCTACTCTAGGCCTATTAGTAATCCTTTATACTAGCGCTCTATCCCTTATACATCCTAATGTGCTAGATCTCTTGTCTAGTTTCTGTTCTTACTATAAGGTAATTCTTACTCTAAATTCCTCTATGGTTTCCTTTAAGTCGCGTCTTATAAGTAAATCCTTAAAGTCTCCGTGCTTCTTAATCTTAGTATTAACTTTTTAATCTTTAGGCTAAACACTAGGTTCCCCTAGTAAGTCGTCTGGGTTTATATATCTGTCTTCCAGTTTAACTGCTATTTATATTATAGATTCTCTAATTTATAAAGAAGCTTCTTACCTCTTACTTATAGGTGTTCTAATTCGTACTCCGAATTCTTAATCCCTTAGATTCTTTAATCCTAAGCTTGCTTCTAACTTAAGCTTAGCTCTAGCCTTAGTCCAACTAGTCTTTACTAGTGTCCTTATCTTATCTTAAGAGTCCTAGATCTTACTTATCTTATCTTAAGAATCTTATACCATTAGGAACGCTTATCCCGAGCTTATTTATATGTCCTTAAACTAAGCTACTGCTCTACTCCATCGGTTATTGTCCATTATAGGTCTTTAAGCTTACCTTATTTCATCTTAAGAATCTTAGTTGTCTCTTATCTCTTTATAAGAATCTTAAGCCTTTAGCCTTTTACCTTTATTAAGTAGTAAGCTAGCACTAGCAGTCGTCTACTTGCTTAATTATCTCTAAATATTACTCCTTCCGTCTTATAAAGCGATGGATGCTGTATCTAATAGTGTTATAATGCCCGTTACTAAACCTTGCTCTATAGCGGTCTCAGTCTCTACTTCTATTGCTTTATTAAGGTTTAGATACCCCTAGTTAGTTNCTTTNNTNNCCTTATNACTGTTAATTAATAAGTACTTTAACTCTATTATTATTATTACTAATTTTTATCCGTATATTGCTATAATATCTTAATCTAGCTTATAGAGTTAATCTTATTCTTCGTCTAACTCTATAGTTCCTTTAAGTTCTCTTAACTCTAGCTCTTATAGCCAATAGCTTACACCATACTTAGCATCTTTATAAATTTGGTATACGTTATTATAACAAAACATAAAACTTCTAATTAAACATTTTTTTGTTCCTTGTAGTATACTATTATCCCTCTATACGTGTATATTACATACTATTAGTCTAGTTCCCTTTATTATATAATAACTCTAACCATCTTTATAATCCCTTGCAAAGTAACCCTATTTTCTACAATTTATATAAGCTCTATCTCTAAATTATTAACTTTATTATAGAGTCCGCCTAAACGTCTTCTACTATTAAGATCCCTAGTTTAGCCTTTACTCCTTAGTCCTATAATTACTAGATCCTTAACCTCTAGGTTTCTATAGTTTCTTACTCTATCTCTTATAGGCTTCTTTAGTACTACTTAGGTCTATTAGTTCTGCGCTATACTATAGTTTTTAACTTAGCTTTGGTCGTTATATACTCTACATCTTATATAACTATAGAATTCTATCCTAGCCCTTCTTAGCCTATTCCCTTTAGAAGATCCTATTATCGATTTTAATCGCTTAATCTATTAATTCCCTTAGAGTATCCACATCTTCTATTAAAATAATTACGTCTTAGACTTTAGCCTTAAGTCCTTATTTATACTATGCCATAAGCGCCTTATTATTCCATTTAACCTATATTATAAGTATTTAAAACTATATTATATACTTAATTACTAAGAGAAAGAACACCAAAATCGAGATCCGACCCATACTGTCCTATGGGGGTTCTTTTCCGTCTCATCTTGTCCGTACGGTCAAGCTGAGAGTGAGGATCTCGTCTGTTACTGATGCAGCGGCGTTACGTCGTGGCTAGAGGGCGCTTTCGAATGCTTAGTCCTTGACGCCATCAGAACAGCAGAGTTTTCGCGGGTCTTGGCGTGCTAAGACTTAAAAAACACCATAGAAGAACAGAGGAGTCGTTTTAAAAACTACCCGACGTCTCTCTACCTAGACGACCGATCTAGGGCCATAAGCCAGCGCTTATACTTGCTGGCAGAAGCAATAGGTCTAAGGGGACGATAGGGCACCTCTGTACTTGTTCCGCTCTAAGACTGCTACGGCAGCAAGGGTACAGGAAGAATCTTAACACCGTCAACCATATTTAGCGACGTTAATCTACCTGTCGACGAGGCGACGTTAATCCTATGACGTTAATCCTACGGAACGGACTTAGAATGGACCTAGAATAGACCTACGGGATAGGCTAGAACGGACTTAGATGCAGGTGTTGGTTAAGATGGGAGGACAATAAGTTTGGTTAGTAGGTGGCTGAGGGACGATAGCTGCGCGGCGTTGAGTTATTATGGGCCTACGCCTGTAAGATACGGTCGGCCTATTGTTGCGAGAGCGTTATAGGTAACGCGAAGCAGCGACAGCTGTAGGGCGTGGTATATAATGGCAGCAACGGACGACTCTAGGAACCTTACCCCTTTACTGGGCTCTGACTCCTAGTGGACCTATTTTAGAGGAAGGATTAACACCTTATTAATACCACTGTTTGTATAGCCCGAAAGGACGGACGTGCGTATTGGTCTATTTAGGCAGGGGTAGGCTGTAAGGATAGGCTTATAGAGCAAATCAGGTGCATATAGGCAGTGGCTGGTTTTGGTTGGCTGGCTGCTGTGGAAGCAGATAGGCGTGTGGGCGTCCGAAGTGGAAAACTATGGTAGAGGGCCCTGGCAAGAGGGCCTCCGCAACTCTGCTTTGTATGTAACTCTTGTAGCTCTGCAATGCAAATATATCCTGGCGCAGCGATATCGCGTATCGCAGCCTTGACCTGGGGACCCTTATTTAGACGCATACGACTACTATACACAGCTGTAGTAAGGCCAACAATGCTATACGGCGCCTAGATCTGGGGCGTGGACCTAAAAGGCAAGCCACTAGCAAAAAGCTCCCTAGAGCCACTAGTTAAACTATAAAACTAATGCCTATGTAGAATTACAGGGGCCTATAAGAGGACACTATGTGCCGCGCTAGAACGCGAAGTAGTAGTACCTCCACTAGATATATATATAGACATAATTGCTATATAGAGAGCAGCTATAGTATAAGACCACCCAGTGGAGAAGGATATATACTAAATACTTAATCGTATATGAGGAGTAAGGGCCCCCTAGAGGGGCAATGCGCCCAAGCTTATAAGCTAGGAAGCCCTCCGCCTATATACGGTAGAGAAAGAACAGAAAATACGGGAGCTACTATAACACTAAGTGGAGACCCAGCGCCACGCCAGCGGAGCGCTACTACGGCAGTAGAGGATAGGAGGCCACTAGTATAAGTGGAGATTTACTATATGCATCGTAAGATAGGCAGATATTAAGTGGAACTAACGATAGAAGAAGGTAGTAAAAACACAGAGGGTAGCTATATAGATCACCCCATGGATAATACTAACTCTCCCCCTATATAAAGGATAGACGAAGGTAGAATTTACGGCCGCCTTCCTATTAAGGATAGAGGTCCTAGGGCTAAATACATAGCTAGTAAGTATCTATGTCCTAAATATTACGCCACACTATACGTGCGGATAGCCTATATAGTTAGTACGCTATATACTACTTTTCTGCAACCAACGCACTATAAGAGACTAGTTGTTCGCTAGAGTAGGCATAAATGATATTACCTAAATGCTCTCTATAAGTAGGGGTCTATATATAGTAGCACAATGGCTTATAAGCTAAGGAGTCCTTTAGTAGTTCTAGATAGTAAATGAGATTTAGCAGGAGGACACTAAAGGATACGCCCCCTTTTAGTCCCTTAGAGACTGGACACCCCCTACCTAGTTAAAGGCGGCACGCTGGCGAATCACTAAACCCTCCTACTACCCCCTAGATCTTTTAAGACACCTTAGAAGCATAGTACATAAGGTAGACATTATATAAAGGTACACAGGCGAGGCGAAGGCGGAGCGCGTAAGACTAGCTGAAAGGATATACCTAGGTTTTCCCCCCTAGGGGGTTTTTCCTATATATAGAAGGTAGAAGCCTATATGGACCTAAAAAGGGACCGAATCGGGCGATAAATAGAATTAATAATACTTAATTACTAAAGTTTACTATATTAGGTCCTAAAGCTTTCTCTTTACTATAGTTATTGCTTCTAGGTCCCTAAATATCTATATTAATTATTCCGCAAATCCTACCTAACTAGAAAACATAAATCGTACCTCTTAATTGGCAGTAGTTATTCCGTTAGTCTATATTTTTATTAAGTAGGGTTTAAACTATTTAAGTGCCTAACCCGTTAGGAATAGTCCTATATAGGCTATCTGGTCCATTATCGTGGCTAACTTAGCCCCTTCTTGCATGACTTTAAAATGCATTTACGTTAGAAATCCTTTAAGCTTTAATCTTTCTCCTAAGAATTGTTTAATTAATAGTAACTTAACCTTTACTACTCTAATTTTATTAAGTCTATTCTTAAGTACTATATTATTTTCTATTAATTAATCCACTATTTCTTATAATTATCCTACCGTTATAGGTTATTGCGAGTTAGTATCTACTATATTAGTATTACCCCCTAACCTTAAAGTAGTTGCCGCTATTAATGGCGTTATAGTGGCTGCTTTTAGTGGCATATTATTTAACTTTTTATATTTAATACCGTAACTAGGTAGTAATTATATAACGGAACCTTATAGCAGGAACTACAATAGGTTCTATTAATAGGCTAGGTATATAGGAAATATAAAGATAGTAGTTAATAACGTAATAATAACTAGTAGAGTGGTTGCCTAATAGATTAACTCCAATTATATTTTAAGAATTACTACAAGAAAGGAACTATCTAGGTGGGACTGTGGGTCCTTAAATATATAACTGTACTCCTAAGAAAGTCATTACTCTATCTACTCTATCTACTCTGTTCGCTTTATTATAGATCTCGCAGATCACACAGATCATACAGATTACATCACGTGACTCTACTTACCATTCCTCGTCACATGGTTCCACGGGTTCTATCCTAGACCGTGCTTATATCAACCAACTAGCTTCCTCCGACTCCTCTCTAAGTAGTCGTAACATCGTACTTAAAGCGTCCGTAACAATAATAGTATTGCTGTTATAGTACTGCTTCCGTTTATAGAAGGCCTAGGGCCAGACAACGCGTTAGTTACGGGCCGCGATACTTTTAGGAGAGGGGGGGTATTACCTTAAACTCCTTCTGCTTTAGATCGTACGTTAAAAACATATTCTTAGGCCTTGCGGCACGTAAGGGCGAGGACATGCTGCGCGTTAGCGCGTAATTCGGCATTATTAGCGATATTAATCTCTACGCGGTTAGTCAGCGCCATCCTATATAGTAGGTATAATAGCAGACGTGCTGCCGCGATCAAGGATTAGGTAGGGAGGACTTTTTTATATACACTTGGGGCCCTAATGCCCCTAATTACCCTACGGTCGGGGTCAATCAGCGGCTCAATCAGCGGGTGGCCCTAGATACGCGAATCTCCTCAGCTTGGCGCTAGTGGCGCTGTGGAGATCCTCGAATCTGACCCAGGTGGCTGGCTGAACACGTGATTTTTCGGCTGACCGAGGATCAGCCGGGCAGTCAATACCAAGGGATATCCGCGCAACGAGCAGGGTTAATACGAGGCACTACAACACTAGGAAACGCGTCAAGATAGGTCAAATAGCAGGGCGACGTCGGCTTTAACTTACTGACTGGCGGTGGGGATAATAAGGCGCGTTTAACGTGGGAATGGGCTATCTCACGGTTTTACACGTAAGGTTGGGTGCAAAATTTGGGGATCTGCATGCCAAGGATTCCAGTTTGTTTCGTAAACGTTATCTCACAAATCAGACTCCCGGGGAGAAACTGCGCTACGACGTGGAAGGACTAGCGCTACGCTTGTGGACTTTACCCTAGTCCTGTGGACTCTGGACCAATCAGATCACACCGAGAGGAATTCTCCCCAAGAGTAAGAGTCTGAGAGCTTATGGGCGCCCTTTGTATACAAACTTAAAGTTTCTTACTAGGCGACAACTCTTCGTTTACAACGCTGTATCTTAACCCTTTTATAACATCTAATTATTATAAAAATACTATAAGGCAGGAGCTCTTTAGTTTCTCTATCTATTATATAAAATATTAGATATAGGCAGTCGGTCGTTGGTCACATTTTCGTTGGTCGTATTTTCGTCGGTTGTATTTTCGTCAGTTGCATTTTCGTCTCATCGGTCGCAATCTTGCTTTACTACTATACCTTATATACTTCTCTACGTCTAATTATCTCTAAAAATACTACAAGCTAAAAGCCCTTTTTCTTCTCTATCGCCTCTATATTATGGCGATATCGTAGCTCTATTCTACGAGAAGTTAGATATAGGTAGTTAGTTAGTTTTAATCGCAATCTCGCCCTACTGCCTCACTGCCATACCTTATATACTTCCCTATATCTAATTATCTCTAAAATAGTACGAGCTGAAAGCCCTTTGTCTTCTCTCCATATTATAGAAATATTGTAGCTCTATTTTATAAGAAGTTGGATATAGGTAGTCGGTTGGTTTTAGTTAAACATTCATTTTAGAAATCTAACTTACGTTCTACGACGATATATCTCGCCCCTTAGTATTCCTAGTAGGGGGGTATAATTTATATAAATGGAGATACAATTACCTAAAGAATCTATTGCATCAATAAAATATATAATAAATCTCGCGGTTAGGATGTCGCTCGTAGAAATATACAAAATTCGATTTTTAAAACATTCAGTTTATACCAAAACGACGCCTATAAGCTCTTAGACACTTCGCAGAAGATTTGCTGGTGACAGGGGGTACGCAGGGGGCTGAAACTAGTTCACGGTTCTGATTGGTCTAGGAGTTCGCAGGAGTTAGTATGCAGCCCGTGCGTTGCCCTAAGTCACCTGAATCTTCTGCGAAGCGTCGGATTTATGAGATAACGTAAACGACTAATTGCGAAAATTCAATTAAGCGAGCCCCGCCCGCACAGCATTGAATTTAGGTGGTTTTTGCACACTGTCGACGCGTGGTGGACGCATTATTGGAGATAGCTGCACCGGACAGACCGGGTAGACGCAAAAAGCCATGCTGCCGCCACGCAGCCCCATGTGTCATGTCCACCCTATTTGACCACTCTTGACGAGGAATATTTCGACAACGGGTACACGCAGAGACCATAATCTCCGCCAGCAACCCAAGATGGCTTGAAGATGCTCCCGAGAATGAGTCAATACCCATGGGGTCCCGCACTGCGAACCGCTTTCGGTCTCTAACGCCGCTGCACTAGCGCTCTTCCGGTACTTTCATGAATCAGCCGCTCGGGTGCCCACTCCATCCCTGTCCGTATACCGTTCGTATTTTGCTGGTTGCGATGCATCTATTAAATTGTCCAACGACACTATATTGACCATCCCTGCCTGTTGTTAGCCAGTCGACGCGGTGATCTTTAAATGTCATTGCATCCCGTCGCCTATTCCTCCAGTCCGTCCTTAACCCCCCGCAGATGCGTCAGCTGTTGATATAGGGCTTTCAATCAGCAAAATGGTGAAGAAGACAACAGAACGGGACGCGTCTGATGCTGGGAAGCTGGGTACTTTGGGTAGCCTTCGACTACGGCATCATCAGACAAACGAGATCATTTTGGTTCCTACTCCTTCAGATGATCCCAATGACCCGCTCAACTGGTGAGTACGCGATATCACCCTTTAAACATATTTTTTGTAGGAGACGCTCTTACATTGTGCAGGGCCACACCGTATAGGTACTATATTGCTACTCTAGTCTGTTTCGCTATCTTTTTCTCCAACTTCCTGGCCGCTGGACCTACTGTCGCGATTGTAGACGTAACAATAACATTTGAAGGCCCGCCTGGGTTGGATTTCGCTTCAAAGATTGCCCATGTCGCCTACTTCTTTACAACTACCGCCTTATTACAGGGCATGGGAAATCTTGTTTGGATGCCAGTAATCGTCAAATATGGTCGTCGGCCGGCATACGTCTCTGCTTTCATTTTATACACTGCTGTTGCTGCTTGGGCCGGCGGCGCCACGTCCTACGGAAGCGAGTTAGCAGCAAGAATAATTATGGGATTTGCTAGTGGTGCTGCTGAGTGTCTTGCTCCTCTGACCATCGCTGACCTATTCTTTTTGCACGAGCGGGGTCTGGTCATGGCGTAAGAAGTCGATATTGTCGGCGCACTATACCATTGTGCTGACTTTGTCTAGGCTTTATACTGCGGCACTGACAGCAGGTGTTAGTGGCGGAATCATCATTGCTGGCTTGATCACGATCAAGCATGATTGGCGCATGATCTACTGGGTAGCAGTTGCATTGATTGGAGCTACCACCATTCTCATCGTCTTTACCTTTCCGGAGACTAATTATAGTCGAATAGACTCTATTTCGGGACCTGCAGCAGCATTCGAGCCTCACGTCAATGAGAAAGTACCAGAAGACTTGAAACAAAGGAACGACGTAAAACTAGTAGAAAGTCTCGAAGGTCCACAGTCTGTGAAACGTTCCTACGTTCAAAGCCTGCGTGTGTTCACCACGAAATGCACCCAAGAATCTCTGTGGAAGTTATTCATCCGTCCAGTTATCCTTTTGTGCCTCCCTCCCGTGCTTTGGGCAACGCTCGTCATGTCTGTCACTATAGGGTTCCTTGTGGCAATATCGTCAAACTTTGCCACTGCCTTCCAGTCAACTTACGGTTTCAAGGCATGGCAATCAGGATTATGTTTTATTGCTTCCATAATCGGTTCCCTCATTGCCATCTACCTAGGCGGCGCATTCTCCGATTCTGTGGCCGATTTCTTCACCCGAAGAAACGGTGGAATCAGGGAGCCAGAGATGCGGCTTCCTGCTATTGCCATTAGTGTCATCACCGCGCCTTTGGCTTTGGTCTTGTATGGGGTTGGAATTGGTAAAGGTCTGCCTTGGATAGTTCCAACGATTGGCTTAGGTCTTTGTAAGTACGCTTTTTCTCCTTGGTGGAATTTGCGCTAATCATATGCTACAGTGACATTTAGCATTGTTCAAGCTACAAATGTAACCTTGGTCTATACTATCGACTCGTACCGACCTGTAGCGGGTGAGATTACCGTAACTCAACTAGCATTTAAGTGTAAGTCGTGCCTATATATTACAGGCGTAGATACCTAATCTTCTCTTTAGCTGCTTTTGGCTTCCTCCTATCATTTTACACCAACCCTTGGATTGCTGAGTCAGGCTATTCCCGGGCATTCGGAGCGATGGCTGGAATTTCTGGAGGAGTGATACTGTGCGCGATCCCCATGTATTTCTTCGGGAAAACAATCCGGCATAAAACATGGCGTTGGGGCTTTGTGAAGAGCCTAGCACACTGGGATGAAGACCGTGAGGTTGGAGAATAAGTCTTTGTGCAGGTTGCGTAGATGTGGTGACTCTTTCTCCTGTGTTTCTTTGCGCTTTTCGTGTTAGCAACAAATTGATGGATATAATCAGTGCTTTCTTGGTGGCCACATCCATAAAGCTGACCTTAGGAATCTCAAGCGTTTGGATAGGCTCTGCCCTTCCGAACAATTCTTCCGATGGCTTTGGCAATAATGAAAGCGTTTTAGAACGCTAATAGGTACTAGCTCCTAGGGGCTAAGGCTTGCTTTGAATGGTCGTTGCCACCCAATTAATGCCCACAATCAACGCCTGAAGGACTTTTCTACGTATTGAGGTTAATATATAGGTGTACGCAGACTTAAGTCACATAAAACTGCCTTATCATGCTGTAGTATTTGGGAGAAAGTTACCTAGAACCCTCGAGGCTTTAAATCAAAGAGGAATAGCAACGGTTGTTTGAATTTCGCCTGAGGTTTATTACAGGACAGTTGATCCTTATTTAAAGAACTTTATTGACCCGAGGTCCGAGTGGTCTATATTTTCGGGTCCCGGATTTTAAACCCCGCTAAGCTAGCTTCTGATTGGTTAGAAAGCTGGCTTCTAATTGGTTAGAAACAAAACTGCGCGCGGTAATTTGTGGCAGAATCCACGTGACGAACATCAAAATATTATGAACATCAAAATATCTTAGTATTGCACCTTCCTTTGTTGACACCTTAATTAATACTACTATATACATTCTAAATATGGCAGATCCTACTATAATTGAGTGCAGCAAGTGCTATATTTATAAGCCCCGCCTTAGCTTTATTAAAGACGGTCCTTTAAAGAAGCTTTTAAAGCTATGCTAGTTATATTAGTTAAAGGTACGTCTTCCCTATATATTACTTCTACTTTTGCTTACTTTTCTAGGTCTCTAAATATAATTTAAATAAGCGGAGAGCTCTTATAGAGTTAGGTTCTACTACTAAGAATCGTCCTATAAGGCGCTAGTGAACTACTCCACCTAAAAACGATACTAAGAACGCCTTCCTATCTTGCGGCTAGAATAGCCAAGATACCCCTAAAATAGCTCAACGGTGGAAGATAATTAGGTAATATAACGGTAGTACCGTATTCTTAATTAACGGGGTAAAGCCTACCCGCCTACTCCTCCGCTATATACTGTAGATAAAGCTCTATATAGTAGAAGAGGCACTCTAGATAGCCTAAATACGTTCTTGCCGGAACTAGCTCCTATGCCTACTCTACCGCTAATACCTACTCTACCACTAATACCTACTCTACCACTAATACCACCTTTCTTGCGGCAAGCTCCCTTGCGGCAAGCTCCCTTATAGTAAGCTCCTTTATAGCAAGCTCCCTTACAGCAAGCTTCGGCTACGGCTACACTACTACCTATTTTAGCTGTCGATTAGGAGCGAATTAAGAAGTTTAGGAGTATATTACAGGCTAAACGTATAGAGATGTGTAGTTATTGTAAGGAGTAGTGGTTCTAAATGGGCTTAGCTATAAAGAGGGACAATATAGGTATATGTAAAGCCTATATTAAGGACGCCGATAGCCTTAAGGATCTAACCCTTCCTTCCCTATTTAGTAATAGTAATGGGCTCGATCTGGGGCCTATTCCTAGCTTCCTACCTATACTTACCACGGTAGAGGAGCTTCTAATTGCGCGCGTATACGTTTATCTACAAGTCGTGCGTGTACGCGGCTAGTAATATCGCTATACTAGCTATATCTGCTACTTTGGCCAGGATATACTAAAGACTTAAAGGCAGCTACTACGGCTACCTACTAAACTCGATATACTAGTCGTAAGGCCTACGGCAGTAGAGGGTAGCAAATACCTAGGTCGGCGGTTTACTAAGCGGTATACTATAAGGCGCTCTGCTATAGTATAGTAGCTTTACTTTCTAAAGGTTAATTATCCTAATTATTGCGATATTAAAATATATAGCACCTGGCTTACTAGCTTACCCAAAAATGGCTCTATATTAGATTAGCTACCTTATATTAATAAGTTAAAGTCTAATTCTAGTAGCCCAACGGCTTACCTTACTGCTCCTATATAACATCCTTCTGCTATTAATCCTCTACCTACCGAGCTTGGCAGTAATATATTAAACGGCGAATTTAATAACAATATATTAGATACTTTAGTTCCTAATTTAGTGCCTAACCTTAGTAAATTAGAGCTTTTAGGTTATAAGGTTTAATACTAATAAGACTTATAAGCGGGCCTAGAGGTTCCTACTATGCAATAAATACCCCTCTCTAAGCGATTAGCTAGTTTTATTATGCGCGGCACCTTTCCTACTTTATTTCCTTATGGTAAAGCCGATTTTAACATGCTACGAAGCCGTACAGTTACCCTAGCTACGTACGCTAAGCATATACTTAAGTATCAGGATAGTTAGTTTGGCCGCCACCCCTTATTTCGCTACTATGTATTTAATTAGATTATAAGAAAGTAAGCCCTTAATACCACCCGTTTTCTTTATAGCCGATTAAATAAGAATAGTCTATCTTTAAATAAGCTTAGTAATATTATAAATAGCAATAGGGGTGGCTAGTTACTAAATAAGATTATATAGTATATATAGAACCTTAAGGGCACTAGACCTTACTAGAGGTAGAAAAGAAATAAGCTTACGGCTTATGCTAAGAATATTAAGAGCGGGTCTCTATTCTTTACACTTAGCGCTGCTAATCTATATTAGTATAATCTATACTTTTATATACCTCTATTTAATAAATATAAGGCTATTAATAAGGCTTAGCACTACCGAATTGCTTTTTAAAATCTTAATAATAATCCGTATATTACTACTTACTAGCTATATTACCACTTTAATCTATTTAGGAAGCACGTGCTTATAGGCCTATTTAATAGTACTAACTTTTGGTCTTAATATAAGTGGTAGGTATAAGGTAGCGGCTATATACATAGCTTCTTATAGAGTTTAATAGCCCTAAGGCTAGATCCGTTAGCTATTAAATTAAGGGCGGCTTTTACTAAGTACTGGGCTATTTTTATATCTGTAATTAATCCTAATTAATCTAAGCCTCCTAATCTCTAATATCCTTCTACTCTAAGCTATAAAGAACAGCTTAATACTAGTAAGCTTCTTACTACCTACATTAATCGATTTTAACGGCACCGTAATTACACCAAATCTTACTGCTTAAAATTAAAGAAAGGCTCCACTGGAGCAAAAAAGTGCCGCTTCTATTTTCTACGGTCTCTCTATAATAAGGCTGCTATATTAAAGGATTAAAATCTATATTACTAAACGTTCTGTCTATAGCGTAATAATAAGCTTCTTAATAGTTATAATATAGCTATAATATTAGCGTAGATGGCGAATATTAATACGTCACCTACTATAAGTATATTAGTAATAGTTAACTATATAGGCAAATATTGCAGTAAGGAAGAGAAGAAGTTAACTTCCTACTAGGAGTTACTCTAATTAGTATAGCCATACGCTAATAGCCTTTATGCCTTTAGTTCGGTCGTGGTTAGGTTTATAAACAAGCTTATTACTAAACGCGATTAGTTAGCGTAGGAGGTATACTATTTACTTCTTAATATTCCTTTTTACGAAGGCTTTAGGAATATAGTAACTTTAAACTACTACTAGGAGGATGATTAAAGCGCTATATATAAGCTTAATAATAGGTAACTAAGAGGGTATAGATTGTCTAACTATAAGAAATATAAGCGCCGCCTAGATAGGGTAGAGGACGTTACTTTCCTTAATTTTCTACTCTATTTTAATTACTCTACTTATAAGCGTTGGCTAAGAGTAAGGCCTTAAGTTATATTATACTTTCCGTAATATAACGGTAATTATTCCTATCCGTAGTATCCTAAGTTTTACTCCATAAAGCTTATTCTTTATTACCCGTAAAGGGAGTATAAGAAAGTAGCTATTTATACTAATAAATTTAGGGCCCCTAATTATATAGCTTCCTATTAGGCTTATATTAACTCTTATTAGTACCCATTTAACTACTTTTATAATTAAAAACTAGAGGAAGGTCGTAAAACTACTAATAATATTAATAAGTTTAAGGGCGATTTTACAGACAACTTAGAGCTATATTAGTCCTTTAAGGCCCTATATACCCGCGTTTAAAATACTAATAGAGTTAAACTTAAGGATTCTAATAGGCTTAGTAATAGGGAGCTTGATTATAATTATAACTAAAGTATATATTAGGGTACGTACCCAGAGCTTAATAAGAGGACTTATTAGTAGAAAGTACGGCTACAGCCTCTACCGTAGAGCCGCCTATCCTAAATAGTAACTCCGTCCTCCTTATAACTAGGTTAGCGTTATATCTATAATATTATAGTTAATTACTATAGGCAGATTTAAGTGGGCCTTGGCCCCCCCCCCTACTGCGGATTAATATTAATAGAGAGGCAGAAACCGGCAAATTATATTTTATTACTATCCTCTCTACTACGCTCTATAATATAGCAAGGGCTAATAGTAAGCCGTCGCCATTAGCTTAAGCTGTCCCTACTAGGGTAGCTGCCTTTAGTATTAACGGCAGAACTATATACGATCTATTAAGGTTTCTAGTTGTTATAGAAGTAGGCATGAGCTGGAATACAATGTACTAAACGGGGTAGTAATTAAAGAAGGCTACGTACGCGTAACTATGCGTAGTTAATATAAAGATATTTTAATGCAGAAATAGAATAGGTTAGGTACGGGTATAAATAGGGGTTATAGGGGAACGTACGTAGGTGTCTTGGGACGAACGTAAGCACGGGTTAAGAACGTCAAAACGCGTTGAGACGTAAGAACGTGTGAGTCCCGTGACACCAGTAAACCATCCGTTTAAGAAATTGCCTACTACTAGCCTTACGCCTCTATAACAAGCTTTTAAGGATATTTACTATCTTATCCTTAATAAGAAATCTATAATTAGGTAAGTATATCTAGCCTAGATTAATTACCGCCTCTGTTAGATCTACCCTATATATAACAACTACTACTTTAGAGGCTTAAATATCTTACTAGTAGGCGATTTTTATTAGCTTCCCCCTATAGGTCAGGCGGCCTTATATAGTAATCTACCCGCTAGGCCGTTAAAGCTTACTAGCTATAGAAAGGGAGCCTATAAGGCAATTAACTAAATAGCTGTCCTAGATTAAGTTATGCGATAGAGCAGTAATAATATTAAAAGCTTTATATTTAGGACCGCCCTTATAAAGCTACGTAGTAATTCTGTAAGTAATTTAACCTAAAAGCTTCTTTTAACTAGGTATAAGTAGGGCCTATCTACTAATAAGGTTGCGGGCTTTAATAATATAATTCGGCTATATAGCATACGCGCTGCTATAGGTAAGTATAACACTATTTAACTTCGCGACCTTTTACAGCTAATAGTAGCTATTAAGTTAGTTAATACTAGTATAGGTACGCGGAAAGTTACTCCTAATTTATAACGGCGCTATCGCACGTTACCTGCCAAATTCTACTATATTCTACTAACCTGTAATTGGCCCGCCCAAAGCTAGCGCCTTAGCGGCTTACCTTATATATTTATTTACATCGGTCCTAGCAACCCCTTTTCCTTCTCTTTAGCTTAGTATCTTTATAATATAGTATTCTACAAGCTTTGGTTTAGAGGTATTTATATAAGCCGTAACATTATATTAAGCTTACCCTATTTTGCCTAGGAAGGCCTTAATAATATCCTACCCCAAAGAAACTTCGTCTGCAACAACACATTAACGCGCTATACTTAGACACTAAAATAACTTTATATTACCTGGGAAGGCCTAGATAATATCCTACCTTATAAGCTAAATAAAACTAGACCTATCCCTTAACCCGTCAAGGTCCTTAGTGTAAGTGGTCTGTGCGGAACATTGTTCTCAACGAAGTCAAAGGCTTCGTATTTCTGAGAACGGCGGCTTGATTCGACCGGTTTGATTGGTGGGCTCTTATCGATACCGTAAGGACCAATTTTGACGGGTTAAGGGATACCCCCGGAATTAAAACTAAAGTATATAATACTAATAAACCTTAAAAAGCTAACGATAGTACCTAAAGTAAGTTTATCTAAGAGAGCTACCTTTACATAAGAGGAACCTAAGATCTAATTAGGATTAGAAATTAAAGACAATAATAATATCGTAGATATACGCGAGTAGATTTACGCCCTTATAGCTAGCTAGAAAGCTAATTATCTTAAAGTAAGAAATATATAAGAGACCCTATAAGAGATTCTAGAAAGCCTTACGGCCCTATAAAATAGCCCAGCTTCTCCTTTTTAAAGCCCTAGCTAACCTATTTACTTTACTAAATACGATATACTAGGGAGTACGGATACAATAATAAAGTAATTAAAGTCTATTAGGCTCCTTAACCCCCTACTACTATCTAATAAGATAGACCCTACCTTTAAGAATTAGAGCATTTAAGTATAAGGAAAGCTCTATATTAACTACAACTATTTCCTTTCTAAAGAAGCTAAAATGCTCTACCTCTTTAGTCGAACTACTGGGGACGCCTAACGGCACCTTTAAGCTAAGTTTAAGGACGACTCCCCTATCTAATTTATATCTATTAACAAGATAATACGGCACCTAGTGGCTATCTATATTAACCCAAATAAAGTATAGGATGCCCGTTATAACTATAATCGCCTAATAATAAAACTAAACTAACCCTTTACCAAATTTTAAACTTAATTCCTATACCTTATAGGAGAAGGCTAGGTTCCCCTTAAGAACTACTAATTAGACCTATATAATAAGCTAACAATCTAGCTATAAGAAAAGATTACTATAACCTTAAATAACTTACTAACCCACGAAAAACTCGCAGCTTATTACCTATTATTAAACTTAGAATTAAAGCAGATTAACGCCTGCCCTAATTAGTAGAAGCGACTCCGTAATAATTAAAACTCGCTAGCTATATATATAGGAGCTAGAGCAGGAAGATAAGTTATAATTACTCTTATACTAAAGGCGGTTATAACTATATACTAGCAAGCCTCGCCTAACTAGTTACGTACTACGCTATTAACTAGTATTTACCATAATACTCTAATTAACCCTACCTTAGCTACGTACTACAACTACAATAAGTAGGGTTACTTTATCTTATCCTGCCCGGAGCTAAAGGATATAGGCGATATTAAGGAAATAAAGGAAGAAAAAAGGTCTAATAAGTTAGGAAAAAAAGAACCTTAGGGAAAGACTCCCCCCTAGGGTACCCTATTAATCTTAAAGAGATTAATCTTAGTTAGTTAATAGGTGGAAAGCATTTTACGGTTTTATATATAGTATCTTAAAATAGATATAGAGTTAATATAACCGCCCTTATTAACACTAAAATTAATAGCTTCGCCTTTATAAATATTACTTATATAAATAATATTACCAAGTTTTTAAATGCAGAAGCTATCCAACTAGAGAAGCCTATCTAGGTAAAAGGCTATAACGGCTAAGCCAGTTAGCCTATTACCCACGTCTTAAAGTTATATATTACTCTTAACGGACAACGCTAATACGGTATTCCCTTTTATATCCTAAACCTAAAGTCCTATAATATAATCCTTAAACGAAAATGGATATCCTATTTTAATATTTAGTTAAACATATAATAAAGACGGTTTATTTAGCCGGAGGATAGACTAAGATTACCCTTCTTTATTAAAAAGATCTAAACTAACTATAAGATACTAGCCGTAAGGGCTAACCCTACTTACTAGTAGGATGCCTAGGCCCGTAACCTAGCCTTTACCTAAAAAGACGCCCGCCGCAAAGCTAAAAAGAACTCTATACTAATAAAGATACTCTCCTAAAGTGCTATATTTAAAAAAGACTCTATATATAGAAGTAGGATAAATAGTAATATAGACGACATCTAAATCGTATAGATTAAACCGGTATAGAAAAGAACGTATTAATAGGATATAAGGGATAACCTCTAAAAGATATAATAGGAGCTAAAAGAAGTAATAATAACGCTAGTACCCTAAAAGTCCCTAAAGTTATATACGCCCCTATTATTAGGCAACCCCCCTACTATAGATATTACCGTAATTAGCGTTATAGCGTTTTACTTTAATATATACCGGAAGGATAATAAGGTCTTTATAATAATAATTCATTACTTAACGTCCGATTTAGATCCCTATTGGGCCCACGCGGACTACTCCTTATTTACATATAGGGAGAAAACTCTATTTAAGAAAAATAAGAAAACCCCGTAATCCATCTCCCCGCCTTTTAGAACTCGCCTACTTAGCGCCTATAAGTTGCCTATAGTGCTCTACTACCTTACTATTTAACCTCCTTAGGAACCACTGCTGCCGTAATAAGCCTATAGACGCGCTAGTATTACAAACTATTACTCTACTACTGTAGAGTTACTAAGGGGCACCTACTGCTCGCCCCCTTGCCTTTTATTACTATTTCCCTTATAACCCGGAACTAATTTAGCACATTTTAACTAATAAGCCACTAGGTAACCGCCTTAAGGCCTTTTTATATTAAGAGTAGTGTATTATAGTTCTCTGTGCTAGCTGCTAAGAGCATTATTTCTTAATTGGTGCGTAGGGGGCATAGCAGTATTACGTGTTTTAGTGTCTATTTTGGCTAGCCATATTCGCATCTTAGGCTACCTACTAGGACACCCACCCAGTAAAGCTAATCTTTTAGTCCTATTATTCCTGTTTTTAAGAGTATTACTATTATATTTTCTACGAGAACGAACTGGAGCTCTTGCTGCACCTGGCCTAAAAAGACCAAAACCAACCAAAAGAAGCCTGAAAAACACCTAGAGAATCCCCCTAAGATACATGCATCGCAGGGGAGGCACATGTTAAACGACAGTGGCTCGCACTCGCGCGCGACCGCTAGAACTACGCCTAGCAATAGCCCTCCATAATAAAGACGGGCGAATACCACACTATAAAGCGGAAATACCTCTATTAAGAAGGCATCTAATAAAATATAAAGCCTATTGGACGCGTCTAGTATCTAGAATTGCGGGGGAGTAACCGTTAGCTATAACGAACTAATATAGCTAGTAGAATGGCTCCGCCAGTCTAGCGAACCTTAGGCGCCCCTCTAGTAAACCCTTAATTAAATCCTCTAACGGCTAAGCAAAATTAAAAATAAGTATAACCCCCCCTTACCGGTAAACCGCACCTAGGCTGCCGTAGCTGCGCTTTTATAGCACAGGGAACCTACCCCCCTTAAGTTAATAACTGGGTATATAATTATAATATGACTAAATACAGAATAAGTAGAGGGGCTTAGGGGATAATTAGAAATAGAAGTCCTTATAGAGATACGCAAAGAGGTCTATAACGCTGTTATAGTCTAATACCTTAAGAGTGGAGATATTAGAGTCACCCTAAAGGACTAATAGGTAAAGGAACGAGCCGTAAGGGTAGGGGATAGGCTAGGAGAACGTATTGGCATAAAAGTACTTTATAAGGATTACCTAGTTAAAGTTTTAGCGGTTCCTATAAGCCTTAGGGTAAAAAAGGGACGCTAGGCGGATAACACAGCAATTATATAGAAGATAGTAAAATAAATGGAACGCCTTATACCAGGACTCGAAATCACCCGAATTTAATAGCTTTAATAGGAAAATGCAAATTAAGCATATAATAAGAATAATAAGAGGATATAAGGGTCGCCGGAGACTCGCTAGGGAGACGCTGGATGAACGCATGGCTCCCTTATTGTTAGCATATATATACTAGGAATGCAAAAACTCCTTATCTAAAAAGGAATAATTATAAATAGCCTTATATATAATATAAGGCTCTATAACCACAGACTATGCCTAGAATAATGCTATTGCTATATATAATAGGGACACACCTAATCTATATGCGCAGTATAGGTGTGCTGCGGCCACTATACAGGCCCCTATGATATAAGATATTGCTTAAATTAAGACCAAATAAAATGTGTAAACTGCTACTAAAGCATATATAAGGCGTGGGAAAGAGAAGACTGTATTAAATACAGGAGACGGAAGGCAAGGGCTTAACAGCTACGGGAATAACTGTATACTAGGTTATATAAATAAAAATAACAGGCGATAAGCTAGGGGAATATAGGTGCTTTTCTAGCGTTTCCTACCTTTAATACTGGAGGGCTAAGCTAGCCATTCTAAGCCTTAACGGGCTAGAAGCGACGCCGCGTAATATTACTAGACTAATTAGGGATATAAGGGTCACAGGGGATATAAGGGAGAGAACGCCCCGTAGGAAGACCCCTATGGATAGTAATAGTAGGCTTAAGACCAGGATAATTAAGAATTAGACTTAATGCGGTAAATATAATATTTGCAGCCGACCTATAAAGGGTATATAGCTGACTAGTAAGAACAGGGGAAGAACTGGTAATAATAACAGATTTAGATATAGAAGCGCTAATAGGAACATAAGATACGGGAATAAAAAGCTCTATATAAAATAAGTAGTAACTAGGGTGTAGATATAAGAGACAAAAGCTTTAAATATTTTAGAGAAAGTGGAAATAGAAGAAGTGAGGAATAAAGGAGAGTTAAAGGACCCTTACCGGGGGTCCGCCACCTATCCATTATATAGTATAACTGCGGCAATACAAACTACTGCCTTATAAGGCCCCTACTAGACAGTCTAGACCTAGAGAAATACTATATCCTTGCTATATAAGAGCCGTATTATAATACCTTTATATAATCGATATACTACCCCTAAGGATTCTAGCTCCTATATAAACTAAAAGCAGCTACACGTGTATGCTTTATAATTAGTAAGGCTATTAGCCTGTCCTTATAGTTATAGCAGGCAGTTAACCTAGATATTATAGTTATAATAATCTAAATATATAGGGGACCGGTATAAATTATTAATGTATATAACCCTAGGGTTAAAGGGGTCCTATAAATAGAGAATATTATATTAGTAATAAGCTTACTAGAAACCGAAGGTATAGAGTTTATCCTATTAGGAGATATAAACCTCTACCACCCGTAGTAGGGGGGTATCTATATTACTATAGACTAATAGTTAGAGTGCCTACTAAGAGCTATAGATATCTGGGGCCTTAAGCTAGCCACCCCCCTAGAAGCAATTATATGGTAATAAGGCACCGCCAGAAGTATAATTAACCTTATATTTATAGACGAAGGCCTATACTAAAGACTTAAAAGGTACAACCCCGAAGAAGAATAGGCACTTACCCTAGACTATATCCCTATTTAGATACAGCTAGACCTAGATACTAAAGCGCAACTAAATAGAAAAAGATACGCAATAAGGAAGCTTAAGATAGATAGTTTCCTTAATATAGTTAAATAATAACTCTAAGACCTAGAAGAAATCCACCTAATACTAAACAAGTAAGGCCTATTAACTACCCCTAAGGAAATTAACCAAAGACTAGAAAGGATCTAGGCAGCAATTAAAAATAAGCTAGAAGAGTACTGCCCAATCTTAAAACTGGGCCCCTATACGCGATATATATGGTCTATATAATGCGCAGTTCTAGTTGCCAGCTAATAATAAGTAAGAAGGAAATATATAAGTAGCCACGACCCTAAAGATAAGAGATAATATAAAGATATAAGAAACTAGCTAAAGAATACCCTAAAAAAGAAGTAAGGAATAACTGGAGACGGTTTATAAACGAGTATACTTTTAACCCAAGCCTCCCCTATAATAAGGGCCTTTAGGATATAGCGAAATAGGTAAAGAAAAAGGTAGGGCGCTTAGCAGAAGACTTATACCTACCACCCCTATAAAAAGTAGGAGAATTATAGGCCATAAACGATAATAATAAGAAGGTAAAGATCCTTATAGAAAGGTTCTTCCCCTAACCGGCTTTAGTAGACCTTAGTAATATTATAGGTAAAACACCAGTGACTTACCTGTGGGTTAACAGCGACATAATAATAGAGGAAATGGCTAGAACTATTAGCCGCCTTTTAAATAATACAGTACTAGGACTAGATAGGATTCCAAATAAGGCCCTAAAAACCTGTAGGCTACTTATAGCACCTTAGCTTATAGATGTAGCTAGAGTATACTTTACTATAGGCTACTACCCATGACTTAAAAGATCTATAACAACGGTTATCCTATAAAAAGAAGGTAAAGCAGATTACTTAATCCCAGGAAGCTACCGCCCTATTGCCTTAGAAAACACCCTTAGTAAGATCTTAGAAAGGGTAATAGCGGAATATATAGCAAATACGGCAGAGGAACACACCCTACTACCATAAAGCTAAATAGGGGCAAGAAAGAACCGCTTAACACTATTAGCACTTACGCTACTTGCTACTACCATTAAATCTACATAGGCGATGCGAAAGGACTTTATAGTATTAATGCTTAGCCTAGATATTAGTAGTGACTACAATAATATACCCTATAAGCGTCTCCTATATATCCTTAGGGTAAAGGGCTTCCTAGAATAGATTATACAATTTATCTAAGGGTTTATAGGCTAAAAAGAAATATTACTAGTCTTTAGCGGATACCAGAGCCCCCCTATTGCAGTTGTAATAGGAATACCATAAAGATTACCCCTCTTGCCTATACTCTTCCTTTTCTTTATAAGCAACCTGCTTAACTCTTTTAAGGAAGGGGCAACCTAGGGGATAGGCTTTGTTAATAATATAAACCTAATTATATACGGGCTAACAGCCGTAGAGAACTATAGAACACTAGAAAAAGCCTATAATACTTATATAGAGTGGGCAAAATGTTATAGAGTCCAATTCTCACTAGAGAAATACTAGCTAATCCATTTTATAAGAAAACGCAACTAATCTATAGATCTCTAGCATATAATTTATATTTAAGGCTTTAGGGGTTAACCAGTTTAGGGCCTAAGGGTATTAGGAGTATAGGTAGATAGTAAGCTCCGGTAGAGCGTATATACGGCGTAAGCGGCCTATAAAGGCTAAGCATAGTTTATTACTTTATCTAGGATTGTTAATTCTATATAGGGTTTATGCTTTTAAAGGTTACGCCTACTATATATAGCAGTTATCCGGCTAACTATAATATATAGATCTAGTATCTGGGCCATTAAAGAAACTAAGAAGGGCCCCCTAAAATTACTCCTTAAACCACTTTAAAAGGTCTAAATAGCCTGCCTTTAGAGTATTATAGGTGGGTATAAGCGAACGGCCACAGCACTGCTTAAGAAGGAATCCAATATTCCCCCCCTACAGTTATATATTAAAGCCGCTATAATATAAAGAACGTAAAATAAACGTAACTCTAATATTATAAAGTATATTAAGACACGCCTAAGTAAACTATGGAGGGACCCTAGGGTGCCCTATAGGAGAATAAACTAATAACCCTAAAGTAGGGAAGAGATATTAGAGAAATAGGTAAAGAAAGCAAAAGAAGAATAGTGCCGCTTTAGGGCCTAGGCCTATATAGAGAAGGAAGGGAGACGTGTAAGAGGTTAGTAAAAATAATAGTAAGATAAAGAAAGGAGCTAAAGTAGAATACGTAAGAATATTAGGAAACTATCTACCGTAATATAATACTGGTTGGACTAACGCTAGAGAGGTAAATAGGAGTTAAAGGTATAGAGGCTAACTTAGGTAAGACAAACCTAAGCTATAGCATNGTTAACGCTATAGGGGGTAAATANCTAAGGGCTCCGANAAGGCCTAATAAAGGCAGAAAATATAATAGCAATACTCTTAAGAACAGGAATAATAGGACTAAAAGATTGGCTTTACTGGGTGGGTGTCCTAGTAGGTAGCCTAAGATGCGAATATAGCTGGCTAAGACAGACACTAAAACACGTAATACTGCTATGCCCCCTACGCACTAATTAAGAAATAATACTCTTAGTAGCTGGCATAGAGAACTATAATATACTACTCTTAATATAAAAAGGCCTTAAGGCGGTTACCTAGTGGCTTATTAGTTAAAATATGCTAAATTAGTTCTAGGTTATAAGGGAAATAGTAATAGAAGGTAAGGGGGCGAGCAGTAGGTGCCCCCTAGTAACTCTATAGTAGTAGAGTAAAAGTTTATAATACTAGCGCGTCTATAGGCTTATTACGGCAGCAGTGGTTCCTAAGAAGGTTAAATAGTAAGGTAGTAGAGCACCATAGGCGACTTGTAGGCGCTAAGTAGGCGAGTCCTAAAAGGCGGGGAGATGGATTACGGGGTTTTCTTATTTTTCTTAAATAGAGTTTTCTCCCCATATATAAATAAGGAGTAGTCCGCGTAGGCCTAGTAGGGATCCAAATCGGACATTAAGTAATAAATTATTATTATATTTTCTACCTTTATTAGGCCTTCTTAGAGCCCTTAGGTATTTACCCCTTATAGCGTTAACTATACTATAGCCTAGGTTTATCTTACCTAAGTTAGCCTCTATACCTTTAACTTCTATTTACCTCTCTAGCGTTAGTCTAACCAGTATTATATTACGGTAGATAGTTTCCTAGCGTTCTTACGTGTTCTACTTTAGCTCCTTTCTCTATCTTACTATTATCTTTACTAACCTCTTATACNTCTCCCTTNCTCCTCTATATNGGCCTNGGCCCTAAAGCGGNANTATTNTTCTTCTNCTTTCTTTACCTGTTTCTCTAATATCTCTTCCCTACTTTAGGGTTATTGGTTTATTCTCCTANNGNGCACCCTAGGGTCCCTCTATAGTTTACTTAGGCGTGTNTTAATNTACTTTATAANATTAGAGTTNNGTTTATTTTATATCCTTTATATTACAGCGGCTTTAATATATAACTATAGGGGGGGAATATTAGATTCCTTCTTAAGTAGTGCTATAGCCGTTCGCTTATACCCACCTGTAATACTCTAAAGGTAGGCTATTTAGACCTTTTAAAGTGGTTTAAGGAGTAATTTAGGGGGGCCCTTTTTAGTTTCTCTAATGGCCCAAATACTGGATCTATATATTATAGTTGGCCGGACGACTGCTGTATATAGTAGGCGTAACCTCTAGAAGCATGGACCCTATATAGAATTAATAATCCTAGATAAAGCGATAAACTGTGCTTAGCCTTTATGGGCTGCTTGCGCCGTATATACGCTCCACTAGAGCTTGCTATTTACCTATACTCCTAATACCCTTAGGCCCTAAACTGGTTAACCCCTAAAGCCTTAAATGCGAATTATATACTAGAGATCTATAGATTAGTTACATTTTCTTATAAAATAGATTAGCTGGTATTTCTCTAGTAAAAATTAAACTCTATAACGTTTTGCCCATTCTATATAAGTATTATAGGCTTTCTCTAGTGTTCTGTAATTCTTTACGGCTGTTAGCCCGTATATAATTAGGTTTGTGTCGTTAACGAAGCCTATTCCCTGGGTCGCCCCTTCCTTAAAGAAGTCGAGCAGGTTGCTTATAAAGAAAAGGAAGAGTATAGGCGAGAGGGGTGATCCTTATGGTATTCCTGTTACAACTATAATGGGGGGAGGTCTTTATAATAAGCCTATATAAGATTAACTAAATTATTAATAATAGAGAGGAAAGGCTAGCTAAGGAAACTAATAAGGAACTAGTTAAACGCCTTCTTTTTACTATTTATATAGACTATAAGGATATATTCTTAAAGCCGGCCTTAAATAAGTTACCTCCCTACTAGATATATAATTATAAGATTTAATTAGAAGCTAATAACTTACTAGGCTATAGCCCCCTCTACTATTAATTAATAGATAAGCTAAAAGTAATAAAGTAGTACTTAATTAATAACCTAGATACGGATTAGCCGCTACAGCAGCAGAACACGCCCACTACTTACCCAATAAAGAAATACCCACTCCTAATTAAATCTACGGCATAATATGCCCTAGAGCGAATATATGTATCATAGCCAGAAAGCCTGTGCGACCTGGGAGGGTTGTAGTAGACTCGAAGGTGGGTCAATATATAGAAAAACGCGACACTATAATAAACCCATCAGGGGGCGACCTAACCACAACACCTAAAGGACAACGACTAGAAATGGCAAAAACTCGTAAATATCCTAAAAGACATTAAGGAAGATCTAGGGAAGGAAGAAGACGAACACCCACGCGTAGGGGTAGCGCGTGCGGCTTAATAGGTAGGATAAATCGTACGGGAGCTATGGACAAGGCACAATAGGAACTAGAACGCCGTAAAGGATAGGCTTGGCCGCATTAAGGATGCTATAAAATTATAGGGTATACTAACAACGTACATAACAAAGCCCTTATGGGCCAACGTTGCTACCGGCGCCCAACCGGCGCCCCTTTAGCGCCTCCCTAGTATAGCACCGGTGAGGTCTATAGTTAGGATCTAAATACTAGAGGTAATAGGAGCAGAGCCAGAACAGCTCCTTATATTAATTAGAGTATATATACTAAAGGTAGTGGTAGTAAAGGTCCTGCATAGCGGCGACGTAAAGGTTATACTCCCTAACTAACAGGCAAAGGACCAGGCCATTACCTAGGGAGATACCCCTAAGTATAAGATCCTCCGCTAGGACTTCCTAGTTAAAGTAATTAGAGTACCCCTTAATATATAAGTAGAAAGCGGGTGAGGCGCCATAAACTTATAACTTATCTAAAAGATTATAGAGGCCACTAGAAGACTAGTCTTAGGTATTATAATATCTAGAGTCGTATGGCGCTATAGAGTACGTACTATATATATAGGGGTATTACTAGGGTTCCAAAAGGTTAAAACACGCGGCACCCTAATAATTAACCTACTAACTTAGGAGATGTAGGCGGCAATAGTATATAAAGGAATAGTTATAGATAGCCTCTGGTATAAAGCCCGGCTATACTATAGCGCAGTCTAAATCCGCTAATGCTTTAGATGCCAATAGTGGGGCTATACCTAGAGCGCATGCGGGAGATAGGAGAGGTGCGGACGGTGCGCTAATATACACAAGATAAAGGACTGCCCCAGGAATAAGGGAGTTAGATATATAAACTGCGGTAAAGAATATAAAGCATGGCAGAAGACGGCATATAAGACCTTTAAGGTATACTTAGAATCTACTAAGACAAGATAAACCTAACTACACTAGGTCATAGCCACGCTGTGGGGAAACGTATATGAGGAGAAGGAGCTAAGTATGACAGGCAACGGCGGCTAGATAGTTATATAAAGAAAGAGATTTAGGGTACCCACTTTAATGGGGGCACCCTCTGCTTAACTAACGGTAAAGTAGAGCGTGGGACGCCCGTAAGGCAGCATTAATGCCGCCAGAGACCCATCCTAGCAAAGAATCCTAATGGCAACACCCTTAACTAAGACACCTTAGAGGCGAATGGAAGACACCTATAAGTTACTAGACTAACTAATACTATAAAAAAGATTAATATTAGTATAATATAACTACGGATACTTAAACTATAAAGTAATACATCTTTTATTTAATAGCCTAGACCTAAAAGAATATTAGATAATCGCCCTATAGGAACTGGTATATAATAGGTAGATACGCAGAATATACTAACTAAAAGGATACTACCTTCTGTATAAACTAAACCTAGCTACTCGCATATGCTTTCTAGTTAGCCATTATATTAATATATAGGTATGGAGCTACTATAATATTAGCTATAATATTAATAAACTATAACTAGTTACTGATAGGGGCTAAATTAGTATAATTAATGTGTATAACCTAAGTGATAATAAGCCCTAAATTGCTATATGGGAACTACTTTAATAGGCTATTAACATAGTAGAAGGCGAGGTAATAGTCCTAGGGGACTTTAATATATACCATATATTGTGGGGCGGGTAGTAGGCTATAACCGAAATATAGGCGGCCCACCTACTAAATGAGCTAGAAACGCGGGGCCTTGCCCTAACTACCTTAACTGGCGAACCTACTTGGAAAAGAGGAGCCTAAGAAAGTATAATTAACCTTATATTTATATAAGACTTACTTATAAACTGACTAGAGTTCTACGGACCAGAAGATATATAGGCAATTACCGCAGACTATATACCTATATGGATAGCGCTTAACGTTGCCGCACTAGCGTAGCGAACCCGCTAGAGATACGCCACTAAGAAACTTGACCAGGAAAAATATACCTAGGAAATTACTAATAGGCTAGCAGTAATACCTTAAGCATCGCTAGAAGATATCTAGAGAGCTATAGGCAACTGCCTAGAAGAATACTGCCTAAAAGCTAAACCTAGCAAACATGCCCGCCGTGAATGGTTGCTAGAGGCAGCCTAGCTACTTATGGGCGTAAGGAGGGTAAGGTGATAGTATATAGTAATAGGCGAAGCCCACTACTAATAAAGCTTTAAGGCCCTAAAAAATAGGCTTAAGAAGGTAATACGGAAAGAGGGTAGAAATAACTGGCGCCAATTTTTAGAAGAAATTACTATAGACTCCACTAAACTATATAATAAAGGACTTTGGTATATGTTAAAGTGGAGCAGGTAAGCCGCTGAAGAGACGCTAGGGGACCCCCACCTACCTATACTCCGCCGGTTAGACTAGGACTAGTATATAAATAATAATAAGGAAAAAATTAAAATACTAGTAGAAAGGTTCTTCCTAGGAGCGGGCCAAGCAGACCTTAAGGACATTAGTGGCTAACTACCCCCCCCCCCCTCCTATAGAAATAAGCTATATAATATTAGCAAAAGAAATAAAGGACGCTATATAAAAGCTTCTTATTGGTAAAGTGCCAGGGCTAGATAAGATCCTAAATAAGGTAATTAAAGCTGTGGTAGAAGCGATAGTAATACTACTGGCTAAGGCCGCAACCGCCTGTCTTTAGAGAGGCGAACTACCCAAATGCTTTAAAGCAATAACTATAGTTATCTTACGAAAGGCAAAGAAAAAAGACTACTCCCTTTTAGGAAGCTACCGCCTAATTGCCCTAGAAAATACCCTAGGAAAGCTCCTAAAAAAGATAGTTATAGAACGTATATAAGAAGCGGCGGAAGCATAGGAGCTACTACTGTGGACATAAATAGGCGCAAGAAAGAAACGATTAACCCTCTTAGCCCTCTCTCTAATTACCTTTAGTGTCTACGCGGTATGGCAAGCGTACCTAGGATGTATTATATCTATGCTAAGCCTAGACCTAAGTAGAGTCTTTAATAACGTATTATATGAGAGACTTTTATAGATCCTAAGAAATAAGGGCCTACTAGACTGGATAATTAAGTTTATCTAAGCCTTCCTAATAGGACGTACTACGAAAATTATAATTAAGGGATATAAAAGCGAGTTAATACTAACACCTATAGGTATCTTATAGGGTTTACCCCTCTTACTAATCCTATTCCTCTTCTTTATATCCGAACTACTAGAGATATTTAATAATAGCCAGGATATAATAGCCCTAGGATTTGTTAACGATATAAACCTAATCTTATAGAGAAATATAGCAGCAGAAAACTGCATTAGGCTAAACTAGGCGTATAATAGGTGTATTATATAGGCAAAACGACACGGTGCCAAATTTGCACTAGATAAATACTAGCTTATCTACTTTATAAGGAAAAGAAGGGTAGGTAATGACCTAGCCTTAATAGTAAATATCTAGGGCTGCGTAGTAAAACTAGAAGCTACCCTTAAGATCTTAGGGGTCTGGGTAGACTTTAGACTAAACTGGAACGAGTATATTACATAGGCGACCCATAGGGGAGTAGCTGCACTCTCGGCAGTATTACAAATTATTGCCTTAATATAGGGACCCTCTTTTAGACTTATACGTCTACTATATATAGCAGTTATAAGGCTAACAATACTATACGGCTCCTAGATGTGGGGCCTAGGACTAGGCGGCAAGGTGCTAGCAAAAAGCTCCCTAGCGCCACTAGCTAAGCTTTAAAACTAATGCCTGCGTAGAACCATAGGAGCCTATAAGAGAACACCGCGCGCCGTACTAAAACGCGAAGCGGTAGTTCTACCACTAGACATATATATTAATATAACTGCTATATAGAGAGCAGCTACAGTACAAGGCCACCTAGTAAAAGAAAAAATACGCTATATGTTAAAATGTATACGAGGAACGAGACTCACATAAGAAGCGAGGGCCCCTTAAAGGAGAGCCGCGCCCAAGTATACTAGCTAGGAAGCTCTCTACCTATAAGCGGTAGAGAGAGAAAAGGAAATGTAGAAACTACTAGCCCACTAGGCTAAGACCCGGCGCCATACTAGTAGAGCGCCATAACGGCGATAGAGGATAGGAGGTTACTAGCATAGATGGAGATCCACTATACTAATCGCAAGATAGGCAGACCTTAAATGGAAGCGATAATGGAAGGAGGCAGCGAAAACATAAGACATAGCCATATGGAACACCCCATAGTTGACACTAACCCTCCCCCTATATAAAGGACTGACAAAGGTAGAATCTATAGCCGCCTTCCTACTATAGATAGAGGTCTTAGGCCTAAACGCATGGCTCGTAAGCATCTATGTTCTAAATACTATACCTTAATGTACATGCGGATGGCCCACTTAGTTAGTACGCTATATACTGCTATTCTGCAGCCACCGCTTAGCAAGGGACTAGCTACTTACTAGCGTAGGCATAAATAATATTACCCAGATGCTCTCTATAAGGAGGGGCCTATATATAGTAGCAAAATAGCTTATAGGACAAGGAATCCTCTAGCAGTTCTAAATAGCATATAAGATCTAATAGGAGGACACTACAGGATACACCCCTTTCCAGCCCCTTAGCGACTGGTTACCCCCCGCCTAGCCATAGGCGGCACACTAGCAAATCGCCAGACCCTCCCACTACTCCCTCCCCCTAGATCTTCCGATATACCTAGGAAGCATGGTACGTAAGGTAGACTATAAGACACAAGGATACACTAGCTAGGCGAAGGCGGAGCGCGTAAGACTAGCTGAAAGGAAATACCTAGGTTTTTCCCCTTATAGGGATTCTTTTCCTACATAGATAGGTAGTAGCCTGCATGGACCTGAAAAGGGACCGAATCGGGCAATAAATAGAACAAATAATAATAATAATAACCTAGATAAAGGGTTTATTAAGCTAAGTTAAGCCCTTTTTACTTCCCCTATTTTATTCGTAAAAAAGCCTAATAAAGGCCTTAATTTTTATATTAACTATTAAAAGCTAAATGCTATTACTTAAAAGAACTAGTATCCTATTTCTTTAATTAATAAAACCCTTATACGTTTAAGCTAGGTAAAGATCTTTACCAAACTTAATATCCACCAAGCTTTCTACTAAATTAGGATAGACCCTATATCTAAAGATTTAATAACATTCCGTACCTATTATGGTTCCTATAAATATAAAGTTCTTTCTTTTAAACTAATAAACGGACCGGCTATATACTAAAGGTATATAAATAATATTCTTTTTAATTACCTTAATAAATTCTGCACGGTATACCTAGATAATATTCTTATATACTTAGATAACAAACTTAAGCATTAAGTTTATATTAAAAAGGTCCTAGAGAGACTACGGAACACAGGCTTATAAGTTAATATTAAGAAATATAAGTTTAGGGTAAAACATATAAAATACCTTAGGTTTATTATAACTATAGAAGGAATTAAGGTTAACCCTAAAAAGGTAAAGGTAATCTATAACTAGAAGCCCCCTTATATAATAAAAGAAATCCAATTCTTCTTTAGCTTTTATAACTTCTATTACTAGTTTATCTATAACTATAAAATTATAATAAAACCTTTTATATAACTAACTAGGAAAGATATATCTTTTATCTTTAATAATAGCTATATAGAAGCCTTTAAAGAGATAAAGGATTAGCTTATTTCTTCCCTAATCCTTTATTACTATAACTTAGACCTTAAATTAATGCCGAAAAAGGACGCCTTTAATAGGGTTATAGCGGGAATCCTATTATAGTTATATCTAGACGGCAAATAGTACCCTATAGCTTTCTTCTTAAAGATAATAGACCTAGCTAAGTGTAACTACGAAGTATATAATAAAAAAATACTAGCTATTATTTAATTACTCTCCTAATAGCGCGTAGAGCTTAAAGGTATAAACTCTTAAATTAAAAAATATATAGATTATAAAGCCCTAAAGTACTTTATAACTATAAAGCTGCCTATAAATAATAAGCCTAATAGGCTAAAATACTCTTCTAATTCTTCTTTATAATTATATATTATTCTAGTAAGTAAAACTCTAAGGCTAATGCCCTAACCTAAAGAAAATAAGATATAGGACCTTAGGATAAGCTAAAGACCTAATATTAGACGCGCGCCCTCCTTTATCTAGAATAGCTTAACTTACGGATCCTTAAGGAGCTAGACTTTTAGTAAAACGAGCTAGCACTAATAGAGGAGTCCTTAAAGGAGCTAATAGGGCTAATTAACCGCCTCCTAACTATAAACTATACGGCTAATGCCCTAAGGGCCCTTCGCGAATAAGCTATAAAAGGAAACCCTAATTTTAAGACGGAGGAAGGATTGCTTTTATACCAGAAGTGGCTTATAATCCCTAATATTAATAATCTACGGACTAAACTAATCCATAAAGCTTATTGCTAAGTCTTTACGGTATACCCTAACAAGAATAAGACCTATAAAATTATTAACTACCGCTACTATTAGCCAAGAATAGTTATAAATATTAATTAATATATATAGAACTGCGAAGACTACTAGAGAGCTATAATCCCACGGAATAAAACCCTAGGATTACTTAAGCCACTCCTAATACTAGAGCGCTCTTAGCAGTATATCTTTATAAACTTTTATAAACTACCTAAGGACCGTAACGGATACGATATAGTTATAGTTATAGTTAACCACTTTAGTAAACACCTATTCTTAATTCACTATTATAAGAACATTAATACTAAAAAGGTAGCCTAGCTATATGTCTATTATATCTATCAAATCTATAAACTATTAAATACTATTATGTCTAATTATAGGCTATAGTTTATATCGGCCTTTTAGAATAAGTTTACCCGGATTTTAAATATTAAGCTAAAGCTTTCTACAGCTTATTACCCCTAGATAGACAGTTAGATAAAGATTATAAATTAGTACCAGAACTAAAGGCTTAGGTCCTTTATTAACTATTTCTAGGATAACTAATCTAAACTATAACCCTTAATAGACTACACGCAAGCAACCCTACCCCATAACTCTATAGGGTTTACCCTAATTTAGCTAAAAATAAGATACTTACCCCGTATAAGCTTTAACTAAAAAAGGCTAGAAGAACCCTAAACTATATAAGAGAAGCTATCCTATACTAAGGCCCAATAGTACGCCAAATAATTAAAGGAAGCCTAGACGGTAGCCTATAAAACCCTAAAAAAAGCTTAAAGGTTAATAGAACAGCAGGCGAACAAACACCGTTAAGAGCCCGATTTTGCCCCTAGTAATATAGTCTAGGTTATAATAAGGAATTAGAAAACCGAACAACCTAGATATAAGCTAAACTACTAGATAGCAGGACTATATAAGGTTTTTAAAAAGATAGGCAACTCGTATAAGATAAAGCTCCCAGATTTAATTAGGGTTTACCCTATCTTCTCGCTAAATAAGTTACGGAAAGCTATAAATAACCTATTACCTAAATAAAAGAATAAGCCTCCCCTACTAGTTTAAGTAAACGGTGATAATAAATAGGAGGTTAATAAAATACTAGCCTATAAAATAGTATAGGGAACGCTAAAATACTATATCTAATAGAAGGGCTATAATCCTAACCCAACCTAGTACCCTATATAGAACTTTATAAGCTGCCCCTAAAAGCTTAAAGAATTCTATAATTAATACCCCAATACGCCTAAACCCCTAAAGTACCTAAATAAATAGATAGAATACTAGTATAATAAAAATAATAAGTTACCGGAAGAATATAGGGATAAAAACGCCCTAAAGCCCTAATACAGCTATCTGCCAAATTCTGCTATATTCTACCGTTTTCTGCCAATACCGTAAAATTTTAAATATCTAGAAACTTCGACCATAGGTTAAAGTTACCTAATTAGTTAGATCTATACTAAGACTTTTAGCGGCTACTCTTTCTAGCCTATAATTGCCCTTTATACTTAGTCTAGACGTACTTATATCCCCTTTATCTCCTTATCTTATATTTTATAATCCTATATTTATAAACCTAGTGCTACCCTATTTCTAACTAAGCCTAAGGGCAGGCTTTCTTTTAAAGAGGGGGGTAATATAACGGNGCTATNGCACGTTACCTGCNAAATTCTGCNATATTCTGCTAACCTNNNATTAGCCCGCCNAAAGCTAGCGCCTTAGCGGCTTACTCTATATATTTATTTACATCGGTCCTAGTGACCCCTTTTTCTTCTCTTTAGCTTAGTATCTTTATAATACAGCATTCTACAAGCTTTAGTTTAGAGGCATTTATACAAGCCATAATATAATTAGTGCGATACTATAGAGAATCTAGCCCTATATATTGGCGCGAAAGTAATACTAATATAGAATATCTAGGTTAAACTAGGCTTAGTAAACGGTACTGCTAGTATAGTTAAAGATGTTATATAAAAGGGACACGCGGATATTAAAAAGGATTAGCCTTAGTTACTACTAGTTATGGTAAATAGGTATAACGGACCTACCCTATTTACTTAGCAGAATAGTAAAAAGGTTATCCCTATATTTTCTATACTTTATAAGTAGGAGGGTATAAGAGGCTCTTACTTACGGCGTTAATTTCTAATTACTTTAGCTTTTACTCTTACTATATATAAAAGCTAGGGCCTAATACTTAACCAGGTAGTTTTAAATATTAAGGAAAAGAATAAAATAGCTAGGCTAACCTATATAGCAATCTTATAAGTTAAAAAGCTTTTAGGGCTTATATTTAAACGTAGGTTTAATATAAAATAATTTTAGTTATCTATAAGTAATACTAAAGAGGTATAATAAGAAGATTTTGCACGGAGGCAGTATTAACTACTTATAAACGGCTTTTCCTAATTAGGAAATTATATACTAGCTTAAAGGTAAGCGGAGAATATAGTATTAATTTTAGTTTCCTAACTTTTAAATCATCAGGATTTTTTTTTTGGGGCTCGTTGTTGCGGTTTACGGCAAATTGCCGCAAACCGTACGGTTGCGGCAGGTGGATATGGTCGATAGCAATTTGCGTAAAACGCACGTTTTGTAACAAGTTTGCAGCACCCTAATAGCAATTTACGCGTTTTATAATAAATTTATAGCACCTAATAGCAAATTGCGGCAAAATGCTACCCTATAAATAAATAGTGCGCAAACTGTACGAATTGTACAAATTGTAAAAACTGTACAAATTATAACTATATAAATTATAATTATATTATATAATAACCAAATTATTACATATTTCCATAGATTTCTGTAGTATACTTTTAAATATATTTATATTATAACTATATAAAATNTAGAGCTATCTACTTTAGGCGTTAAGGGGAAGCCTCTCGCGGAGGCTCTAAATCATCTNCCTACCTACCTGCCTGCCTGCCTGCCTGCCTACCTGCCTACCTACCTGCCTACCTACCTGCCTACCTACCTACCTGCCTACTTACCTGCCTACCTACTTACCTACCTACCTACCTACCTGTCTGTCTGTCTATACCTACCCGTCTATACCTACCTATTTATGCCTACCTATCTGTGCCTACCTGTCTATGTTACCTTGATTTAATCGATCGATTGAATCGTTTATCGTGTTCGCTGGCTGGTCGTTTAAACGGTTATCGTGTGGCTTTGGCGACGGTTGTATGGCGATAACGACGGTCGTCTAGCTCTAGCGACGGTTATCTGGCTCCGGCGACGGTCGTCTAGCTCTGACGACGGTTATCTGGCTCTGACGGTCGTCTAGCTCTAGCAACGGTCATCTAGCTCTAACGACGGTTGTCCAGCTCTGGCGACAGTCATCTGGCTCTAGCGACGGTCGTCTAGCTCTGACGATCGTCTAGCTCTAGCGACAGTCATCTAGCTCCGGCGACGGTCGTCCAGCTCTAGCGACGGTCATCTAGCTCTGGCGACGGCCGTCTAGCTCTAACGACGGTCGTCTAGCTCTAACGACGGTCGTCTAGCTCTAACGACGGTCGTCTAGCTCTAACGACGGTCGTCTAGCTCTAACGACGGTCGTCTAGCTCTGGCGACGGTTATCTGGCTCCGGCAACGGTCGTCTAGCTCTAACGACGGTCGTCTGGCTCTAACGGTCGTCTAGCTCTAGCGACGGTCATCTGGCTCCGGCGACGGTCGTCTAACTCTAGCAACGGTTATCTAGCTCCGGCGACAGTCGTCTGGCTTTAACGACGGTTATTTAGCTCTAACGGTCGTCTAGCTCTAGCGACGGTCGTCTAGCTCTGGCGACGGTCGTCTACTAGCTGTTGTTTTGGTGTCTTCCTAGGTAGGGAGGATATAAGAAAGGGTAAAAAATAAGGTGGCTACCTAGGTGTATATAGGGGGTATACTTAGCAGAGGTATGTATAGAGGCTATTAGGAATATAGCGGGGACCCAATAGTAGTGTGTCACGCGTATACACATAAAGGCTTTGTGTAGAGCTTTGTATAGAGCCTCTATATATAGAGCTTCGCGCAGAGCCTCCATATGCAGAGCTTCGCGTAGAGCCTCCGTATATAGAGCTTCGCGTAAAGCCTTGTATAGAGCTTCGCGCAGAGCCTTATATAGAGCTTCGCGTAGAGCCTTATATAAAGCTTCGCGTAAAGCCTTATATAGAGCCTCTATATATAGAGCTTTATATAGAGCTTTATAGAGCTTTATATAGAGCTTTATATAGAGCTTTATATAGAGCTTTATATAAAGCTTTATATAGAGCTTCGTGCAGAGCCTCTATATATAGAGCTTTGTATAAAGCTTCGTATAGAGCTTTATATAGAGCTTTATATAGAGCTTTATATAGAGCTTTATATAGAGCTTTATATAGAGCTTTATATAGAGCCTTATACAGAGCCTCTATACCCAAAGCTTTATATAGAGCCTCGTATAGAGCCTTATATAAAGCTTCGTGTAAAGCTTTATATAGAGCTTCGTATAGAGCTTTATATAGAGCCTCTATACGCAGAGCTTTATGTAAAGTATTATATAAAGCTTTATATAGAGCATCGTGTAGAGCTTTATGCAGAGCTTTATATAGAGCTTCGTATAGAGCCTTATATAAAGCCTCTATACCTAGAGCTTTATATAAAGCCTTATATAGAGCCTTATACAAAGCTTCGTATAAAGCTTTATATAGAGCTTTATATAGAGCTTTATATAGAGCTTTATATAAAGCTTTATATAGAGCCTCTATACGCAAAGCTTTATATAAAGCATCGTGCAAAGCTTCATATAGAGTATCGTGTAAAGCTTTATATAGAGCTTTGTATAGAGCTTCGTATAGAGCCTTATATAAAGCTTTATATAGAGCTTCGTATAGAGCTTTATATAAAGCTTCGTGTAGAGCTTTATATAGAGCTTCGTATAGAGCTTCGTATAGAGCTTCGTATAGAGCTTCGTATAGAGCTTCGTATAGAGCTTCGTATAGAGCTTTATATAAAGCTTTATATAAAGCTTTATGTAGAGCTTCGTATAGAGCTTCGTATAGAGCTTTGTATACGAATTCGTATAGAACTTTATATAGAGCCTTATACAGAGCCTTTATACACAAAGCTTTGTATAGAGCCTTATATAAAGCCTTATATAAAGCTTCGTATAAAGCTTTATATAGAGCTTTATACAGAGCTTTATATAAAGCCTTATATAGAGCTTTATATAGAGCCTCATGCAGAGCCTCTATATTAGGAAATTTTTTTTTAGGCATATTATTGCAAGCGAAAATTGGGGTCTGTAAAACCTACGTAAGTCGCAATTTTGGTAATTTATGGCGATTTGCAGCAATTTGCTACAAATATATAGATAAGGCAGGCGCGTATATAGGTAGCCTATGTGTTTATAGCAAATTGCTACAAATCGCCGCAAATTGCCAAATTTGTGACTTACGCAGGTTTTGCAGACCCCGATTTTCGTTTGCAATAACGTGCCCAAAAAAAAATTTCCTGATGATAGCTTAACCGCGAAATCTAATTTTCTAAATTTTAACCCCCCTATCTATTCTACCTTCTTACCGCTTCTGGAGCTATTAGATATACATATAATAGTATATAAGGAGAATTAGCAGTACTACTGGATTAATATTACTGCCATCTATAGCGTTAATTAATTTTTAGAATTTTTAGAATTTTTTTTCTAAAAGGCGGAAATGTCGCTTATATAAGGAGTTATGTGACCTCTAAGAATATATAGACGATTGCAATAATTCCTAACTAAGAACCCTCTTTCTAGCCTTATAGCCTTACTTAGTTACCCTAGTGGCTATATAAGGCGTTTTATATATATCTAGTAAAGCCCTCTATAAGTAGGCTTGGCTATACCTCTAATATTAATAAGATTAATAAGGGGTAGTTGATTTTTTTTTAGTTTTTTTCCCTAATTAATTTCTAGTTTTCTTTTATTTGAATTTTAGTAATCTAAAGTCTAGATTTACTACCTTATTTAAAAAGTCACTACTTTTACTACCTTTATAGTGTTTTAAGCTTCTTTACCTATTAAACAAATAGATAATTAACCCTAGTTAATAAACGTACCCGACTAATAAACAAACTAATAAATTAAATTAAAAGTTCGGAATGTCTAAATAAGGTTCTACTAAGACGCTAGCTAGACCCTAACCTAGACCCTTTCTAACCTATTAAATTCTAAAAATAATAACCCCTACTAAATTAAAAATTAACCTTATCCTTAATACGCCATCCGATTAGATTTAATAGTTCTTTATTATCTAAGATATAGCCAAAACTAATAAGGTATAGCAGTATATCGACCTATTTAAGAAGAAAGACGATCTTCTAAAGCTATAACTACTAAGTTGGCCTATACTAAGGGACATACTACCTACGGCTATATTAATAGCAAAGCTAGACCTAAACTAGCTTACTATTTATAACTAGCTCTACACCAAATATAAAAATAATTTACGCGTATACTAGAAGTAAAAACAGGCTATAAACAACACCAACAACTACATCGTTCGTACTATATTAGTAGCCTACCTTCGACTTATTAATAGCCTTAGTAGTTAGTTATATTAAATATTTAAGGCATCTCTACTACTATAGTAGCCACTACAGTAATAAAGATACCCTATATTTTAGTAAGTAATTAAGCCCATCTTATATAAGAATCTTATACTATTAGTACTTACTAAATTACGTACTTATAGGGCCTCCTTCCATCTATAAATACTCCCTCCTTTATACTTTTCTCTTTTCTTTTCTTCTTCCTTATAAGAGCTAGTAGTGCTCTAATACTCCTCCTTAGTCCCTACTAAGGGATCTATTAGTTAACGTGGCAATATAGATAGTATTAAACAAGGAGACGGGTAAGAAAGAAGACAGAAAGGACGGAGGAGCCTCTAGTAGGTGTTAGTTAAGCAACGTTAATGGCTATATTATAGCTATCTAATCTCCTATATTTATAGGCCTCCTCCTATCTATAAATACTCCCTCTATATCTTTCTTTCTTCTTTTCTTCTTCCTTATAAGAGCTAGAGGTGCTCTAATACTCCTCCTTAGTCCCTACTAAGGGATTTATTAGTTAACGTAGTAATATAAATAGTATTAGACAAGGAGATGGGTAAAAGAGAAGATAGAAAGGACGGAGGAACCTCCGGTAGGTGTTAGTCAAGTAACATTAACGGCTAGTTTTTATTACCCAAAAATTGCGTTATATAACGATATTTAGGAACGCAAATATATACCCCGTTCTATACTTATACCACTACTAAATATTTTAGATTTTATACTTAGAGCTACTTATAATAGGTATTCCTAGGAAATCTACTAGTTTAAAGCTCTATAATTAAACGTTATTAACGTTTTATAGGGGTCGTTAATTAAGCTCCCGGGACACAATTTTTAAAGTTTAATACTATACCAATATTATAACCTTCTTGCAGTAGCTAAGCCACCCCCCCCCCAAATCTCCTCCCCCTTCTCCTCTCCCTCCCATTACTCGACGCTGAGCTATTACGTTGTTACTAAGCCATTACGTCGTCGTACGTCCGAACCGTGGTTGATCGATTATGTTAAACGTCGCTACTGTGGCCGCACCGCCTCCGCCCGTTAGGGGGAGGGTCCTAGCATACAGTTATATCTCTTCTTACGCGCGTATTTAATTAAGTTGGGGTAGTAGACTTACTTTAATTCTAGCTATGCGGCGATTTAGTTATTAGGTATTAGAAATATTTAGTATATAAAGCTTTAAATTACAATTACAATTTACTATATTAGATCCTACGTAAAGGGCTCTATATTAAAGCTCTGCAGTCTAAATATATACTAAATTTATAACTAATATAATCTTTAAGCCTAGCTTAAGTAGGGCGCCTTAGTTACTGCAGTAGATCCTTACCTAGCAGTAACTAAGGCGCCTTGATCTTACTACTACTTCTAAATTAAGTAAAAGCTCTATATAGGGGGGTCCCAGGGGGTCTCCCCTTGGAAAACCTTATCTCTATATATATTAATTAAAGTCTATATAATAAAGCTCTAAGTTAAAGCTTTGGGTTAATTAATTGGCTTATTACTTATAAACTCGGGTTAAAATTTACGTTGGGGGACCAACGTTCCGCATATTTTTCGATTAGCAGAGCGCTTATACTATGTAAGAGTACATATATTGTAAGAGTATATATATTAGGTCCCGCCGCGCTTGCGACAAGTTCGCAAGCACTCTCAGTCTTTTTGGCCGTATGGCGACGTGGAGGCGGGCCACGTTACATATATTAGATCCCGCCGCGCTTGCGAACAAGTTCGCAAGCACTCCGTGTCTTTTTGGCCGAATGGCGACGTTAGGGCGGGAAACGTTACATACTACGACGCTAACACTACGACGCTAACGGACAACCCTTTTTTTAATAGCTGGAATTTTAGGTATTTTCAGTTTTTATTTAGTTGTTTTAAACTGTTAATGTGGTTATGTCTCTAGTTGAATTGTAATGCAACTGATTGCGTGCTACGACACTGCATTACATTCCATGCACTGTATGCGAGTGTTTTCGGTTTCTATACAGGCTTGATAATCGACTATGGTCTTAATTGGGTGAAAAGGTATTATGCTGCAACCCATAGTTCGCTGGGATAATTATAATTACAGAGCAAACGCAACGCGGATAGGTCGGAACGTTAGTGTTGATGTATCAATACATTCGGAACATCGCAAATGACCTGCTTCCTTTCATCGACTTGTTTCCTCGGTTTTCTAAGATGCGTAATCGCTTCCTTGTGGATCTACTAAAAACGCGCGCTTCAAATAGTTGTGGCTCAATCGAGTTCCAGCGGTCGAAACACCACGAGGGCAGTGCCTGTGCAGTAAGCGGCGGTTCCTCAACGGCGGGCCTAGCGTCGAGGGATGACTCGGGGAATTGGAGTAATTTGGGGATCAGCAGGATAACATCATAGCATCATAACATCACAGGGTAACGTCGCATGGCGGCCACGTGCAGGATTCTAACGGCGTTTGCGTTAGATTATCGGACGCTCCGTATTAGAGTTTTAGCCGAACTCAGTTAGATCAGCTCGCATTTGGTTACGGGGCAGGCACGCCAGAAAATCGCTCATATCTGCTCCCTATATTTCAAATTCTTCAACACAGCGTCTGAGCTTATGGGCGTCGCTTTTACTAGTGTTAAATAAAAGTTTTATAAATAAATAAATTTCCTTTTTGCAAATTATGCTCTAACTATAATAGGTATATCTATGTTTTTTTTAGTATATTAGATTCTTTAAGTAACTATTATCCTTATATAGATTATATCCTTATAAAGTATTATTAAAAGACAAGATATAACGTTATAGAAAATAACTTAAATTTTAAAACGCATTTTCACTAATTACATAGCCCTTCGGCCGGTAGGGTTCTACGATAATTGGACCGTGCGCGAACGCCAGAATCAAAAGTACGCGTATGATCACGGGGGCTTGATCTCATTGATTCTATTGGCCGGTACTTATGGATAACCGTAGGACCCATTTTACCAGCCGAAGGGATATCTAATGTTTGATATAAGATAGCTATAACGTAGCTACTACGTAGAGTAGGTAGAGAAGCTAAAGGCCTTTTACCTCGTGGTATTTTTAAGATACTTAGATGTGGAAAAGGTGGTGAGGTTTGGCAGTGTTGTAATAGTACGTACAGTAAAAACTAGTCAGTATGATACGGGTTGTACGTATCGTTATACCAAGGTATTGCTATACATAAAGTCATGTGTTGAGTTAATAAGCAGGAAAAAGAAGGTAGTCCGAAAAGGGCATAGGGTATCTACCTTAAAGGGCCAAATAGCTTCCCTTCCATAAAATATTTCTTCTGGTTATATCGATTTTGGTGGCAGGAACTTAAAGATATCATTAGAAGTCAGTTTATCGTAAAATATACTAAAAAAAGGTTTGATTAAGAGATGTAGATTATAATACAGAGTATATCGTTATAATCAAATATCGTACTAAAGAGTTTTTACTGTATATAGAGTTGCTAGTTTGGTGGTTTGATTTTGTGACGGGAAGCTCTCAGACGCTTCTCTGAGAATTCAGGGGGTAATAGGGAGCAGTACGCACGTGCTCCACCCCCATTCTCCATGAGATAAGCGTTAGACGATAAGGATGGAAGACGGTGCGACTAACCGACTGCGTGGTGGTGAGAAAGTCAAAATGCCATTCTTTGGGGTCTTGCTGCGGTCCCTGCTTTTCCCACGCTGCGAAGAAGACGATCGGTCCGCGCGAAGGAGGTGCTTGGGAGCAAGCTGCGGCCTGACTCGCCGCGCCGACTAGGTAGCTTAGACGACTCGCGCTGCAGAGACTACCTTGGCGGCAAGAGTCTTTGACGAGATGCCATCTGGGTGTTGAGTTTCCAGGCGTCGCTGCATGGCAAGCCGAAGCCGTGGCGATGCTTCCTCTGCGTGGCCCTGGCAGCTCTGCCGCGTTATTAACGACTCTCCAGTCTGACTCGCCCGGGCCCTGAAGACTCTTGCTGGCGCAGGTTCACGACGCTGCATAGCGGGCCAGGCGGCATGGGGTCTTTGAGCGCCAATCCTTTCTTTTACCGGCGCCGCATTCCCCCCTCCCCCAAGCATCAGGTTCAACCGCTGACCCTGCACGCCACGCAAAGCCCTTTTTGGAAACGTATTGCTGCAGGCCTGCCCCCCTTCGGGCCCCTAATCGTCTGTAAAGTTGGTAAAGTTTACTCTCCTCTAGTAGTGGCGGTCGGGATGCGAGACGAGTTGGTCGGCCGTGCTCCCTCCCCATACCTTGACCATGCACTTCCTCCGGAAAGCCGAGTACATAGAACCACCGCAATCCCCGCAGCAACTGCGCTATTGACTTGAGCGTTTGCTATTGATGCTGTAATTAACTCCACTTCCCTGCTCCACCGATATCCGCCCTAGTAGTCTAATCTAGGGTGCGCCTCCTAGTTCCCAGACTTCCCACGGCGCTGCTCCAGCGATCACGGCAACCACAGTCTCGATGCTGAAACACCGCTGAGGAAGCGAACAAAAGCCTGGTCTCTAGCTTCCACCAAGAGTTCCATGTCGAACGGGCTCCATCAACCCTCTTCCGGTCGTCATCCATCGCGAAAACACCAATATTCGAGCGAAATCAAGTCGAACCTCTACACACTCGGCCTCTTGGGCAACAAGACGAGGAAAAAGCCCACTAGAAAGCCCAAGGGTGTCGAGTTCCGGGCACCAGTAGTCCACGACAGTATTGCTCCCGCTTCGTCGTTTGTTCCACGCTTTGACCTGGCTCATATGTTGTCTTATCCAGGCTTCCGACCTCGTTCTCGCTCCTCCCAATTCTCTACCGACACAGCAAAACCCTCCGCCTCACATTCATCGAGAAGTATTTCGGCTCATTCGCCCTCCGTCCCGCGCTCGAGCAGAGGTATGGCCGGTGTGCTCGACCTGGAAAGATCTCGGACCCGGCGGGAAAGGACATTTATTGGGAGCGAATGCACCGTCTGCGAGGAACCCCTGGAACACACTCTCCGCGGCGAACGCATTCTACAGCTATCGTGTGGCCATGTCTCTCATGAAGCCTGCTTTTATGAATATATCCGTGAATTTGAATCGCAAAATTGCCCAACTTGCAATGCGCCATTGGGACTAGATACCAGCAGGGGAGGTAATGTTCTGGACCTTGGTAAGTAGTAGATTAACCCCTGTCGGTGAATCCTCGTCTGACAACTCTGCAGAGAAGCTTAGCACCATAGTCCGATCGGTGCAGCATAATGAGCCGAGAGACTCTGGGCGGACCGCACAAAATACGCTAACACCGTGGGATACCCAGACAGTACAAGATCATCCTAGGACTCGTGATGGCTCTGATTCCCAGGGCCGCCCCCAATCACAACAGCAGCATCACGATCCCAGGGACAGTCGCCAGCGGGAGAGTAGCCATAACCGCGAGAGGTCAGAGCGGATGGGATCCATGTCGCGCCAACATATGAGAAACGACAGTGGTGCAACCGGAGTGGCGTCCTCAGGAGACTACGCCGATACCCACAACCCCACCGGACGAAGACACGATTACGATGTACAGTCCATGGAAACGAGCCTTAGCAGCCCCCGAGGCCTACTCAAGAATCCTATCCCGGCACCTACCGTCACTGTGCGTAGCGAATTCCCAACTCTCAATCGTTCTCGCCAGCAGCAGAGCTTGACTTGTCTGGTAACGGTGGAAGTGCTAGAAGGGAAATGGAGGCCAGATCCAGAAGATATGCGAAGTGTACCCCCAGTGCCTTCGGTTCACCCGAGCGAGAATTATGGGAGGTCAAAATCCCCAGCTCCAAGCAGAGCTTTTGAACAAATGTACGAATCCTCTGAGGCATTGGACGAGATAACCGAAGATCTGCATTCCCGCGTAGACAATTGGCACGGCCTCGACTTTTCAAGGTATAACACTCCAGACGATTATCTTTTTTTTTCTTTTTTTTTTTCTGACTTGCGCAGGTTTGGTAAGCTTCGTCTACATGGTCATGTCCGGGTTGGAAAGGATCGTCAGTCATGGCAGGAACTGGAATGTTATCTGTTCTCTGAGATGCTCATCTGCGTGAAAGAGAAGAAAGCGGCACAACCGCCGCACTGGGATGGCACCGAGTCAGTTAACAAAAAGAGCAAATGCACTCTGAAAGGTTCTATTTTGATTAAGAAGCATCTTAAGCAAGTCGAGCATTCGTCGGGTAAGTTGTATTCGCTGCTCCTTTAGATTAACTACCGTTGACGTTAGTTCGGAATAGATGGCGCAATATTGACCCTAAGTCTCTCTGTTGTTGAATTACCCTCGTTTCATCTTCAATTCCAAAATCGTAATCAACTTGAATTATGGAGACGAGCCCTCATGGATATAAACGTGGAACCACTGCGCAGAATGCAGGATTACGACCACGATAACTCTGGGACAGACGAAGAGGACTATAGGACATCTAAAAATAAACGGGTTTCATCGGTAAACTCATCATATGGGGCAGCTAGATCGAACAACACAGCCCCAACAGAATACACAAACTCTCGTGCAGGAATGGCAGATCCAAGGCTTCCGTCTCCTATTCATGTTCCACTCGACATTGTGGTTGTGATTCCGGTATCTTCGTCTATGCAAGGGCTTAAGATAAACTTACTCCGAGATGCGCTCAGATTTCTCGTTTCAAATCTTGGAGAAAGAGATAGGATGGGCCTTGTGACTTTCGGATCTAGTGGAGGCGGCGTTCCCTTGGTTGGGATGACTAGCAAAGCCTGGAGCGGTTGGCAGAAGATTTTGGACTCCATACGCCCGGTTGGACAGAAGAGCCTTCGAGCCGACGTAGTGGAGGGTGCGAATGTAGCGATGGACTTGCTGATGCAGCGCAAATCCACCAATCCAATCTCCAGCATACTACTGATTAGCGACTCGTCAACTTCCGATGCTGAGAGCGTCGATTTTGTGGTGTCAAGAGCTGAGGCTGCTAAGTAAGTTTCAACCCTGTGAATTTATATATTAACGAAGTCACTGATCTTGTACAGGGTTACGATACATTCCTTCGGTCTAGGATTGACTCATAAACCAGACACTATGATCGAATTATCAACACGAACCAAGGCATCATACACGTATGTCAAGGATTGGATGATGCTTCGGGAGTGCGTAGCAGGATGTCTTGGGTCCCTTCAGACAACCTCGCATCAAAATGTGAAACTCAAATTGAGGCTTCCCGAGGGGTCTCCCGCCAAGTTTGTTAAGATAAGCGGTGCATTACAGATTACGAAACGAGCAACCGGACGAGACGCGGAAGCTTCTCTCGGGGACCTGCGCTTTGGAGATAAGAGAGGTATATTAATCTATTGACTAGCTATTGCACGTTTCTAACAACCATTGTAGATATTCTTGTGCAGCTGGCGATAGCACCCGACACGGCCTCGCCAGAACAACTACCTCAAGATCCTTGGGAGACGATAGTATCGGGCCTAGAAGCACTTGGGGGGCCTTTGGACCAAGACGATCAGCGGAGCCTAAGTGTGGAAGAAGTACCATTAATCCAAGCTGACCTAACGTATGGCGACATACTACGGGAAGGCACAATCTCTCATCTGCCTCGGCCATCCCTCCTAGCGATCACGATGCTGCCTTCTGTATCAAAAAAGAATTCAACTGGTCGTCCTTCTACGCCTCTTATTCCGCCCCACCCATCTGTCGTCCAGAGGCGGATGGAACTTCTAACATCTGACATGTTAACTCGGGCGCTAACTCTAGTTTCCCGTGGTCAACATGAACGCGCTCATCATCTTCTAAGTGAGACTCGAAGTATCTTAAAAGGCCTGGGTAAAGGGGGTCTGCCGCCGCTACCACCTCCAAGTAATGCGCGTGCGAGCAGTGGCCAAAATTCTAGCAGTGCTGGACAAGCGTCACCAATTACAGAGAGCTCCGAACGGCCACGGACTCCGTCGCCACATGCGGAGAATCCCTTCACTCCTGCCGCTGGGATTGATGCAACAACAATGTATGCACTCGATGCAGAACTAGAGTCATCACTGGAATGGATCAACCATCCAGCCGTGTTTGGACGGGATTCTCGAAAGGCGGTATTACAAGCTATTGGTGTAATAAGTTCGCAGCGAGGTTACACATTCCGGACTCCATCGGAATCTTTATGGGCTGAGCGAATCACGGGCATCAAACGGCTATCTGAGCGTTCTCGAGATTGGCGCGAAGCAGGGGATGGTCAAGCTCTCATGGAAGAGACTTGAAGGACAGGTATAACATGGGGCAGCTTACGACCGTGATGATCCTTGTATATCTGTAGCATATGGAAAATAAACTGGGTAAGGGAGTCTTCTGATTGCTATTTTTGGGATCAACTCTTTCTTTCTTTTTGAATTGTTTTATTGGTGTAGGTTAAAGGAGGCACGATGATACCACACAGTCGACCTTTTGCGATGGAAATTTACGACGTGCATTAGAGCGTCTCGGAAGATACCAGTGGCCACAAGCGAGTTTGATATATTCATGGATTTCGATTTATTTTGCCTCATTATCGAGCCCTCTTTTGATGGAAGGGGTTGCGTAGACCAATTGAGCGCTATCTTGTGACTATGCACGGGGGACATGATATCATTGTGACAAGAGGCCGGGCCAAATTCAAATCATGATTGAGCACACTCCCGGCGTGTTTCTGCATGCACACTAGACCTCCATAGGGCGCTGAACCAACAACGTTTGAAGGTCTCAGGAGTCAACGATATCCCAGCGGCGACGCCCTAGCGAGGGTGGAGGATTGAGATCCCCGCCGGGAAGGCCCGAGGTACAGCCCTACAACAGCCTTGCATAACTGGTCTCATGCCATTATACTGACGTCGTGCGGTTTGTATGTCACCAACTTCGAGAGACCATAGGTCCACAGTGTTTAGTATTACCACCTTTGATGGGCTTACGATGGGCTTTGGAAAGCCAGCGTTGCTTCGTCACGAATGTAAGCATACGGCTGTCCCAAGAACAAGGGTCCCGAGCGTCGAGAGCGGCTGCGGCCCTAGCATCCCGTCCCGCTCATGGCTACTAAAGCATGTGATAAGCATAGAGATAAAAAAGAAATTAAAAAAAGAACACACAGGAAGAGGCCAGGGATAGCGAGAAGCACATAGAGCTACGCTCGAGTCAACCGTGCCGGAAGGCCATAAAAAAAAGCCATGACAGAACATTGTAAATGTACCGTGCGACCACAGATTTGGTGAATCTGCAAAAGGGTATCACCGCTACCCGGTTCTGTGTGCCTGGACCTTTCCAACACTATCTACTTCCCGGGCGGGATTCACTCAATCTAGAATCCGCGGAAGTGGTGTCGAGGGATATCAGATTGCTTATTTTGCTAAAGAAGGCGCGGGTGCTCTGTGCCACGGCCCAGACAGCGGAACGGCCGCGTCTCGAGGAACCGGTATCCGAAACCCGCCCCAAACGCTGGAACCCTCCCCATTTCCTCTTTGCTACACGACAGTAGCGACATGGCGCTCTGACTGGAATAACGGAGGCACGTCGTTCGTATCACTGCCTTTGCCCGGCACCTAGGCCGGTCACAGAAGTACAAAAAGGATTTCTCAATATCAGGAGCGACAACCCTCCGGGAAGCTCAAAGGATTGACTTTTTATAGGTTACTGCAACAATGTCTGTGGCTGAGGCTTATCGAATCATAAAACCGACCCGCGTATTTGGGATGCGTGCGTCCCAAAAATTGTCCGGAATCACGGTCTTGTCATTACTACCATAGATGTAGCTACTCTGATCAGCGTATTACCCCCCTCAGTGAGGATAAGGGCATCTCGTATCTCGATATTGCCAAAATCGAAAAAGAAACCCAATACCGTTTATGCTCGGGCCCTTCGCGGGTGTCTGGGCGTGGTGCTCGTTGGAAAACAAATGCCAGCAAGCAAAAAGAAAGATGTGCGCAGCAGGTCACAAAATGCTGGAAACGGCATAGTTTTCCGTGGTTTCTTGGCCATGAAGATGTTTGGCAGAGTGGGAGGACAGTGTAACAAGTGGAGATGATTTGATGAAAGTACTGTACCCCAGCCTTTCATGGAACCCTCAAGCCCACATGCAGCATCACAGTGATTGCAAAAGTAGACTTCGCTTTTCCAAGTCAACCATATGCAATAGCCGGGGGTTTGACGCCAACGAGCTCGTTCCGAAGCCCTGTCCACCATGTCGGAATTGGGGGTTCGGTGAAATCTCGCGATTGCTCTTGCACTCCATATATCCGGGTCTGTGCATCGCGTAGGAAACTGGCCGTCGATCAAACAGCTGCCACTAGTTTGGGGACCTTCGCCATCCGGCCGCTAGGCAGAGGATGAGGGCGGGTGGAGTGGGTGACAGGCGAAGATTCCACAACGGGTGCCGAGAGACGGGCCACAATAGCTTGACCCTAGCGCACTTGTGGTGACGTTACTGGGGTACATGCAGCGTGTTAATTTAACAATATCAGCTAGACTAGGAACAACGCGTTGGTTTACCGAAAGGGGGACCACTTGACAATTGACTTCTAGACCTGGCAGCTTTGGCACCGCTCCACATCCTCACTCTTAAATTGCACGATGCTTTTCACCTCAATTGGGTCAGCTTGATTGATGGACTGACTATGAGAGCCCAAATTGTCCTTGTCACCTGTCCTTTGCTAGCTGCATATCCCGTTCGTCGCACGGGGGGAGGCTTTAGAGAGCTTCGTCTAACCCTGAGCCAATTTAAAAAACGAGGCATCGTTAAGGAGAAAAGGCAGCCGTTACGCTTCCTCACAGAAAATGGTTGATTGTCACATCGGCCCACATGAAAAGAGTCTCCCTTTGCAACAGTACTGCCCGCGGACCCTGCCATCCATAGAGCGCTGTAGACTTCCAACCTACAAATGCGCCGAGAACTACCCACAAAGCCCGAGACGTAGTGTTTTAAATATGTGATACTAATGTAGTACAGACATGCTCTTCAATTTGCTCAACTTTACTGATTCTGCATATATTACTGTTCAAAGTAACTATAATTGTAAAATGCATCCAGATATCCATTTCTGAGCCGGAGGCCCGCGCACTCCGTCTTAACGAGAGCATATTCTGGAAGATAGATGTGTGGGAATCTAGTTACTGGTTGTTTCCGGCGTTTTTGCCGCTGGCTATTTGGGTATGGATCGTCTAGTCTATACTGAATCGGGGAGTCTAAACATTGCGTCTGTCGTGAACGATTGCTTCACGGAATAAGAGTAAATGAAGGCGGACCGAATAAATTGAGGCTTAGACTCGGGAGGTTCATCAAGTAGTACCCGCGGGCGGAAAAAGTATCGTGCCCTCCAGACTACCAGCGAAGCTGACCAAAAGCTCTTCTGAAGTCATCCGCTGACCTAGGGTTAGTATTGCCCTGAAGACTTACTCTGCTGAAGGCTGAACATACCATAGCCCAAAACGCCTTGACAGTCAGATATTTCTCTTTTCTCACGCGCTTCTGGGAGCCTGGGAAAGTGTTAGTATACAAACTTGGGACAGCGATAGGATAATCTTCCTGCCATTCGCGTATTTTCTGCTGTCGATTATGGTGAGAGGGATGGGTAGAGAGAAATTGCGGGGGTTCGGCCCGTTCGCTCTCTTCCATCCGTTGCCATATTCCTACTGCTGCTTCAGGATTGTAACAACTCTGGGCCATCATCACTGAAATATATCAGGAACAAGATTGATATAGGGAAGCTCAATGGTGGTCGTACTTAGACCGATGTAGTCAGCTTCTGCCTGCGAAGCTATCAGCTCCAGTTCATGGATCTCCTACACTGTGATCATCTTCCCCGGAATGGTAGTGTCATTACGACTGAAAAATATGGCATCTATATCCTTGCACCCGAAAGAACTGATCGCCGCGCTCAGCGGGAAAGTAGGAATCACGTACCTCTTGTTTCCTGCTCCCCGGACGAGCAAACGCAATGTCCGTCAGCGTCATACTGAAGGACGGTGGGATGCCGTAGAATAGTGATATCAATTGAGTAAGGATAATGAGAAAAAGTGAGCTGCTCATTCGCTCCGCAGCATGATGTGCTAAGTTGTGCGCGATCTCGTGACCGAGGACTACAGCCAGGCCATCCTCGCCCGCGCATATCGGCAGTATGCCAGAGAAAACGAATACCTTTCCTCTATTTGGGTATAAGCCATCGCCTCACTTAGCCCCAAGAGGAGGAAACGGTATTGCACCTACCCAGGAAGGACGAAAGCGTTCTTCTGTGGATCATCAATCACATGGACCTCCCATTTCTCACCCGTTAGCCCTGATGAAGGTATAAGCCTGTCAAGGACCTTCTGAACCTGACGTGTGCGTGTATCCCATTCCGGTAGTATCTGGTCTTGGTATTCCTGCATGATAACCTGATATTGCTCTTTTGCTGTACCTTTTTCCAATTCTGGGCTCACAATATTGAAGCGGCGACGTCCGGAGACCTATTCATACCAAATTGTTAGCATTTGTCCTTCAATTAGGTAACCAGAATACATACGGGCACCACCTCAAGGTTATATACATAAAATCCTCCAACCGCGCATCCGACGCCCGTCACCTCATAGAAAAATGTCGGCCGACTCGCCCATCTTTGGAAAAATGAAGATCCCTGTTGGAATCTCTGATACCTTGAGCGCCCCCCATTGTAGGTTCTTCGTGCAACATTATGTCTAGATAGTTGGAAGAAATGTAAACGCGTAACAGGCTGGGAGGTTTGAAGTAATGGTGCTTTGATCGTTGCACTGCGAAGGATACGCGTTGGAAACATGTTGAAGGTGGGCTTAATGAATAAAGCCTACAACCATTGTGCCAAATGGGTTGCGCAAGGCGGCCGTTATGGGGACGTCCTAAAGTTGAAGTTTTGGCATTCCTTAACAGAGTTGTGGACGTGAAGCTATTAATGGGCTGGCGAGCTGGACTTAAGGACTTATCGGTTGGCTAAAATAAACTTGGAAACTTTTGCCGAGCTCCCTCGCTAAGGAGTGGGAGCGATTCTTAAAGAAAAGGGCAAGGGAGGAGCCCCAAATTTAACGTAGAAAGGAGTGGCACGCAGCTTTGAGTATGTTGTTATTCTTGCATGGACCATTTAACCAATATAATACAAAGGCCAAGCTTTAGCGGAATTCCCCTTTTGGAAGGATTAGAGCATGCAAGAGAGGTTGGAAAAGAAGCTCTCTAGCCTGAGGAACTCCCATCGGCCCATTAGTTTGCATGAACCTTGCCCCTCCCCCTCCCCCCTCCTAACCCTTTGGAACTGCCCTTTAAGTAAGACTATCGAACGATGCTACCTCAATCCTCATTGATGTGGAGGCCATTGCTGATTTCACAAGGGTCCGGAGCATCATAGATGGTGCAATGTTCCCAGTCTTCATCGTTCTGGATCTCTACTTTGAATAAGAGAGCGTCGTATACGCTGCCGAATCTAAATTCGACGTAATGACGCTATCCAATCGAGGTTAGCCAATAAATATAGAGGAAGGACCTCACATCACATACACCATTTCGATCCTTTCCCTGCACGATTCTGTCTACAGCTCGGGTCTTGCCCCGACCTCGGGCGACACTGAGGAGAGAGCTTTCTGTCCAATCTTCATCAGCACCCACAGCACGAATGCATCGTGTTGCGCCCATGTCTATCAGGCCTCGGAGCAAGTCGTTGGAAGAATTGGGGCTTGGGTCTCGATCAACAAAGATGATGCGATCCTGTCCGGGAATTTTGATTCCATTAGCAGTTGCAGCGATAAACCTTTGGCAACTGTCACCACTCATGAACTTGATAAGTGCCGTGGTTTTCCTAGGCTCGTAGCTGATTTGCTCGACCTTTCCACCCCAAACTAGGGATTGAATTGTACTGAGGTTGGACGATGAAGAAAGATTCTGCAGGATAGCAGTACGTGGTTGAGCAGCTGATACCATGTCAGTTGTTAACATCTATCCATTGAGGGGTCTACATACGATCTAGTCTCTTTTCACGTTTTGGCCATGCAGCGAACTGCTGGACCCCGAGGCTTTCGGTCTTCTTCTGAGAACCTTTCGATACATCACCTTGAGGGGATGCTTTAGGCCCAGTTGATTCTACAGTCATTTTTGTCGAAGACGTAGATGTCGCATGTCCCGCTGGTGTGGATTTATCCCTAGTGGAAGACCGAGGTGCCATGACTTCATTAGATTTTAAAGAGGCCCTTGTCAAAGCTGCAGGTGCTGCGAATTTAGGGCAATCCGAAACCATTTCCGTAGGAAATCTCTGTGTGGAATTGGTTGAGGCAATGCGTTCCGGAATTTTCGGTGAGGTGCCTAGCGTCACCTCACATACATGCCTCGCTGAAAGAGTTGATTCTGTAGAAAGGCTTAGTGCAGTAGAACGCGACTGTTGTACTTGACTGGTCTGTTGTTGGACGGAAGGAGCTATGACTACGCTAGGAGCTGTTGCTATGGCACGAGAAGGTCTCCCGGTTGGCTTGGAACCAGCAAATATCATATTACTAGCATTATGCTTACCCAGAGCTGGCGATGCGAAGTTGGTACGCGTCATGAAGGGCGTAGCTCGAGGAGGCAATTGATGCGTGCCACTCCTTGCATCTTGAGGAGAGTATACAGAAGTAGCCGTGTTAGAACTAGTAGGTCTCGATGAAGTGACTGGTAATGCAGGTCGGTTATGCAACATGGAAAAAGGCGCCGTTGCCCCATGGGCAGATGATGCGAGCAGTTCCGATGCGGCAGTGGGAGCGGGCTGAGAAGATGGGGCAAGTGCCGTAGATTGGGGACGACTGTCAACGGGAGAATGCTTTGGTGCATCGTGGAGATGAGCCCACTTGGACGCTTGCATTTTCGTGTCTATGGTTGGAGGTCAGTCGAGCCCAGTTTCACAGGAAGCCAGCTCACCTTACTTCGGTTTGGCGCAAGCTGAATGTTGCTAAGAGCCGCCTCGGCCTGTGCCTCGTCGCTTGTGTCGATCACGTCTTAGTCGTTCTACGTCAGTAGGAAGTGATGAACCGGAATCGCCGAGTTGATTGCGAAGTAAGAGCGAGTTAACCTCACCGGCTTGTTTGAGTTCCTGAAGTAAGGATATGGTGAAGTGAAGCTGGATATGATTATGAATCTCGGTTTGGAAGTAATTTGAGAGGCGAAATGAAGGACGGGCCGAAAGTTCAAGTGGCAGAATGGGAAAATAGAATTATCTGAGAAAATCGGGCAGTTTCTCTCTTGAAGCGGATTTAACTTATGAGCCTACACATCTGGCTAGGAAATGACAAGAGAGGCAAATCTTTACTTCATTTGTAATTGATTTATACTCACTCCAATATAGTTACTGCCTACATCAGAGTTTCTTGGAGTAGCTACTCCAGCGTCTACCTCACACAAGACTTCTAAAGGTGTTTTAGCAGTAATTTCCACAGTTCTCTTGAGCATCCATCCACTTGACACTGGCAAGTTCTTAGCGCTGTTTGATAGTCATGTTATCGAAGTAAGCCTATCGTACAGCCTGACACGCCCGTAGAAGGAACATGCTTCCCGCGGTCAAAGCTGTTGGTAATGTCCACCTTCAATAGTAGCAGCCATCGCTATCAAATATACGAGAAAGTCGACGTGTTCATTTCTCCGCGCTCCCATCTTTCCGCCAGTCCTGTAGCTAGCACGTTGAGAGAAGCGACAGTAACGCGGTCCGATGCTTCTAGAATGCCGACTTTTGATGTAGAGTGAGGCATATGGCAATGTCAGTGGGATTAAGGATGCCAGTTGGTGTCAAACGAGTGGAATGAGAAGGACACGAGAGTGTTTATGTACTGAACCCTCGTCTCCCCTGCAGTGAATAGTTGTTGTTAGCTAGCGGAGAAGAGCCGCGTGCGCGTTAGTTTATGTAGAACGGCCACTAACTGAAAATGCAAGATCCGCATCTGTTCTGGCTTGTCAGCGAACCTGAATTATGCGAGCTGCAGTCTTCGCGGCTATTATATGAAATAACGGAACGCTAAATCCTAGAGCATGCGCAGTCCGACCGCACTATTCTTGTTGCAAGTTCCCGTGCTGCACTGCCTCATAGTCATACCCACCCAGTCGTGCTTCTTCTCACTGACACCTTTCAACACCCATACCGGTACCATCCAGGAGTGACTACTCTCATGCAGATGCGACAGGTCGCGCATCCACATCTCGCGAATGCCTTTGATGGCATCTAGACTTCGTCGCTCGGAGCAGGACTATGAGTTGCTCCCACGATCCTCCTCAGAGTCCGGTCGCTCCCCCCACGACTTGTATGATGCTAGCTTCGATCATCCAGCACAGCGCCCTTCGCTATTACAGATACCGCCATGGCTACGCTTTCGGCGACGCCGCAGAGCAAGCAGCATTAAAAGAAATATCACGTACAGAAGGATTTCTGGCCCGCGGAGGCGCCGACGATGGGCGGCACGCTTGCTATACTGGTTAATAATTGGGCTGCCATACTTTATTGCTACCCTCATCCTTTTTGTTGCCGTATTTCGACCATCATATACCCACCGGCCGGCTCACTACGAAGAGCTCCGCGTCAGATCCTCCCTTACCTCCGTACCCGGACGAGTGAACCTACGTAATGAGAAAGTTTTTATTGCCGCTAGCATATACGATGAAGGTGGAACTCTCACTGGAGGAGCGTGGGGAGAAGCTATACTAGAACTAGTAGATCTACTTGGACCAGATAATGTATACTTGAGTGTTTATGAGAACGATCCGGATTCGTTGTCAAAGGCTGCTCTCGATGATTTTGAGAGTAAGGTGAATTGTAAGATCCCTTAAAAAACATATTACAAGCAATCCATCTAACGACCTAGGCAACGCCTCCATCATCGCCGAACATCTCTCTTTCGACAGTATTCCACGCGTAACACTCCCTTCTGGAGAAAAACGGGTCAAGCGTATAGCCCTCCTTGCCGAAGTCAGAAATCGGGCTTTACGTCCCTTGGAAGACATGAATATCACATTCGACAAATTACTCTTCGTCAACGATGTCATATTTGACCCTGTGGAGGCAGCTCAACTGCTCTTCTCCACAAACGTGGACTCCGCGGGAAGGACACAATATGGCGCAGCTTGTGCGGTGGATTTCATCAATCCATTCAAATTCTACGACAGATTTGCAACGCGAGATCTTGAAGGCAACAGTATGGGGATTCCTTTCTTTCCATGGTTTACAGATGCTGGCTCCAAGATTAGTAGACAAGACGTTCTAGATCAAAAAGATGCCGTGCGAGTTCGAAGTTGCTGGGGTGGTATGACTGCTTTCGAAGCCAAGTGGTTCCAGGATTCAGGGATGGATCGGAGGGAGCTCTCTACGAAGCGCAACAGAAGCTCTTCAACAACCTCACCACTTCGTTTCCGCTTTGAAGAAGACACATTTTGGGATTCTTCGGAATGTTGTCTCATTCACGCAGATCTCCAGTATCGTCGAAGTGGCCGTGACATTGTCGCTGATAGTGGCATTTACATGAACCCATATATCCGCGTAGCATATGACGAAAAGACCCTGGGCTGGCTCGCATTGACCCGGCGTCCAGAGCGGTTGTATTCCTTTGTCCATAACATTATGGATCACGTGGCCGGGCTACCATCCTTCAATCCTCGAAGAACCGAAGAGCCCGGCGACAGGGTCACTGAAAAGATCTGGAAATATGACGACCCCAAAATGGCGCTCTCCGGAAACATCACTACAGGGGGGTTGAAGGGTTCGTACCAGGAGGTTAATCGAACTGCTGGTCCGGGCGGTTTCTGCGGTGGCAGAAAGCTTTTGCTCATCAACGAACATCCGCAAGAAGGCGAATCGAAATGGATCAATTTACCAATTCCAATTCCTGCAGTGTGATCACTATCACACATTTACCCCATTCCTTACTTTAGACGACTATGCACGACTTTAACTTTTATGTCGACTCGGCACTGTTTTAAAACGCTTTTTTTTTTAACTTTGGGCATAGCGACGGCGTTTGTAGGATGTATAGCATTGCTATGCTGATTCTCATAAGCAGTTACCCTCTTCAGGAATTGTTTCAAAAAGAGTGTAACAACCAATGTTAGGTAGAGGTTAGAGGAAATATTAGCTACAGTGTGATTTGGAACGTGGGGCACAGTTCCTTGATTAAAACGAAAGATTCAAAGCTGTGACCAGTAACTTGCCCTCATAGTAGACTTTGAAATGGTTGAACGCGTGATGAAATGTACGTCTTGCCGGTGATGCTCGCCTCGCGCACTCGAAAGGGATTGGAGTTGCCTCTTGCAGCACTTCATACACACAGAATATGCCATTCCCAGCCCAAACACCCGTACGTCCGACTTCTTAATAATGCAGAGGCCCAACAAATTTCACATGCTAGGGTGGACTTTAGCACGTCACCAATGTATCCAATAATGTCAGACATCGATTAGCCAAAACGGCCGTCGTGGACGCCACGCGAGTATTGCTCTCCCCTTTGTAGGATCCTTCTCTCCTGTCCCTCCTGTCTCGGTGTATCACAGCAGTTGGTGTTATGGAATTGCATCTCATCCTTTCACTCGCTTTCTTAGCCATCCTCTTATATCTAATTTCCGGCGCCATCTACCGCCTCTATCTCTGCCCTATCTCTAGCTTTCCCGGTCCGCGTCTAGCTGCTTTAACCTTCTGGTACGAATTCTACTACGATGTTATTCGACGAGGGCGATATACATGGGAGATTGAGAAAATGCATAGGAAGTACGGTTCGTTGTACACATAAAAAAACCTTGCTTCCTACCGTCTCATACCAAATATCGATTTGGTGATTACCAGGTCCCATTATCCGTATAAATCCCTGCGAACTCCATACAAACGACCCAGAAATCTACGACCAAATCTACGTCGGCCCCACCAGGCGTACAGAGAAGTGGGAATGGTCCGCAAGAATGTTCGGGACAACCCTCGCTACCGTGAGCACGACTAGTCATGAATTGCACCGGCTACGCCGGTCTGCGCTTAACCCGTTATTTTCAAAGCAGTCGGTCATGAGAATAGAGCCCGTTATTCAAGAGGATATAGATAGACTTCTCAGGAGGCTTAGAGAATTCAAAAATACTCGGAAGCCGGTAAACTTAGTCGATGCTTTTACCTGTCTTTCTGCAGATATTATAGGGAGTTTTGCCTTCGGGCGTTCTTATGGCTTCTTGGAGACGCCGGATTTCAATCCAAGATGGCACGAATTCATGATGGTCTGTTTTAGAGTGCCTTATACTACGAATTCGAGGTTAATGCCCTGTGTATTTAGGACCTAAGCCGCAACAGCCATCTCATGAAGCAGTTCAGCTGGCTCTACACCGTCCTAACGGTCCTCCCACAGAGACTAGTGTCACTCCTGCACCCTCTTACAAGAGAGCTCTTCGCACTTCAATCCTCCATTGCGAGTCAAATCCGCTTGATCCAAAGTACCACACATCAAAGCACCGAGAAAGACCAAGCGGACCGGTCTCCAAGTGAGAGAAACCATCGAACACTTCTCGGCCACCTCAGCACCACGAGCCTCCTGCCGCCTCATGAACTTACTGTTCGGCGCCTTATGGATGAAGGCCTGACCCTTATTGGGGCCGGCACTGTCACCACTGCCTGGACACTATCAGTAACGGTATATTACCTCCTCTCCAATCCTACTAAACTTTCCCGACTCCGCGGTGAGCTCGCCACCCTTGCCAAATCCCTCGGTTCCCCCAATGTGATTTCCACCCACAAAGTAACCTGGCGCGCACTGGAGCAACTACCCTACTTGACGGCCGTGGTTAGCGAGGGCCTCCGCCTTAGTTACGGTATATCACACCGGCTCGCACGCATATCCCCCGATGCGCCGCTCTACTATCGCCAACACAAAATCGACCCCGGTGTGCCTGTTAGTATGACACAGATGCTGATCCACCAAAACGAATATATATTTTCAGATCCACACTCTTTCAGTCCAGAGCGGTGGCTGTCTGGATCGCCTGAAGGTTTAGCGCGTATGAAGCACTTCCTTGTCCCTTTTAGCCGCGGTACACGCCAGTGCGTCGGGATGAATCTGGCGTATGCTGAGTTATTTCTTACACTCGGTGCACTTTTTGGGGCACAGGGCGTTGAGATGGAGCTAACCGGGACATCAAGGAAGGATATTGATTGTGTGCATGATTATTTTAATCCTGCGCCCAGCAGTGACACTAAGGGTGTGAGAGTTCTGGTGCGGTCATGACATAACAGGTAAATGATCTCCAGTGAATGCTGATAACACCGGGGATGAACATAGGAAGGATAGGATAGAGTAGAACGGTGAGAAAAGCTTCAAGAACAAGATGAACAGATTTGGAGCTTCAACGCCATGCAACATAAATTTTTGACTTACAGTCCATACCGTAGATCGACTGCTGTATATCCGTATCTAAAAGAACAGCAGGAGCTACGCGGTCAAAGCTGAACTAGCTCCAAGTATACCCATACCCACAAATGCAAATACCATACATAAATTGCGACTATGCGTCAAATCCAAACTCTCGCCAAAGAGCTGGAGTGCGACACTCGCCATAATCCCGGCCGTAACCGCAAACATTGCTCCATAAACACCCTCCCCCGGTGCACTATCTCCATGCCCTGCCAATCGGAACCAAAGCGCCGCCACCCCGGCGCCTAGCGGCTGGGATGCACCTCCAAGAAGGGATGACCAGAACATAGCTTTCCACCGGCTGTTTATAGCAAGGTAAAGAGGAAGAGCCATAGCGAAGCCTTCAGTGATGTTATGAATAAACAGGGCGAGAAAAACCGAGAATCCGAGGCGCGGGTTGGCATGGTTGGTGGCATAGGTTATGAAGCCTTCGGGAAGCTTGTGGAGGGCAATGGCAATAGAGGTTTGCAGACCTATCGAGAGGAAAGCATTTGTCGGGACGTGGTGGTGGTGGGCATGTGAATGATAGGCGGAATGGGTATTGGACTGATGGGAATGCGTAGAGTGTGTAGATATGGAACTTTTGCTCCGAGTGTTGCGGAGGCCGGAGTAGAATCCGGGGTCTAGAGACCCATTGAGTGTCGTTGATATTTCATCGCTGTAGACCTCGTGGGATGGGTGGTCTGCATTGGGAGGATTGGATTGAATAGGTGCAAGAGGAGCGTTTTCGTCGACGTCAGGTAGGAGTGGTTGGCGCTCGCCTGACACGGCAGGGACATGAGGTGTCGTCACACTGATACCTGGCGGCCGTGATATGCTAAGATGTAATCTAGATCCTCCTCTTGCCTGCACTATCTTGAAACATTCTTGACCACATGGATCCGAATAGCCAAAACACTGTCCGTTTTCATCGCACAAAGCTTTTGAACCAGACACAAGCTGGGAGACTTTTGCCGAAATTTGCGTCTGTAACGAGTGTCTTCGTGACAGCGTAGGGAAGCCGGCTTCTTCCAAATTAGTACTATGAGATGGTTGCTGATGGCCACTGTTGGGTGTCTGTTGGCCAGTTTCCTGATGTGCGGGATACGATCCACTACCCCTCCATCGATGCGACATCCTCCGTCCAGCTAAATCGTTTCCTCGGTGTATATTTTTGTGAAACTCCTCATCTGGCATCTGGTGTGAATCTTCGTTATCGTGAGAATGATCACAATCAACCACTGAGTGGGGAATGTAGTGATGTAAAACACGAGAGACTACTTGAATCCCGATAACCCCAGCTAAGAAACATCCTATTAACGTCCAAGCAGCAGCTCTAGACGAAAACCCCCCTCTCTGCAAAGAAGACTTTGCTGATGGCAGCATGCTGTACAAAGAGGAGAAGATCTAGCAACGGTGAACAGGGAGCAGTATATGGATTGGATAAAGGTGACCAACCATGACACCAAAACTTAGACTTAGCGAAGAAGATAGAAACAGGTTGCTGTCCTGAATTTTGAAATGTCTTTTACCCGGTAGAAGTCGGATTAGAATATCTACGCATATTATAGATGCTTTTTCCCGCTGTTAGAGTGCTATGTGCATGGAGGGATTTTAGGTATGCCGTTCGCTCACCCCCAAAGATGCACGCTGAGGCAAAATATAATTAGCGGCCTTTGAAGAGCATGAGTCTGATGTCTCGCACCTATTCCGCTTACGGCTGTCATGATCCATCCTCGAGTGTCGTTATCCAACATCATCTTGGATCAAGACCAGGAGTTCCTTTTTCTGTGGCGTAAACGGATGGGCGTTTCCGTTGGCTCCGGACACTCAGATACTAATTACTATAAAGGTGTTAAGGATACCAAGTTTGATAATGGGGTTGAAAGGTCAAAGGATCGTTGAACGTTCAACGTTCAAGGACACCAAGCTTGGCACCGCAGTCCCTGCGATTAATAAAGTCTTGTGCTACCACCATCTGCTCGCCATCACCACTTATGTCCAAACTGTCTCCGCAAAACAGTGTATTGGTGTTTTCACTAGAAGTGATTGTAGGTTTATTCTAAATGAATAGGGCGCGAAATGGTTTACTCCAATTGAGCATTAATTATGTCTATTTGGTACACATTGTATGGTGGCCTCAAAAAGGCCTAGCCCGACCAGCGCAGCTGGTCCGAAGTCTTACATCTCAGGTTGTGGCCGCGCTTCAATATTTCGCACCTCAGCCTTAGCTTCTCCCCACGATGCTTGATTCCTCTTTGCCCAGTCAATATGACACCTGGCGAAAGCAACCTGAAGCAGTCAGTAATGATTCGAGATTAGTCAGGTGCTTGGAATCTCGAGCGTACCATGTAACGCTTCAAATCCTCTTCCTTCTCTTGCTGAAACCTCTTGAGATCTTTCATGACTCCCATACTCGCATCCTTGGTGTCCTTCTCAGCAGCCTCCAGGGCTTGCTCGAGCTATGCTAATATCAGTCTACTGTTTGACTGACGAGAATGTTTGATGTACTCACTTGCACCAAGGTTTCGCGCGTCTTCCCTATCTGATCTCTCCTTGTCCGCTCAGGGTCTACATCGGCCATGCCTTGGAAAGCATGACTTATCCTACCAAAAATCTTGCTCGTCACGAAGTTTCCACTCGGGCTCTTTTTATGACTACCAGGTGGTGAGGTGGTATCTGAGGGTGCGGGAATCCCTTGAGACGCTGAAGGCGGTTGTGTATCTCCATGTGTGGGAGGGAAGTCTGAATCTATTGATGCTGTGTCCTCCTCTCGCTTTTGCCTTTCCTGACTGTTGCGTTGTGAGCCAGAGGATACAGAACGCCTTGGTCCTGGGCTAGAATGCCCACCGGTACCACTAAGATGTTGTTCCAGCCGTCGTGCTTCCATCTCGCTCCTTTCCAGCGAATCCAAGAGGTTCTTTTTTTTCTCGAGTTCATCCTTCGTCATCTCCTCCTGGACGCGCTTGAGCACCCGATATCGGAGTACACTCCGCACTACACCCGCAAACTGCGCACTTTCCCGCATTGGCTCGGCGAAACTTGCGCTGAGTGAAGACGATAGCTCAGCCGTGGCAATGTAGGTTGAATCCACTGCCTGTCCCATCTTCTCGATAGCTGCCGCAACTGTATGTGACTGCTCCGACAGTGAAAATGCATTGTACCGAGCGCCAAGCTCAGCCATGTCCTCTCCCCAAGATGTGAGGTGTGAAAGTGTCCTTCGGTTGGCTTTTTCCATGCTTCCCTGAAGAAGTGCCTCCAATTCTCGAGATGATGCCTCAAAATTGACAAAATACGGATCGAGTTCCTCTTCGGATAGATTTTGAGAGGATGGGGGAAAGCGCCCGAAGACCTGCGGCCCTGGTGTTGTATGCGCAGCAGGTGATGGTTGAGCGGCGTAGCTAGAAGCGGTAGGTGTTCCAGTCATGGTAGTCGCAGCATTTGCTGTCCTTAATCTCGCCGAGGATGATGGGATTGGAAGGTAACTGTGAGAAACCGTTGGATTTGCTGTATCGAGCGGTGGGGCTTTCAGGACGTTCTTTGGTATCGAAGCTACCGGATGAGAGTGAAGCACTTCGCTCTGATGAACCTCTATTTAGCTTTCCCTCAAATTTTTGAAGGTAAATAGAAAATAACTAACCCAGCTTGCATTCGGGTCAAGGAACCTCCACCACACTCCGTCTTCTCGGACCTCTTTCATCCTCCTGCATCGGTTGAGAAAGACCGCTAACATTCGCTTTCTCAGTTCAATAATGCCGGCATCTTCTTTTGCCTTGGTTGGTTTTGCAGCATAGTCGGCCATTGTATGTTTCTCGGGTATAGGAGGAATAATTAAAGTCGGATGGAGGTTGACCAGTGTTGACCTGAGAGATGCGAATTCAGAATATCTTCGCCGCACTTCTAAATCCTAATATCAAAACTCAGCGAAAGCCGTCGAGAGATTCATCTGGGACTCATACGCCTGTCCTGATAGTGTATGCAATATAGCTTCCCCCACTTTCTAGATTCTTCCCAGCATAAGTAATGAGGATTGGGAGATCAGGATTTTCATAGAGTATTTGCTCAATTCGGCTGTCATAGCCACCCTTCCTTGGCTCAACACGGGCCCCCCTAGGATGGTCCTCATCGTAGTCGACATCACTCATATCTCGAGGCTGTGAAATGAACTCTGGGGATTCATTGCGGGGTGAGGAACTCGTAGACGGTGGGGTTGTCGGTCGATGGAAGCCTACTGCGCATGTCATTAGAGTTAGTTGCTCAGACCACCAATGAAGTATAAGAATAGTACAGGCTTACGTCCTGGGGGTGAGCCCATGGGAGGCGCATCCGAGCTGTTTGAATCATGACGGGCAAACGAACCGTAGGGGTTATTGTCCTCATCGTCCCACATACTGTTATGTTGTCAGAAAGATGGCGGGGTTACCTGGGTTGGAAGGATGGTGTCTGCGCTGTTAATAGCGATTGTCGTGCATGAATGAATCGTAAGGTGCCCTTGGTGGAGGTTTGACAACTTGGTGGAGCGCAAGCAGGCTGGAGAGGCGAATGACGTTCCTCAGCATCAACACGACGAACACCGAGTGCCTCGAGCATACCAAACGCTCCACAGCTATTCATACAAGTACACCCATAACCCTGGGAATATTAGGGCAGGCATATTTGGGGTCAAGTTTTCATTATCTCACTGCGCACGTGAAAACCTCATAGTCTTGCTAATTATTCCATTTCGTAACACTTGTTTACGGGCATCCCGCTGAATGACTTCCGTAACCACCCAAAGACGACACGCTCGATGGTGCCCTACCTGATACTACCTCAGCACTACCGCTCAGCCGTAAAATATCGTCCACCCCCTCACTACACCGATTAACTACTTCAAAGAGATCGATGCTCCGTCCGGGAATTTTAGTGGAGTAACTACCCACGTGTAGGCTATCTATCAGCGTTGAAAGCGCACTGGACTGTGAATGACTCCTGGGCCTTGAGGATTAGCTGCGCGAAAGTTAGGGTCAAGGAAATCAGGCTCAATGCGTGAGCCTAAAGCCACACTCTGGACTCCTGTACGTGGCGGAGTCGTTGGCACTTCGAGGCTAGTCTTTGGCAAAGAAGACTCTATTCCTAAGCCTAAACACTCCCCTTATAATTCCGGTCAGAGCAAGGCCATTTGTTCCTCATTGCTGACCTTAGGGAAAACGTACTCTTCTACGAACTCTGATCCTACACTTTCCGCCTGTGGATTTCGCGGAGAGAACTCACTCTGCAAAAGTGGCCGGATTTACGGTGCTCAGCGGTCGGCGGTCGGGGGAAAGGAGCTGCGTTCCAGTGTGAGGATCCGATGTTAAGATAACCGACTGCGACATTTGTCTTGGGCTGTTCCGTGCGTCAAAATACCATGAAGTATGCTAGGGTAGTTCGATCATTGTGATGAGAAAAACCGGGTGTCAGCAAGCCTCCGTACTAAGAAACGCTAACAGTTGAAGGACTGCCCCTTTAGATATTCAGTTCTGGGTCACGGAGGAGCTTTACTCGTTGTCAATCGCCTAATATCTAAATCTCTCAACTTCCCCCTCTGCAGTCTCGATTTAGTAAATGCATACCTCTGTTGCCCATTCCTATCGTGCTCTATCCCTCGTCTTACTATTTGTCCCGGGAGCGGACGAATTTCATCCATCTCATATTGCTGCTCAGCAGTTTTTGGGATTCCTCGAAAATTTCGGGACCGTGACTGATTGCCTTGTCGGTCGTCCCGTTTGAGGAGGGCTCTGAGGACTGGGCTCAGGAGCTCTGGTGCTGGTTCTCTCCGGCTAGTATCTTCGTAAGATTTTGTTTTGGCGTACTTGTCCGTTGCCTTGCAGACTGTGCCCGCGATTCTCATTCAAGGATGACTCAGGAGAGTCACTCTGATCATCCGGATGATCCTGTCCTACAACTCGCTGGCCAAATATTTCTTGAGGTAATTCTGCTACTTCTTCGATGTAGTTTGTGTGGGCGTGTTCAGGGGTTCTGTTTGGTTGGCGTGGCATTCCGCCGGCGTGCTGCAGTGGATTATCTAGAGGTAAGCCGGCTTCGTGGATGAAAATAAGGCGTTCAGGATAAGATGGCTGAGATTAGTGAGGAGGGTGCCAGAGATGGCGAGCAGTCCGCTCTGTATAGCTAGGCCCCAACCCCCTTCCGTGATTTCCTCTTTTTTTTGTCAACTTGTCGACCTCTTCTTCCCGTCCATTTATGGACGAAATAAATTCCAAGTGCGAATACAATAGCAACAGCAGTACCTCCACCAGCACCCATTTTTAGGAAGCGATCAGAGCTACTGATACAAAATTTTTGTGAATGGTAATATCATCACAGCTGTAGCGTCGTTATTTCAAGAGAATTGGGCCAAAAATTCCGGTTCCCTAGGAGAATTAGAATCACAAACGGTTCCGCCATTACTAAAGAAGCGTTAAATCATTGCCGAGTATTGCGGTTGTCGAATCTTCCGTTTGTTAACATTTAACGCAATCTATTCGTACCGCAAACCTGCATCGTGGTGGGCAATCAACCAACTATTTGTTACGTCGGCCATGTATATCCATGCTGTATTACTTTAGTATTACATGGTGCGTCATTTCAAATATTTTACCACGTGTACCATCCATCCCGAAAGGTTGTTATTATCATCCTTTCTCTGCTTAGGCACAGCTTACTGGTTTGTGGTTTGTAGTTTCAAGTTTGCATAAGACAAAACCGTCCTCCCTCTGCCCCCTACCACCCTCACTACACCACCTTCCAAGGTTGTTTTTCCATGTGCTCCTTCCATCACCGCACCCGAATCTCACTCTACCTGTTATCTCCCCAGCCTTAGGATTCCCTCCCCCGTAACCGCCCACCAATTCACAGCTCACCTCCAAACCCACGAACCCCCTATGCACAATACCCCTTTCAATCCAGCGCTGTCGATGGCCCCACCACCTTAAGCTTCCTCCACCACCACAATATGTCCGCTACCACTAGCGTGAGCAATCGCCCCATCATATGGCCTCTTCCGATCAAGAACTCTCCGCGTATCCCTCATCAGCCGCCCCATCATCCACCACGCAAGCAGACAGACAACGGTTACGGTAACGAAAAGGATCAGAATGATGACACTAGTGCGCTTCATCCTGGCTTTCCCACTCTGAGAATCCCTACTCGCCCTTTGATCTTGCCTTAGCTCTCCTCCAAAGAGGTGCCGGAATTCTCTCAGTTTAAGGAAGTGAGTGATCAGATGGGACCAAACACCGATCCTACTTCAGTCGGCTCACTCTTCTCGACTATAGTCTCCGGTTGGGTACTTTCGTCCGTGTACTCAGTCGTGCTGTCTGGGTACCTCCACCCGTCGTAAGGGTCGTGCTGTAGAGGAGGAGGCGGCGATGCTGGCTGACGACTGCTGGATTTGACTACCGTCTTGGTGGGTTGTTTAGAGATTGAAGCCAGCGTGGCGGTCTAGAAGATGGCCAGATATTTTAGGGAAAGACATGGCTGGCCTGTTCAAGAGAAAGAGTATGGTTAGGAGACAAGCCTCTTGATTGATTTCGCGGTATGACGGAGGCTCTATAAGGTGTTACACGGTGCTAATAGTTTTGGTGTCGTTGCACAAGAAAGGAGAATTGAACACGGAAGTTGCGGTGGGGTTCTGGTAGGCATTCAAGATATAATTTTGAACGTGTTATTCTGACAGCTGTGAATGCGAAGACGAAAAGCATTCCGTTGGCATAAGGGATTTTCCCTTCAATTTCATCAATTCACTGTGCTAAGCAACGTCATACTCGAGGACATTATGGGTCCTGGCACTAGGCCTAATTATGAGTTAAGATAGACTTTTTAACCTTGACCCCAGCATCCTAACTCCCATTAACGACCATCTCTATCTTTTCTTTTACCAACGCCAACCTTACAAGCACCGAGTACGCCAAGACCGCTTCAACTCTATCAATCCAAAGTTCATGTATCCCACTCCTTCCTGCATCCGCAAAGTCCCTCAACTTCCTCCTAATCTCTGAGCCTCTTACACTCACTTCCCTTGAGCGCATTCTCCAATTCAGCAGTACCTCCGCCCCATATATCACCCGCATACCTAGCGTAAACACTTCTGCTTTGCTGGCCCAGCCCAATGGGCCATCTATTTCCACCTTTCCTGTCGCGGCTAGAAGTGAAATACCGTCCATAACCCACTTTGTGAAATTCTGGGCAAGATTACGGGGAATGGCTTTCGAAGAGACACTTTTCAAGACACGAGACCAGATTACAATCTCCCTCGCCCCGTCAATAAATAGATTTTGTTTCTCTTGTACGAATAGTGCCGTATCTTCCTTTTGTGCACGCGCTAATGTTTCCTGAAACGAAATTTTAAACAGAGCAGTCTCTTCATCAAATCCCATAAGACGGCGCATAGCCCCATCGCACAGCTCTGGAGAATCCGGGTAAACGCGTGCAAGGTATTCGGCCAGCCGTTGGCTCGCAAGAAGAGGAATTGCATCTCTCATGCCTCGTCGATATCGTTTGCCCATGATGACTCTGGTAGCAATGCGGGAGGCGAGTTCGCGGATTTCATCATCGTCATCGTTTAGGATATCATAAACTACTAGACCAAAGCTGAGTAATGGAGATGGCATTACGACAGATTCATTCTCCATTGTCCAAATATAGCGCAATCCAGAAATGGAGAGCACGGCAGCGTGCCTTGTTGAAATTGACTAGCAAATAGCAGTTAGCTCGAATGTTCCTGTTGGAGTGGAAAGGTAATACATTTGACTCATGAAGTAACTTTTGTAGTGTACGAACGTACTGCGCTTGGTCATGAAGAATCTTTTGGTTCCAGAATTGTAGTAGCCGAAGCTGATGATCCAGAAAAAAACCTTGGAGGCGTATTGCACTTTCCATACATGAGGGAGGTCCATAGAGACACTGGGTCTTAAGACTATCGAACGTTTGGCCAGCGGAATTTCCATCTAGACCTGCGAAAAAGCCACGTCGTACTTCATCTTCACTAAGGAGATTAGCTAAAACAGATTGAGCAGTCGATCTGACCTCGAGGTCCTTTGTGTTTAGCGAGAGCCGATATATACTAACTGGTATTTCGGGGTTAAGGGTGATAACTACTTCAAAGGGCGAATGGTTAAGCATCTCTCCCAACTCGTCAAGAATTGCGCAGCAATTGTCCGGATCGGCTTCTCCAAGTTCATACAAGATGCTTTGTAACGAGTCAACCTTATTGCCTGAGGCTTCGCCCACCGTGAAATGGGCTGTGCCTGCAAGAATGAAATTAATGACCAAATAGTAGCTCATTGACCTCCAAAGAAGAGCTAACGCAGACGTGACCCCGGAGTGTTTATTGTAGCATAAGGCCTCGAATTGGGTATGGACCTCAGCGGTGAGCTGTCGAGTATTCTTATCGAGGATTTCTATCAGTTTTGGCGAAGTGGTGTTTTGCAGTATCATCGCCTTCTGGAATAAATTGATCAGGTCCAAATAAGTGGCTTTTATGAGAGGGCATGTGTTTTTTCGGAAGATATCGTCAAATCTTTCTAATAAATCCTCCATAACACAACACGCACCTGTAACAGTTAGTACGCAACGAATATTAAATGAGCTGAGCCTTACTTGTGGTGGAGCTGTGTGAAGACTCTATATGAGTTATTAGGGAGTATTTTACGCATAAAAGTAGACCATGAAACGAATTCTGCCTCTTATCCAGAGAAGATAGCATGTTTCGTATCACACTGACGCATTCTGTTTGGCGAAGTCCAGATGCGAAAGTACGTGCAGCCATGTCACGCACATGCCAGTACGGACTTCGCGTGAGATGCAGGATTAATCCACGAATTGTTTCGCGATTTGTTTCTGGAGGTGGAGCCTGTTGAAGGATTTGCAAAGCAGGAAAAACTCCCTCGGTGGCGCGAATCATAGATGTTGACACACTTTTGTGCACTTCTACTTCAGACCTGCCTCTAGAGTCCCTTGGGACAAGAAGCTTGGCCACGATCTCAAGGAGGTTTGGGTAATTGCCATAGGAGAGGCGTGAGATCTTGGCTAGCTTCTGCTCCTTCCATTTTTGAGTGTCGCTACTCCCGAGCAGTCTATCAAGCAAAGCTTTGAAAAGCATCAGGCCGCAGTTCCGAATAGGCCAACTACAAAGAATAAGTAAATTATCGTCTTCACTCATCCAGCCTTTCGTAACTTACTTCTTCGACCCTAACTTGCTTGCAGCAAGATCGAGACCTTGTCCTATATACGACTCTGAAGATTGCCCTAGTTTTGTGGTCGTAAAAATTTCTTTGAGACAGTTCAACGCATGTACCTGAGGTAGCCGGCTCTCTTGAATGTTGGAACTTTCAGCATCAGGAGATGCCTCGACAAAAAGATCTCCCATAGCTTTTCTAAAAAGTCGACCGCCAGGCTCAGCGCTTACGATGCCTGATATTAATGAAGGTATGCCGGCTGAACGGCGGGTTATCATGGAAGCCTTATTACGAATACATAGGAGCGCGTCCTGTTCAATCAGTTATCTCAGATAGAAGAGTAGGAATTCAGCCTTACTTGATACCAAAGGTTCGGCAGCTCTTGGATTGAGACATTATCCATTCCAATGCAGCGAGAGCAGCAGGCAGCAAATGTCTGTGACACTGTAGAGAATGCGCCACGATGTCGAAGTTCCGCCAGCTGAGCAAAGCATAGCTTTCCAAGAATATTGAAATCCGATGGTTCGAGAATGGAATCTCTTGACGAAGTACACACTGAAGCTTTAGATATTACGGCCCGTAGGAGAGCACTACGTTTGTAAGCAAAGTAGGGTGAACTTGATAGGTTACGCACCTTGCTTCTTTAAGAGCCCTCCACGAATAACTTAAAATATCCTTGGTATTTATCTCAAGTTCATCTTCTAATTCTTCCGGAACATGGCCTTCGGGAGCATCACTACACAGTACCTCCCTAACGCAGGACCAAATGGACTCAAGACAAACGAAGATGCGCCGGTGTATGTCCTTCCACGGCTGGATTTCCTCTCGCGAAAACGTGTTCAGCAAGGGGTAAAATTCGGGTAGATCGACGATATATCTAGCTAGCATTAGTCAAGCTACGTCAAGACGCGCCGTGATTCATACCTAAAACTAGCAAATATACCGTGTACTGGATATCCGTTAACGGCTGTTGATAAATTTCTGCTCGCGATTGCTATTGTTCTTTCCAACTGCTCTATCAAATGAATTACAACACCAGATTTGGTACTCCACCAATGCTCCTCTGTCTGCTTCATTTCTCTGTTTAATTGTAATGCGACAGCACACTGTGAGAAGGCATATTCGTACGCACGTGCTACGCCATCAGCATGATCTGCTCGGCCTGTTCGAAGCATCATTGTCTCCGCTCTTCCTATGAACTGAACAACATTTGCTAGCTCAACATACCGAAACCTCGTAGGCCCTAATACTAAAGATGAACACGTGCTGGTAGTAGGGACTCGGAGTGTCACAACTGTTAAATCTTTGCCAAATCTTTCAGACTTCAGCTTTAGATTCAACGCTGCCCCATTCCGTACATCGTCAAACGGATCGAGCATCAGGTCAAACAATAATCTAACAAGCCGAGGACTAAATACGTCCCATTGGTGTTCCCATTTTAAATATCCTTGTGCTTGCTTAGAAAGATTCCGATGTGGAATGCTGGAATCCAACCCGGACTTCAGCACGAAATTCAGTGATTTCAGTGCTAATATGTGCCGTTGATAAGATGATGTCGGCCGAAGTTCCAGGGAAAGAAACTGGAGGTACCATGAAACGAATTCTGTATGGCACTGCAACTTATCGAGGATTTCGCATGAAGACAACTCATTGCCTCTTCCGGCTACTACCCCTTGGCTGCTGATCGGCTTTGGAGAAGTCCGGTTGTTTGCAAGAGCTTTACTTAAAGTAGCGATCGATGCTCTTAAGCGGCCGAAGAGACGTTGCATGAGACTTAACAATTCTCCGCGAAAGTTTGCATCCGTTTCTGCATGGAGATGTGAAAGGTGCCGCTTTAGGCACTGAAAAGTGCCACTGGTGATTGGTCTTGTGACAGCGGTAGAAGATACGAGTAAAGAAAGGGCAGCAAGCCTTACAGCCGGTAAGGTATGGGCTAAAAGACGCCCAAATAAAATATCCGGGATTTTCAGAGCCCCTCCTTGCACTTCAACGGTTTTAAAGGTCTCGTAATCTTGGTCCGTCAGTGGCGGACTTCTATCAGGTAAGGGAGAGTAACCAACCGACATCCTCGACCAGTCCCAACTCTTTGCCTACCTGTAGGGCTGCGAACAGGAGCGTTAATTCGAAACAGCCGTTGGCAGTAAACACGCTTGGATTCGGTGAGTGGATGGTAGACTTTATTCCTAGGTGACGATCAAGTTGAAGATGACATAGAAATTGCAGATAGCCGTCCAGGCCAAGGCGAAATACTTCAGGGAAGACATGATGTTTGAATTCGTTAATCGCCTCCGGAGAATCTCGAATGCTGCCCTCTAGCGGTTCTATCCACACCGCAAGTACTCCTGTTTTCTCTTCTGCACATCTTCGCTGTGGAGTGGATTTGGTGAGGAAATTCGTGATAAGGTGACTGGCTGCGGGCGCAGTGTCATGATGCCGTACCCAAGCAAGGAATTGACGCAACAAGAGCTGGTACGCGCTCAATCCTCCATCTGGGTCGGTGCCATCCCCGGAATAATTCCGATGAATATCAACGAGCTGGTTGATTGAGATAAGATCTTTTGATATGAAGTGAGCCAGTGCTTGCAGCGCTGGCTTAATTTTCGTGCGATTTTGGTATTTGCAAATAATATCGAGAAGTCGGGATACCGCGTCATCTTGGAGGTCAGAAGATTGCGGCGGGGCGTCTTTCAAGAGCATCCCAGTTAGGACGAGTAAAACCTGTCTCATTGACTTTGCTTTCGCATTGTCTGAACGTTCGAGGAAGATTTCAAAAAGCCTTGTCCACAGATCATTCTCCCAGACAATACCGTGAAACCCCTCATCTGTAGAAAGCTGACAACGTTCAATAATGGCACAAAGTGAATTGCATGCTGCAGCACGATGTGCAGCTGAGATATTCACAAGCGCGGCCGTTTGCAAAAGGCAGTCGATGACCCCTTCCAATTGCCTGGCAATAAACAAATGTCAGTAACTAGAGGTTGCTGTCTTTGTAGTCAACTGGCCTTCAGGATTTCACAGATCTTACTTTACTTTCTCAGAACTGATGCTCTCAGAATTGTCACCATCTGGAACAAGTTTAGACACACTTTTACTGAGTGCGCGGAGAGTATCCTCATCCACAGGAACAGATCGTGAGCTTAGGGAACCAGACATCTTTTAATCGTGTTAAGGTTCTGAAAGCATAGGAATAAGTGCTAAACCATTATTATCTCAGTGCTACAGTTATGATAGTTTTGTATGGTCCATAAGAGTCTCAGAAACCATATCTGTATTTCCTATAAGCGCATCAATCAGTCTCGCATATTCATGGAGGTGGTGTATCAATAAAAAAATATTTTTGGAGGGGACGAGGCCTTACTTCACCCGACCACGCTAAGAGCTCACCTAAATCTCGCTTAATCAGGCCCACCATAAAAAATTCTGTTTATCCCGTAAAAATTTTAACGTGAGCGATAACGTAGGTGATAGGGTTATGGCGGTCGGCATAGTTATGATCAAAACTACGCACAGAGGAAATTGTTAGGAACCGTCATAACCCTATCGCTCACGTTATAACTTTAATAAAAATTATATTAAGTAGTGGTGAAGTTATTAATATATATAAAGTTAACTGATTTTGGTATAATTTTGGGTGACGGGCTGTTCGGCCGCAAATCGCCTCTACACCAATCCGCGCGCCTTTTAGTGTCACCCGTTTTGTAATTAGTGGCGGCTACTACCGTGGCTCATTTGAATCTGTAATTGAGTCGACTGTTCGGTAAGGCTCCAGATACGGGCAGTCTCTGGGCACATTCATCCCACACATTCAAGATTAGTAAGCGCTTACTAAGTTACGCACGGGCCACTATCGCGAACTTAATTTAAATAACAAAGCACTATTTACATATATAATACTCCAATATTCGGCCGTCTATTTTAATAGGATCTTTTCCCTTTTTATTACTACGCGTTCGCTTAGCCTAAGGGGACCTAATAGCAAGTATACTAGCTTTATAAGCCTTATACGCGTCTATAGAAGCTCCCTATTATAGTCGCTTTAATTTTAATGGAATAATAATCTCTTTTAGCTTGGTATCACTAGGACCCTTATTAGTATTACTTAAGATTAATATAAAATTACCACGGGCTAATTAAGTATAGGTCCTCCAAGCTCTAGTGCGCGCCGCTCTGCCAAATTAATAGAGTAGGAGAGGTGGCGGCTCTTAATAATTGTTAGATGCCAAATAGTTCGCGATAGGCTCCTTCTTACTAATATTTTGGTGAGGGTCGTCTAATATGGTACCTTGGAGTACTTCCGCGTTATTAAGCCACAAGTCGTTGTTCTTTGCTTCTAAAATAACCACCTTATCCTCTAACCCCCCTAAAACTTCGTTATATAGCACCAACGGCTCGTTAAACGGTTGCTGCTTATCCTCCTTAATATCCTTATCCTCCTTAATATCCTCATCCACCTTAATATCCTCATCTACCTTAATATCCTTTTGCTTCTGGGCCTCCTCCTACCTTTTCTTTTAGAGCTTTTACTTGGCTATTGTGAGGGGATCTTGTAGACAGGGGGCTATAAGGACACGATTGGAACAGGATAGATTGGTGAGAGAGACGAATCCTTAAGGAGGTAAGACCTTTGGGATCGTGGAGACTATATACTACGGGCACGTACCTTTGGTACGTAACCGGTGACCATCCAAGGGGCGTCCGGGGGTTGTCCTAAGGGCAACCTAAGGTGTCCGCAATAATATCCCTTACATTACCCCCCCCCTTCTTACGGTCGGCCCCCGATCGCTATTACCTTACGGTAGGGAGATTATAAGGGCTTATCCCAGAAGAGGTTCGGAGAGATATTAGAGAGGTGTTGGTATACCGCTGTATATTATCTATCTATCTAACCCCTGCTTTAAACTTCTAAAAAACCTTAATAAGGAAAAAATATAACTGGAGAAAAGACGCGAGGATTGCTAGGAGACCTATTGGAAGCCTACTAGAAGCATGCTGGTGACTACCTAGGCTAATATAGGGATTTTTATACAACTCTGCTTCTAAGCCTTTATGCCGGTCTATAATTAATCATGAGTATTATAGGTAATTTGGTGTTTTAGTATAGTTCCGTAGAACCTTTGGTATGGGATTTAACGTACGAAGCCTTGGCTTGCCGTCGTCTTTAACTGCTAAAATATGGTCTATAATCTTTTCTTATAATCCCCTACGTCACTGACGCATTGCTCCCGCATTTGCCCTTAGGTTATTAGATGCGGTTAAGGTATTAATTAGTTAGTTAAAGAGACTTGTCTCTTAAGATTTGGTGTATATGGTTTTAAATCTAGTAGTCCTATACCGTATATTTAGTGTAGCTCTACTGCCTAGCAAATAGGGACATTTTGCGATAGTAATTATAGCTATTGTATAATTATTAAAAACGTCTATAACGTTATTCTTTAATACTGTAGTATCGTTTTAGGCCTAATTTAACCTATATGCGTCTTTGATTTAACATCTTAATTGCCTTCCCCCAGCCGCGTAGTTAGTTTTTATAAGGAGGTAATGGTTAAATAACTTATACGCGTGTTTCCTTTCTTCTAAATAGCGCTATTATAACGGAGTTATATTGGTAAGGTTGCGGCTATTTACCGGAAGGGTATTGGAAGGTAAAGTATAAAGACACTTTGCTTATTAAGCTGCTCCTTTTCTTAAATACCTTACTTCTCGCCATCAACCGTCGTCCAATTTTAGACGTATCTTCAATATATTATTAAGATTTTCTTCTTTTTCATTAATAATTTAATATACCTCTTTATTCTCCTACTAACTACTCTTTTAAGCAAATTCTATAGCGTATCCTGGCCCTACCTTTATATATGGAACCCTAACCCCTACTAACCCGCAACTAGTGCTGGTCCTACCTAAATAATTTTGCCTGTATATCTTTAAAAGACTAGAAATCTAATAACAGGATTCTGGAGGCTTGTAATAAGACGCACTACGTTAGATCTAATACCTTTAGTCCTTATAATTAATGCATACGTACTAAGAGCGGTAGTTGCGTTAAGGTGAGTTTTTCTATTCTTAATAGATTTCCATTGCTAACTTTAAGCTTTAATAATAGCCTGGGCCTAAGTGGCGACGTTCCTTTAATGTCCTTAACTACTATATTGCCTGGGCTCTCTCTTATTTTAGCATAAATGCTAAACGACTTAGCTGAATTTAAGACTATGCCACGGCTATCTATACTGCCTATAATTCCTAGTAAGCTAGCTAGTAACGCCTAATATAAGAGTAAGGTTAGTATACTGAGGATAGGGTAAGGGATGGGGGTAATAAGAAGAAGGTTGCCGTCTACTATAGGAAGGAGTTCGCGTATACGCGTTAAGTTTTAAAAGAGCATAATATAATGCGGTATTAGGTAGGTTACCCTTCGGGTACCTAGCGGATAGGTAACTAACGGTTGCCGTAGCAAGGTCTTGGTGGTTTTGGACTGTGCTAGCTAGCTAACATCTCTATTTATTTTAGGCTTAAGCGTGTCTTTATTAACTATAAGCTTACGCCATAAGAGCTTTGTTGGTATTGGTTTGGACCTAATGTTAGTATTAAGCGTTTAAGAGTCTCTGCTCTAGCTATACCTTATTATCTTACCCCTGTTTTTATGCCTACTTATACGCCTACTAAGACATCTGGATCCTATTCTTGTTAGCCATCACTTGGTGGCCCGATGGATACTAATCCTACTCCTGATAATAATGGGGCGTAGTGGCTTTTTAGATTGGGCATTTGTGGTTTGGACTTTTAGGATTTGTTCTTATATATAGTAGCAATTAAGGACCTTAATTAGGTGCTTGGGAAGGCCTTGGAAGGCTTTTAGGAAGGGCTTAGAAGCCCTAGGAATAATATTTCTAGTATAAATTAATAAATAGGAATGCAATTCTAGCAAAATGCCCTATTAACTCTATGCTATATATATAAAAAGGCTAAGGACCTGTCCTACCTTAGGCTATATAGCCCTAATCCTTATGGTTTCCGGAGCTTGTCCGTTCTATATCTGATTTAACCTATTTACTCTTTTCGTGAGCTTTCTTTATAGGTTGCGATAATACTATAGTATTAGAGCGCTTTCTGCGATTTATAGATTGTAGACCTTAGTCCTAATATTCTTTTAGAATATCTTCGTAATAATTAAGGTAATCCTCTAGTTCCTATATAGAGTCCTTAGCAGGCTAGCCTAGCCATTTAACTTTAAATTAAAGCTTGTTCTTAATAGACTTATGGTATAGTATAGCTTTAACCTCGTACCGCTCGCCCACCACCTTAGGGTGTTTAATTAGGCCTAGATGGAAGTTCTTTTCTAGTAGTGGTTTATGCTATAGCTCTAGTAGGTTTATGTGAAACACTAGATGTATATAGGCTATAGATGGGGGTAGCTAGAGACAATAGGCTAGCTTACTAATTTGTTCCTTAACTTAGAAGGGACCTAGGTATCTTATATTAAGCTTCTTTGATGGTTAACAGGTCTTAATATTTGTTAAATGTAATAGAACCTTATCGCCTACTCCGAAATACTTATCCTGGTGCTTACGGTTGTATTAAAGTCTCTGCTGCTCTTAGGCATCTTATAGGCTTTACTTCGCATACTTTTATTGTTTTTTCTATTCCTGGAGGTATCCTTATACTCTCTGGTAGATGTTTTTAGACTTCCCGGTAGGATCCTATAACTAATTATGCGGCCTTAGCTAGTAATCGTTGGGTATATTATTAAACCTAAATAGTTAGACGCTATAGGCAATCTGGATTGGTGCATACTTATATAATATATATTGCTTTAAATTGTAAGCGTACTCCGTGTACGGAAGTAGCTCGCACTAGTTGTCTTACTAGTAGTTTAAATATATCTGTAGGTAAGACTCCAGTTCCTAGTTCTGGTGTTTTGTTTGCCTATCTATCTGCGGGTAGAAAGCTGTACTATAATAGTAGTCTATCTTTAAATGGAAGTATAGATCCGACTAGTACTGGCTTATAAAGACGCTGCCCCTATTAGTAATAATAGAGTGCGGCTAATTTACTTTAAGAAAGCATTTCTTCTTAATTAGGTTGGTAAGCTTTTGTGCGTTAATTGTCTTATTAATGGAAAGGTATTAGACGTACTTTAAAAACCTATTAATAAGTACGAGGACTAAATTGTATATTCGTCCTTAGCTATCTTTAGATGGCGGGAGATCCGTAATAAAGTTTATGGCGTAATGTTACTATGGCTTACTAGTAGGGGGAACTAATTTAAGTAGACCCTATAGCTTATACCTACGGATCTTGTATACTTAACACTTCTTATAATAGCTAATATACTCCTTTGCTTCTTAATTAAGCCTTAGCCAATAGTATTTACGCTAAAGTAATTCTACTATCTTTGCTTAACCATAGTGGCCGCCTAGAGGATTATCGTAATTCTTTATAAGAATCTTCTATTGTAGATTTGCTTTTTATGGCACCTAAACCTTGCTACCTCTATGTAGTAGGCCCATCGGGTTTAGTTCCTAATGGTAGCGCCTAGCAGCTTCCTTTCCGTTATATTTCTAGTCTACTTCCGTATTAAGAATAGCATAGAAAGCGTCCCTCTATTGCACCTTACGGATGAGATCCGTTAACCCTTTGGATGGTTCCTAGGTAAAAGCTATTTCGTCCTATACTGCTTTAAGTATAAGACTAGATAGTACCATGGATCTTGCAACTCTTTAATGCGTATATATTAGGAAGGCCGCTATGAAATTAAAGTCCTTTAGTTATTATAGGGCTCTAAGTTCCGATTGCTCTATGGCTTTGCTATTAGTTTAAGGGGATAGCTTAGTAATTAGGGATGGTGTATTACTAGGTTCCGAGAATATATTGGGAACGTCCTGTCTAGGTATATTTGGACCCTTATTAGTAACGGACCGGGTACTAGCCGGAACGTTAGTGGAAACTAATAGGGCTTATACCGCCTAAGACTTAGTATATGGAGCTATGGGTGTTTAAGCATCCTATACCTAGAGCTTGTTTTATAATATAGGGAGTAAGATATCTATTATCTGTTTTCCTTCTCCCGTTTTAAAGCCTTTGGTATAGTCTGGCCGTTATAACAGTCTATTAGTAGGGTTATTTTCCCCTAGCTTATATTTAATTTTAAAATTAAATTGTATAAGCTCCTCTGCCTATCTAGCTTGTTAAGGTATAAGCTCCTTTATAGTTATAAAGTAGCGTAAATTATGGTGATCTAAGAGTATATAAGTGGTATAGCTCGCGTGCTTAAGGTAATGTTGCCACTATTTAAAGCAGTTGACTATAGCCAGTAGTTCCTTATCGTGGGTATAATACCTAACTTTAGGTCCCTAGAATTTTCTGCTATAAAATGCTACTAGTCTTTAATAGAGCTAGGTAGCGTCCGGATGCCTATTAGGTTATAGTAGGATACTAGTAAGGGCAAAATTTAATATATTAGTGATTATTATTAATGGCTAATCTAGGTTAAAATGCCGCAGTAATAGAGCTTCCGTAAACTTTATATAAAGTTCCTAAAAGGCCTCCTAAACCTTTCCGGGCTATAACTATGGCTTATACTATTTAGTTAGTCCCTTCTTAGTTTTCTTCCTTACCGCCTTTAAGCTTTTTACTCCTTAGGTTGGGTCTTAGGAAGCTTTTATAATATAGTTGGATAGGTATCGGGCGACGTCTAAGTAGTTATAGATAAAGCGCCTATAGAAATTGGTAAAGCCTAGGAACACTTAAACATCCTAATAGCTCTCTAGCTCTAGCCACTTCTAAATTGTCTGCACCCGTACTAGGTCCATAACTACACCTATAGGCGTTATGATATAACCCAGGAACTTGACCTACTTAGTATTAAAGATATATTTTAACGCTTTAGCGTAGAGGCCCTAATTATCTAAACGTTCTAGTACTTTGTGGACGTGTTACTTGTATTAATTCTTGTCTTTTAAGTAGATTAAGATGTTATCCAAATAGATGACGTATATGCGGTCGACTAGTCCCCCTAAGGCTCTGTAAATATACAATTAGAATGTCGTAGGCGCATTAGCTAGCCTAAAAGGCATCACTAGATACTTAAAGTGGCTGTATTAGGTCTTAAAAGCGGTTTTCTACTTATTTCCTTCTTTAATACGGAGCCTATAATAGGCGTCTTGTAAATCTAACTTTGTAAAGATCTTTGCCCTAAATAGTCGATCTAGCATTTTACTAACTAGTAGTAGTAGGTAATGGTTCTTAATTATAATCTTATTAAGACCGCGATAGTTTATATATAGCCTTATAGTTCTATTTGGTTTTGGGATAAAGAGGATCGGCGCGCCTAATGGTAACTTACTGGGCTGGATCCATCCCTTTTCTAGTAAGCTATTAAGGTACTCCTATAGGATCTTAAGCTCTTTACGCGAGAGGTTGTAAATAGAAAGGTTTGGTGGTTATTTACCTTCTTTTAGATTAATTACGTGATCGTACTCTGAGTTCTATGGTAGGACTTTAGCTCTCCTGCCTGAAAATACCCTTAGTAAGTCCCTTAGGCCTACTGGAATATTTAATAAATTGGGGTCGCGTTTGTTCTCCGCGTTATTATTAAGTAGGTCCCGGAGCTCCCTTAGAATACTTGCGGGCAGCGTTATATGCTATAGTAGTTGCTTATATATAGTTGCCACCGTATATTAAACCGTTTTATATAGTAGCTAATAGAGGGTAGGGAACTCCTTAACGTAGCGTTTGAGGTACTGTAGTATACTCTTTGCATATTGCTTGAGCTAGAGTAACCCATGGCGGTTAAAGTATCTTATAAGATCCTTAAGATTGCTGCCTCCCTGTAATGTCTCCGCGACTTATCCGGTAGTTCCCTATAGGGTCTCTATTATAGAGGGGTTATTACCTATACTAAGCTCTATACCTATCTTGCTATTAAATAGGGGTTAGATCTGATACTTCTTTAGGTATAGAGCGTATACTATTTTGCCTAGGGCTATATTTTTAGAATGTCCTTTAGGCTTGTTAGTAATATGCGCCCTTCCGAATTTTTATTATTCTATTATTTAAAGGCTCCTGTTTTAAAGTGTATCTTAAGATCTACTTTTGTAAGCCAAGGGTATCTAAGGATAAGGTTGTAACCTATGAAGTTAGCCGCCTAGAAGGGTTACGGGCCGACCGCCTTAGTATAGTTATATATATTGGCTACTAACACTATAAGCTTATGGGTACTATATAGCTTAATCTAATACTTATTTAGGAAGCCTATAATAGGTTTTCGCCACCTTTATAATAGGATAAGTTTATGCTCTTTTACCAAATTATATTGTATGAGATTGATTTCGGCGCCGCTGTTGTATAGTGCTTAGAACTGTTATATCTTACCCATAGGGAGTGTTATTTCTAGCTTAATAGTAATATAGAGAGTCTCTTTTTTTATATCTTGCCCTAGTTATAGCCAGAAGAGGTCCGTAACTAGGGCTTTTCTTTTTTTAGATTGTTAGTGCGGTTATTGCCCTACTTGTTTTTCTAATAAGATCTGCCTTTAGAGTTTTCTCTTAACTTCTTAGAGTGTTTCTATAAAGGTGCTAGATGGGTGTTAGGTTGGCCCTAGAAGTCTTTCCCGTTATTTAAGGTTCCTAACTTTAACCCTTTTAAAGTTCTCTTTAAGAACGGCTTCTTTAAAGGTTAGGTCTGCCCTATATTACTACTAAAGTGCCCGCGCTTTTAGTGACCCCCTAGCTTCCTACTGGAAGAGGTCTAGTTCCTTACTATGTCTTTAGCGTTTAGAACTGCTCGTTTAAAATCCGTATATATAGTGATCCGCAATAGGGCTCCCACGCGCTTTATTTTGTCACGAATTGCTAGCTTAATTCTAGCCTAGATAAACCCGATCTTCTCCTTCTTATAGATGCTACCGTCCTTGTTTTTAAAGGGCTCTAGATTTATCTATTAAGCATAAGTTTCTACGAAGTTTATAAACTGGCGGAAGTTATGGCGGTTTAGCTATGTCCCATTCTAGAATAGCTTTATATTATTATATTATATAATATACGGATCTTAAGTCTATTTCTTTAGGAAGGTTTACAGCTATAGCTATATAGTAATTTGCTTTTTATTAAGCTAATTAAGTGTAATCTAGTTTAGTGATTGGTCTTTAATCTTGCTAATAATCTAGCGTATACGCTCTTTGGTATTATCTCGTATTATTAGTATCTTAAAGAAGTTGTCTACCTTACGAACCCAATCGTCTAACTGTTAGGCGTTAGGTCTATAGCGGAGTTCTAAATTACTAGAGGCCTTAGCTAGTTAGTCTATATCCTTTTTCTATTTATAGCGTAAATAACTCTCTAAGTTTTCTACACCTCTTTAGGTAGGTACTAGGTAGCTCCTAGGAAGCCCTTAGCCTTAACTAGGTTATAAAAGAATTTACCTGGCTTAGATTAGACCCTACTAGATCTAGATTTACCCTTAAAGGGTTTTAATATGTTTATTAGTAGCTTCCTCCCGTATAGCTTTTAAGAGCCTTATAATAGCTTCCCAATATCTATTTTAAAGGAGATTAGTATAGGGCTCTTAACCTTCCAAACTTGGGCCTAGGGAGGCTTCTACTATAGAGGTAGTGTTAGTACTAGTAGCTGGTATAAGCTTCCCAATAAGGCTTAGGTCCTAAGTTAGTAATTGGCTTAGATTACCTAAAGGGGTAGGCCCGCTTAGCTCGTAAGCAGTTTATGCACCGCTACTATGCTAATTGTAGGCCGGTGGTCTTCCGGGAGGGTTCCGGTTGGTTCCCTAGTTAGACGCGTTAGTATATTCCTCTGGCATTTTTAGCTTAGGGGAAGATCTTAGAGTTGCCTCTGGCGCTTAATCTTCCGATTAGCCTAGGTGGGGCTAGAGGGGTTCCGGTTGCTTTCTGGTAGCGTTATAACCGTTATAGAGGGTATCTACGTTTTCCTTAGCGGTGACTATAGGTATGCGAGAGTCTTCGAGCTCCTAGAGCATCTAGGTATTGGGGCTCGTTCGGCCGTCTTGCCTAGAGGGTTATATTATCGCAATCTCTTACTATTAGAGGGACCTTTCTGCCTTTACGCAACGGCTTTCTATAAGGTATCCGTGGGGTTTCCATTTAGGTTATTGCGAGATTTTTAAGGGAGAATGGTGGTTATAAATAAAAGATATAGATAAATAATCTGGTCCTTAGAGCCAACTACCCTTTTAAAAAAGAGTAGAAAGGATTTAAATGTAAGGGGATCTTATAGATAGGGGGCTATAAGGACACAATTAGAACAGGATAGATTGGTAAGAGAGACGAATCCTTAAGGAGGTAAGACCTTTGGGATCGTGGAGACTATATACTACGGGCACGTGCCTCCGGTACGTGATTGGCGACTATCTAAGGGGCGTCCGGGGGTTGTCCTAAGGGCAACCCGAGGTGTCCGCAATAATATCCCTTACAGCTATATCGGCAGCACGTTTAGCAATCTTAGCACTTATTTTACCCCGCTAGTTGGCCTTACTATACTTCTTTTTAGGTAGTAGCTGCCAGCGAGCCTTTTAAGGAACCTTAAATGGAGCGCCCTTAAGTAGCGATTGAAGCTCTACCTGTTTAATTAAAATAGCCATTTAGGCTACCTTAAAGTCTTTAAATTTATTAGCAAGCTCGCCTATTTTTTTAGTAGAAAGGTCCTTAATAATATTAAGGAGGCGGAGAACTAATAGCTAGATCCTAGTAAGAGCTTCCAGGTGCTTTAGCAGAGGGTTACCCTTAAACACTATATCCTTAATATATTGCGGCTGCCAATCTAGAGCGGTAATTAGCTTTATTATAATACACTAGCGAGGGTGGATTAAAGCTAGTAATATAGGAAGCCTCTATATTAAGTACTAAATAAGCATATAATAATAGGGGAGGCCATATCGGTAGGGGTCCTCACAGTCGCAGTCGTCCTACTTCTACTCCCAATCGGCCCACTCCTACTTTTCCTTATTTATTAAAGCTCTTACGCCACACATGGAGTTAAAGATTCACTAAAGCGCGTAGTATGTCACTATACCGTTAACCTGCGCGAAGTGGTGTTAAAAGAGGTCTAGGGTAATAATTCAGGGGAGGGATATTTTGGATATATATTCGGATTTAATTAACTTCTTATATAGTATTAAAATCTACCTCTTTAGCTTAATTATAGCATTATTAAGGCTTAATTGATAATTGGTAAAGCATTTTAATCTTCTGTTAATACCCTTGCCTTATTAGCTTGCTACTATACCTAAATTTGGAAGGTATCTAGTGAGGGAGTAAGCGGTTAAAGAAGAGTTAACGTTAAAATAAGGTTTTTAAGCTGGAGAGTAGGATGCTTAAAGGCATCTTAGAAATAAGCTTTACTATAGGCCGGCCTATAGTAAAACTTATTTCTAGGATATTTCTAAGTATTTTACTTCCTAGCTTAAAATAAAACTTACCTAATATAGTAGGTAATTATCTAGCTCTCCTTTTTAATATATATAGTCTAAAACTATACCTTATTACACGGGTGTAGCTTATCTAGAACTACCTTTTAATTAACTTTAAGCTCTACTACCGTTTTAGATTTTAGGTAGGGCCAAAATAGTTCCTTTACTACCTTCCTCTCTTCCGCCAAGTAGCCGTACGGCCTCTTAACCTTTGTCTAGATCCCCTCATTAATCCGCTTTTTTATTGCCTTTGCAGCATACCACTAGCAGTACTAGAGAATAACTATAATTAACTGCCCTACTAATAAGGCGGCTGCAAGGCCCTTACTAAAATTAGCAATAATAACTTTAGGTGGCCGTTTCCAAAGTTTCTGCTAAGTAGACTCTAGTAAAAAGGTCTAATCTAGCTAAGACTCGCTCTTAATAAATGACTATATTACTAGAAAAGAGGACCCTATATTAGTAACGCTAGTAATAATAGCTAATAGGAGCTTAGATTAACTGGTATTAAATATAGTATCTATTTAGCAGCCAAAGTCGGTAATAAACCTCTGCGCTAAATCTACCTAGATAGGAAGCCAGAATATAAGCTGCTAGAGACTCCGGGTAATTAGACGACCTAATTCTAGATTAATTATATAGGTATATTAAGACCGGTACTTAAATCTATGCTAGTGGAGAAGTAGCTTAAGCGCGCCAAGTGCTCGCGGCTGGCCCTTAGCTCCACTAGAAGGGCCGCTTAACGATCGCGTTAAGCTATAGTATTTCTTCTTACTTATGTATAACTCTTGGGCAGAAAGCTAACGCTATATAGTAAAATAGGTCTCTCAAGTTGCCCTAAGAGCGTAGGCTTCTGCGGCTACCTCTTTAGCCTCTAGTAGTCGATCCTAATAGCCAATATAAGCAAGGGGATTTGTAATAAAGTCGTATTCTAGAGCCTTTAGAGCCTCTAAAGCCTCTAGATTAGAGTACTTAGCATATATAATAGTCGCTACCCATCTTTTAATATTACCTATATAGCCAGGAAGCTTCTTTTAGGCCACCTAAATACACCAGCCGCAGTTCTTTTAGTGTACCTTAGTAGCCTCTCGCTGCTAGTTGCTATTCTTACTATAAAAGTTATCTAACTTACGGTAATTCCGGGTGTGCTTACTATAGTGTTTACAGCCAAAGATATAGTATAGCCGTAGGGTAGTTTTATTACTAGAGGACAGTATAATAATAAAGAAGCCTTTGCTAAAAGCATAGTCCTAGTACCGGTTAAACGCGGCGTTAATATCCTTAAAGATCTCGCCCTTATACGGCTCTAGAAGGTAGTAGGCGGGTATAGAATTAACTATATTTTTTACTACTAGAGCTAGGTCCTAGTATAACCGGGGGTTCGGCTACCACTCTAGACGTTAGATCTTAACTTTTAGTGACGGCGATTAAAGCCATAGTAGAAGAGGATTATTTATATTATATACCAAAGCAGTAAAAGCAGCGTGATATTTATAACGGCTAGGGGGTAGAGTTATAGGAGGGGGTAGAGGAGAGAACGACTCCTATATAGAGGCCTGCGTTAAGCTCTCTACAACCACCTAACAATTATACACTATACGCTATAGCTGGCGAAACTAGGATAGAGTTGACGGAGCCTAAGGAACCTTATACTAAGTAGCCGGAATAGCCTAATAAAGGGGGGATAGAATATCAAGGATTTTAATAGGGTTGCTCTGGCGGTTACCAGGTTTTCGCACTAGGGTAGTAGAGGTAGTATAGGCAGCAAAGGCAGTATAGGTAGTAGGGCGACGCTATAGGAGCTTATTAACGTCAGGAAGAGTCAAATTAATATTAAACAAAGAGCTATCGGCTATATTATATAGTAGGAAGCTAATATAGGCTTTGCAAGGTGTAGATTTAGAGCAACTTTATAGTAGAAAACTTCTAAAAACTTGCCGTTAAAGCCGTCCGATTTGGCGTTATATCTTTAAGCCTAGCACTAATGTTTACTTTATAAGCTATTTAGGACTTTTAGTCTGCATAATAAGCTATTAATTCCATGCCCTAGACTAGTCTATTTACTGCGTAGTTATATAGATATTCTATAGTGTAAGTTACGGTAAGGACATGCTTTTTTAAAGTTCTTCCGCATTCTTAATAGTGGCCCGTGCGTAACTTAGTAAGCGCTTACTAATCTTAAATGTATAGGATAAATGTTTGTCTTGTTCCCAGACCTTCTTACCAAGGCTTACCTTGCCAAGCCGCTAGCCGCTTTTGGTAAGACCTTCGTTAGAAGGTCTAGTACACGGTTCGGATTTTTATTAGTCCCGCGCGGGGCATTTAGGCCTATATACACCTACTTTAAGCCAAATTATCTTAACTTCTATAGCTCCCTAAGCTATTCCTGATGGCCAGAATTACCAAATTAAACCTAGTAAAGAAGACTACGTTGCCCAATTTGCCCAATTCCAATTTGTTATCTCGTTGTTGCGCTTAACGCCCCCAAGTCATAGCAGCCGCACCTCTCCCACAACTACCGCCGCCCTCTTCCTACCGTAGCCAGAGTACCTAAACCAATAAGCCAGCTTTAAATAAAAATTAAGGACTATAAGTCTTTTATTTAGAATGCGAAAGAGTTAACTTAATATTAGAACAGCTGTATAAGCACCGCTAGGGCATTATAACTTTTATTAAGTATTATATAACCGCTTCTAGCCCTTTTAATTATAATACGCCAGAGCGACGTATAAATAGGCTATAGAAGGCAATATTTAAAGAGCCAGAAGTTAAGGAACGGCTTATAGTATATAGTGATCGCCAGCTAAGAAGGCTCTATTAAGAACCTCTATATAAGCAGATAGAGCAAGAGTTAGAGGATCTTATACGCCTAAAAAAAGAGAATAGAGTTATTATTCCTAGCAGGCTTAAATAATTTAACGCCAAAGAACCAGTTAAAAAGCTTAAGCTTAATACGATTACTGCTAATATATAGTGCCTTGCTCTAACGCTATAAAGCTTCCTTATAGCTTTAGTTTAGCAAAGGCCATATACTAATTCTCGTAATATCACGCCTTACTATAATAAGCTCTTTATGGTGTGCGCAATCCTAGCGAACATATAAGCCCCTTAAGCTAGCTACCAGTTCCATACTACTTTAGGGGTTTATTTACACAATATAGGTGTTAAAAGAAGGTGTATTGCGCTTCTTTATAAGTTAGGAGTTATAATATCGTATATCAGTTTTACTAAAATACAAAAGGAACTAGAGGAAGTTAGTAGGGTATATACTTCCATACTTAAGGGTTTAGATAAGACGCCTCCGTTACTGCGAGCGGAGGGTATAGTTAAGGTATTTTAGCTATAGATCGCGCACTTAAGGCTTCTTAGTTATTGCTAGTATAATAAATAGTAACTTTCTTATAGCGCATAATTAAGGTAACTACTTTAAAGAACCGGAACCAGCTAACGGTTATATATAATAACTTTAACTAGAATAAAAGGGTTTAATATAAGACTACACTAAATACTAATAAGCACCTCTCCGCTACTACTTCTAAGCTTATACTTAACCCTAAGTTTCCATATAACGGTCTTTATACTTCTATACTTAAACCTACGGAATAGCTTACTTATAGCGTGATCTTTAATTATCCTAGTAATTAGGCAGATAGCTATACAGAACAGTACTAGTTATATTAGATTGCTAAGGCTATTATATATATAATACCAAAAGTTAAAGAGCTTAATATTGTTGCAGACTTCTGGCCCAATATGCCTATTATAGATTATCTCCTTCCACGAAAGCTACGCTACTTTGCATTAGGTCTAATTCTAGAGAATAAGGGCACTCTAGAGGGCACGTATAGTATTCTTAGGAATATATTTAGTGGCAATAACGGCGAATACGGGTTTTAAGAGGGCCAGCTGGGGTATAAGGAAGGATCCTTTAACAATAGTAAATTAGTCTTAATTAATGGCGATTAGAAGACCATAGGCCTCCTCTAATCTATATAGCAAGAGCGTTATCTTAAAGAGCGTTACTATAAATAGCTAAAATGGTTTCTTCCTGTGGCTAGATTGTTCTATTAGCGAACTAACTATATAGATATAATACACGACATTTACGGCGGACCATCCAACTGCTTTAAATTGTTAGATTATAGCAAGGTCTACCTTAGCGCGTATTAGGGTTATAGGACGCCGTTCCATTATAAAGAGGAGGTCATAATTAAGTCCTTTAACGCCCGAATTACTGCCTACTTCCTTAGTCTTTTTCCTTAAAATATTAAGGACTAGGGTAATAAGGGGGTTAATAATTAGATTACTGGACAAGATATTAAAAGAGGTAATAAAACGGCAGTAGTAAGAGTAAGATTCCTTACTACCTTACAGCGTATTTAAGAGGAGTTCTTNTNGCCNAGCTAACGGTCCTATNGTAATAAACTAGTTAATAAGGTATTCTAAAACTATGTTTAATTTATATAAGATATAGAGGTCTACCTTATATTAAAGTTTGCTATTAAGTACGCTAATATTAGGCTTATTAAACGGGTGATTATTTACTACTATCTTCTCTTTACTGGCAGTATAAAGAGTTAATATACATAGTTAGCTTTATACCTTACTAGATTGCTCATAACTAAAGCCGCAGATTAAGTCCTTTAAAGATTATTACTTGCTAGCATGTTGGTTAATTATAGAGGCCAGCAAGATAGTTAGTTTAAGATAAATTGACTTAATAAATATCACAACCTTATTCTTAAGCTTCTTCTTTAAGGCTGATGGTGAACTAGTTTAAATGTGACAGAGTTATTTACTTAAGTGTTACTTACCGCTAGTTACTACCTAGAGCTGCGGTATGCTATAGAGGACGCGTTTAGCCAGTTTAACAGCACATATCATACGCCAGCTAACGCAGCTACTAATGTATATCATCTTACGCTTAAGCTATTAACTACTATCACAAGGCGGCCTAGCGAATGAAAGAGTCACCTTAGCTGCAAGGATATTGTTAATATTGGAACCTAAAGGCTCTCTAGGGGTTTAAAGGAAGGACAGCCTATAAAGCTACCTTCTAAATCAGCCTTATCACAATCAGAACCTTCTAGAGCTAGAAAGCAAAGAATTCCAAAGCAACCAGCTTACTACGACTCGCTTATTAATGGCTTTAATGCAAAGCTGCAAGGGCGTATTCCTATAGTAGAAGGCCTTAACAATATTAACGCAGATAAGCCTAAGACAACACTAATTAATACCTTACTTAATAGAGCTGCACTTAATACCTAATCTTATAGACTTCCTATCTAGTTCTAGTATTATATGCGCGGCTATTATCTAGCCAATAAAGAATACTTTAATAAGACAAAGAATACCCGTAAAAGTAAGCTTAAGCCTAGAGAGCTTATGCCGGTATAGGATGCAAAAAAGGCAAAGGATATATCGCAATAGTAAAAGCTACAGCCAAAATGGCAGGGCCCCCTCCGGATTAAAAGGTTATTAGAAAAAGGGTTCTATAAAATTAAGGACCTTAATAGCACTAAAGTAGGAGGCACCCTATATAGGAATCGGTCGAAACGGTTTTATATACAAGATCCTAAGGGGATTAGACCAGAAGACCGTATAAATAAAAGCAACTATAATATAGAAGAAGTCTTTACAGAAGAAGAAGCACCTAAAGAGGAGGCTATAGCAGCGTCTCTTTTTTCTAACTACACCACAATCTTACCGCATCTTAAGGATCACATAACCCTACTAAAAAGGTAGTCTTTTATAAAGATTCTTCTATAAACAGGCTGTTACTTAAGACACCTATTACTATAAGCAGCAACTTATTTACTTTCTTCTCTCTACCTTTATAATAAATACGCAAAGCAACTATAAGGATTAGAGTCTTCTACTACACTCCTACCTTATCCCACTGGCACGAGGAATTAGGAAAAGAATTTAGCTCTTTAAAGCTGGTTTTAAATCCTCTATCTTGGCAACTACTCTTATAAGGAATAACTACACACGCGGTCTTCTTCCTTCCACCTTTATTACTAATAACTATCTCTTATAAGTATTTTACATTTTTACGTTCTATAATTTTCGAATTAATATTTTCGTTTCCTTTTAAGTTAAGAGAAGAGCTACTTTACTTTAAGAAGTCTTAGTTAAGCATATTAGAGGTTAGAGACAGGCATTATCTAAGTCTTATTTATTCTTTTAAAAAATAGTTAATGTTAAAGTTATTGTTATGTAAATGTCTTAGCAAGGAAAATCTAACTAATTAGATAACTTTAACCGGCGGTTAAAGTTCCTTAATATCTTAAGATTTCATATAACGACCCTTTTAATTCACCTTTTTGGTAAATACCACAAGATCTTTATTTTAACTTCCTGTTATCCTATTATCCTGTCATTCTGTTACCCTATCTCATTTAATTATACGCGCCCGTTTACCTTTCTTTACGTTAAAAAGCACTATTATTACCCTTCTCTTAAATTGCCTATTACGCACGCGGAATTTTACTGCAAAAATGCCTAGAACTATAGAACTCCGCTTAAAAGGAAGGCCGCCGCCTCTGCCTCCTACGCCTCCACCTCCTACTATCCGGTTAATAGCCCTTATATACTAAGGAAAGGCGCAGACAATAAAGGTTATCCTTAAAGCTACCTAAAGCCACCTAGTCAATCAGCGCATAAATATCTATTATAGTTTAACGTAGGTTATTTTAAACCAGGAGCATAATATAATAATAATAATTTATTACTTAACGTCCGATTCGGATCCCTATTGGGCCCACGCGGACTACTCCTTATTTACATATAGGGAGAAAACTCTATTTAAGAAAAATAAGAAAACCCCGTAATCCATCTCCCCGCCTTTTAGGACTTGCCTACTTAGCGCCTATAAGTTACCTATAGTGCTCTACTACCTTACTATTTAACCTCCTTAGGAACCACTGCTACCGTAACAAGCCTACGGACGCGCTAGTATTACAAACTATTACTCTACTACTGTAGAGTTACTAGGGGGCACCTACTNCTCGCCCCCTTGCCTTNTATTACCATTTCCCTTATAACCCAGAACTAATTTAGCACATTTTAACTAATAAGCCACTGGGTAACCGCCTTACGGCCTTTTTATATTAAGAGCAGTGTATTATAGTTCTCTATACTAGCTACTAAGAGCATTATTTCTCAATTGGTGCGTAGGGGGCATAGCAGTATTATATATTTTAGTGTCTGTCTTAGCCAGCCATATTTGCATCTTAGGCTACCTACTAGGACACCCACCCAGTAAAGCCAATCTTTTAGTCCTATTATTCCTGTTCTTAAAAGTATTGCTATTATATTTTCTACCTTTATTAGGCCTTCTTAGAGCCCTTAGGTATTTACCCCCCATAGTATTAACTATACTATAGCTTAGGTTTATCTTACTTAAGTCAGCCTCTATACCTTTAACTCCTATTTACCTCTCTAGCGTTGGTCCAACCAGTATTATATTACGGTAGATAGTTTCCTAGCATTCTTACGTGTTTTACTTTAGCTCCTTTCTCTATCTTACTATTATCTTTACTAACCTCTTACACGTCTCCCTTTCTCCTCTATATAGGCCTGGGCCCTAAAGCGGTACTATTCTTCTTCTACTTTCTTTACCTGTTTCTCTAATATCTCTTCCCTACTTTAGGGTTATTGGTTTATTCTCCTATGGGGCACCCTAGGGTCCCTCTATAGTTTACTTAGGCGTGTCTTAATATACTTTATAACATTAGAGTTATGTTTATTTTACGTCCTTTATATTGCAGCGGCTTTAATATATAACTATAGGGGGGGAATATTGGATTCCTTCTTAAGTAGTACTATAGCCGTTCGCTTATACCCGCCTATAATACTCTAAAGGTAGGCTGTTTAGACCTTTTAAAGTAGTTTAAGAAGTAATTTAGGGGGGCCCTTCTTAGTTTCTCCAATGGCCCAAATACTAGATCTATATATTATGGTTGGCTAGACAACTGCTATATATAGTAGGCGTAACCTTTAAAAGCATAGGCCCTATATAGAATTAACAATCCTAGATGTCACAGTGCTGTAATAAAGTAGACTGAATAACTACGTTATAGTATAAAGAGGGGAAGAAGGTGGAAAGGGGGTATTATATATAAATAGTAGGGCCGGCCGCCAAGTCGCTAGTAGTGGGCTAGCTAATAGTAGGGAATAGTACAAGATAGTATAAAACAGTATGCATTAGGTCAGTGCCATAACAGTACTCCTCTCCCCTAGATGGTTTGGTCCCTAAACCAAATAAATAACTTAAAAATAGGCAGTATACGGGGTTGTCTATTTTCTACCGCAAAGATATTAGTTCTACTCACCGCCCTTAACCGAGCTAATAGCGATTTTCTATACCGGGCATGGAAAATCCTAATTAGTTAGTTTAGTAAATAAGGTCGGCAGAACTCCACACCGCCACCCAAATCGGTCTATATAGCATTTCTTAGTAAGAATTTAGCTAATTAGACAACTTTAACCACTAGTTAAAGTTTTATAACATCTCAACCACCACAAATTTTAATGCGGTGGTCGGCCGCAACCTTAGCGTAACTTTTCCTTATCTTATACCTAGTCTAGGGGTTCTAGCTTCTTAGGGTGTTACTTATAAAAGCGCTATACAGCTTATTTATAACCCTTTAGGTCTTCCTCTAGCTACCAGGTTATATCCTTATAATATTTCCATTTAATCTCATAAGTTAGGCCCTAGGGGTCTTCGTTATATATATTAAGGATTTTCTTAAACTCTCATTTATCTTCTATATTGCCGTTATTATCTTTCTCTACCACTCGTCCTTATATATTATAGCGCTCTATAGTATTAATATTTGCTTAGCCAGAGATCTCTTTAGCAGCCTAAAGGCGGACCTTAGATATATAAAAGGATTTATTTACTTAGATGTAGTTTAGAAGGTCTACTATAACTGCCCCTTAGTATACTACGAGAACGGGGTACAGGCCGTCCCATTTATTATCCCATTTCTTCTTAGGTCTATTTATCTTTATATTTTCTAAGCTAACTATAACTATATTACCTTTATAGAATAACACGCTCTTATCCCTATAGGTATTAGCATTATCTTTATAGCGTTACTATAAAATCCGGGCTAGGGCCTTAAGCTATATTAATATCTGCTTAAAGCGGTTAGCCATAGAGTCTACGCGGAAAAACTCCTTCTTTACTTATACTAATAGTATTAGTAGGTAGGGGCTAGTAGGCTTAATTCTAAGGTAAGGGTTAAAGCTATAGTTTATAAAAAACGGGAAGATGCCTATACTTTTATTAACTTAGTTATTTATAGCAAACTTAGTAAGCGGTAGGTAGTTAACCTAGTCGTCCTATATAAAGCTAATAAAAGCATAAAGGTATTTATTTACGGCGGCGTTAATAATTTTAGTTTAGCTGTTTATTTTTAGGTACTAGGCTAAGCTTAATTATAAGGTTATCTTAAGGCGTTTACTTAGTCGTCGCTAGAAGTCGCTAACAAATTATATACCGTGATTAGAGATAATCGTGCTTAGTACACTATAGAGCTTATATACGTTATTAACAAAGTTATTAACTAACTCCTCTATTAAGAGTCCTGTTACTAAAATAAGGTATTATATTTTAGTTAGGCGGTCCACAATAATAAGGATATATTTATATGCCTTACCGTAGCATTAGCATATTAGTAGCGTTATAATATAGTTAATTAAGATATTAGTTTACGGGTAGGTAGGTAATTCTAGTAGCTTTAGAAAACTAGGTAGAGCAAAACGGGGGGTTTTAGTACGAAAGCATAGGGCATAGTCTTTAATAAAGGTAGCCATAAACTAGGAGATTCTTGGCTACCAGTATATTTAGTTTAAGAGGTTAAGAGTCTTAACCCAGCTAGGGTAACTAGTGGGGCCGCTGCTATAAGAGCAATGGGTAACTTTTAGGTAGAGGTCTAGGGCGTTAGGGATAAAGAGACGTTAGCGGAAGTAGATCTATCCATTAATAATACTATATTCTAACTTATCGCAATAGAGTAATTTCCTAATTTTCTTTAGCTAATAGTAAGCTTTCTAATTACGCAGGGCTGCTACTATATCTCTTGCGAGTTTATTCTCCTAGTATCCCAGCTAGATTAACTTATTTAATAACTTTTCGGCTATTTTAGGGTCTAAAGCGGCTATAAACTCTACGTTATTAAAGTTACGGGACTTATATAGTAATTCTTCTAAGATTATAGGGTTAACTTTCTGGGGTAGTATAATGACTTAGGCTCGGTGGCGGAGGTGTTTATTATTAGCATCCTTAGGCCTTATTCCTAGTAGCTAGCTTAGGGTATTAGGGAGCGTGGCTTTACTACTAGGTCTATATATAATTACAAAGTTAAACTATAAAAGGAACTCTGCCTACCGGACTTAGCGCTAGTTTAGCTACTTAGTAGTTATAAACATCTGTAGGTTCTTATAGTCGGTAATAATTTCAAACAGCTCCTTAGTCCCTTATAGCTTAGGACGCCATTCCTCTAAAGCCTTAACAATAGCTAGAAGTTCTTTATTATAGATCTCGTAGTTATATTTTGGCGTGGAGTGCTTTATAGAGAAGAATGCAACCAGTCTTAATTTTCCGTTATTATTATATTGGGAAAGGACTTCGCCGGAAGCCTAATTTAATATATCTATCTCTACCACTATTTTCTTCGTGTAGTTATAGTATGCTAGTACTAGTGCTAAAGTAAAGGCTCCCTTAAAGGCCTTAAATAATTTAGCTTATTCTAGTCCCTATAGCCATCCAATATCCTTCTTTAGAAGTTTTATTATAGGTATAGCAATAGTAGAGTAGCCTTAGATAAATTGTTAGTAGAAGTTCGCGAAGCCAAGAAATTGTTATAGTTCTTTAATTAATATCGGGTCCTTCTATTCCTGTAAGGCCTATATCTTCTTAGGGTCTATAGTTATACTATTAGTTAAGATAATTAAGCCAAGGTATTTTATTTTAGTAAAGTAGAACTTAGACTTATTAATATTAATTTAAAGTCCAGCATTGCTAAGTCTTTAGATAACTTTATTTATATACTTAGTATACTTAATATATGTTTTAGAAAAGACAAGGATATTATTAAGGTAGGTAGTATAGTAGTTATTAAGGGCGTTATATAGAATATGGTTAATATAGTTTTAGAATATAGCGGGTATGTTATAGAGGCTAAATAGTATAACTAGTATCTTATAGAGTCCGAACTGGGTAATAAATGCTATAAGCTATTTATAGCCCTCCGTAATCCGGATCCGGTTAAATACAGCAATTATATTAAGTTTAGTAAAGTACTTGGCGCTATAAAGTGCGTCAAGTGTCTCGCGGATTAGTAGCAGTAGGTATTAATTCTTAATAGTGACTGTATTTAGGCCTTAATAGTTATAGCAGATTCGTATACCGCCGCTAGGCTTAGTAGTAAGGAAGAGTGGTATAATAGCTAGTAAGGTCGATTTACGGATAAAACCCTTATTCAGTATTTTATTAATCCACTTTTTTACACACCTAAGTTTAGTAGGTGAGAGTAGTCTATTTTTATAGTATGGGGCCTAGTTTCTGGGGGTAATCTTAATTTTATAGTCCTATGGTCGGTAAAGGGGTAGCTTATCTACGTTTTTAGGAAAGAAGTGCTTAATATATTTACTAAACTCCTTTAATAAGTATTATAGAATATCTTCATAGGTCAATCCTAGTTTACCTTTTAGGAATTTTTTAACATTAGTGTCGACTATCTTCCGACGTAAAAGCTTGGGTTTAGTTTTTAGATTTATCTTAAGAAAGTTATAGAAATAGGGGGGAAGCGCTTTATGGGCTTCCTTTATTATATAGTCGCCTTCTACTAGCCGGTAGAAAGACCTTTTTAATAGGTTTAGTACTTCTATTAGGCCTATAGGCAGCTCTTTAAGCAGCTATTAGTACTTATCTTATTTAACTAGTTCTACTAGCTCCGCTATATAGATCCTTATTACCTTTACGTCTTTTTATTTATAGAACTGGGTAAAATTAACAGTACGGGTGTATTTAATATCGTTTAGGTTAGGGCGTATCTAGCTCTTTAGTGCTACGGCTGGGCTAGCACAGCTTAGTTAGCCCGGGGGGGCGGAAATAAGGCGGCAGCCCTATACGGTACGCGCGGGAGATAGGTGTGAGGTTAGGCGTTATAGTAGCGCGGTTTCTATTATTTAGGTCTTGGTAGTTCTATAGCCAGTCCTTACTATAACGCGAGCTATAGTGTGCGTATATGGCATATAGCTTAGTTCTAGGTATTAGGCTAGGCGGCTAGGGTTTAAATAGTGCCTAGGTTAGGGTTGGTTTCTTAGTAGTAGCGGCGTAAAGTAAACCTTCTTCCTTGGTCTCGGCAGGGCTAGCTAGCCCATTATTTTAGTCTTAAGTGCTAGGTTAGTCCAGTCTTCTACTATCTTATTTCTTTNCAGCTATANANGCTCCCCTTTATTAGGAATGTCTTTTACTATTAGGGCTTTATATATAGTCCTAGGCACTAGGCTTAGTAGTACTAAGTATCCATATAGGGCGTCCTTACTAACGTTGGCTATCCCCTTTGGGAGGCAGTGCCTAGAGTAGTAGTCTAAGTTAAAGCGGATTTTAAGTTTCCTAAAGCTAGGACAGGGCTCGTGCTTCTAAAGCTAGGGTATACCTAGGATAATTAGGGTAGTAGGCGAGAGTTTGGTAATAAAAAAGAGTATGGCTTTAGTATAGAGGCCGATTAATATTTAGGTAGTAAAGTAGTCCGTAATAAGTGAAGTTAGGATACTATCTATAAGGCATAGTAGCCTAGGTGCTAGCAGCTTCTTAGTTATAACGTTATACTTTCTTATAATAGACTCTGCGTTAGTAAATGCTATTACAGTACTACTAAAGTCTACTAGGCTTACTGTATTAATATAAACTTAGGGGTATAGGTTATGTAATAAAAAGAGTTAGGTTTAAATAAGGATTAATTTTTTATTACTGTTTGCTAATCTAAGATTAAGTAGTAGTTTACTAATAGAAAGGACTAATTAATCTAGTAATAGGGACCTAATCTTCTCGTCTTCCTCCTTATATGGTTTAGACCCTTAAGCGCGACTTAGTTTAAGAGTCTGCCTTTTAACGACTAGGGTATAGGGCTGTCTTAGCAGGGCGGTCTAGTGTCTATCTAGCTGGCGGTGTTTATCTCTATTTTAGTTAGGGTATAGAAAGACAATACCTTACTAATAATATAGCCGTGTTTATATTCGCTAGCGTAAAGTCGCTAATGCTAGGCGTTATTAACAGGTTGGGCTCCTATATAGGGCATAGTTTAAAGTAACTAAGCCATAGGGTTAAAGGGGGGGGGGTTATCCGCCGCGGCTATAATAGGCTCCGCGGTTGCCGCGTCTATAATAGACTTTATAGTTACCACGTCCGCAGTTATTTGTTCGCGTTATTTAATAGGGTAGTATTAGAACTAAGTTTACTATTTTAGTAGGGTTATAGGCATCCTTCTAGTGGCTGGGTAGGCTATAGGTAAAACATAGTCTATTATTAACGCGGTACTTACGCTCTATATTTAAGATTCTATTAAGGTCTATAGGTTCTCTAGTTACTACTAGGGTTAGGGTTAATATAGGGGCAGTGGCTTAGGCAGGTAGGCAGTAGTTAGCGTTCTTCTTAAGGTTAGCTTAGTGTGCATAGTTCGCGAGGTTCTTAGCGAATATATCCATCTGCTTACTCCAACCTATATAGTCGCTATTATTAATTTTATAGGCCAGTCCAAGTACCAGCTCTTCTATCTTTAGAGAGATAAACTTTTAAAGTAGATCCACCTTCTATTTATCTATCTTTTTAGCGCGAACCATTAGCTTATTAAGCTCTCCCTTTTAGGACCAGTAATTATGCTCGCCTTAGGGGAAATAGTTAAGCTTATTCTTTACAACCTGGGTTATATTAAGGACCTTATAGTAGGCAGTAAGGTTTTTAAGTATATTTTCCTTAGTAGGCCATTTCCACATAGATATATTATTTAGGTTCTTATGTATAAGCTCTAGGCCCTACTTAATAAACTTATAGGCCTTATCCTCTAGCATATCCAAGATATAAAGGATCTGGGACTAAACTATGTTAAAGTAGTCCCAGTCCCGGTTAAAGACTCCCTTAATCTTAATATACTAGGTCTTAAAATTAGCTTATCGTTCTAGCGGGGTGCCTTTTCTGCTAAATATTAGCGGGTCTTTAGATTTCCGTTTTTTCTGCTAGGTTACTACCGTTATTATAGGGGTTAATTATTTTAGAACGGTAATAGTCTCTACCTAGGAGTTAATAGTTCCTGTCTAGGAAGCAATAAGGGCACTAAGGTTTTTATTAGCTTTTTTATTGGCGGTGTTTGTGTTATATATATACTATAGTCCTACTTTAATATTATTAAGGAACTCATTGGTATAGTTAATAAGGGTAAGGTAAGCTTTATTGGGCTTAAAGGTCTTAGGGTACAGTAGGGAGCGGCAAATTGTCCACGTAATATTAGGGTATATCTCTATAAATAGGTCTACAAAAACGTCGTAGGGGTTCTAGGTTTCGGCTATTTTGGCGTTATTAGTGTCGCCTATTTAGGCGCTAGGTAAAAACTAAGGATTGTTCTAAAACTGTACTAGGGACGTGTTGGTTTTAGCAGAGGCGCGTATAGGTCGCGATTGCTCTAAGGCGGAGGTTAATTGGCTAGGGTATAGGGAATTAGTGATCGCGACGGGGCGCAAATTAAAGATACTATAAACTGTTATAGTGCTGCAATAAAGTAAACTAAATAACTACGTTGTGGTATAAAGAGGGGAAGAAGGTAGAAAGGGGGTATTATATACAAATAGTAGGGCCGGCCGCTAAGTCGCTAGTAGTGGGCTAGCCAACAGTAGGGAACAGTACGAGACAGTATGAAACAGTATGCGTTAGGTCAGTGCCGTGACACTAGATAAAGCGATAAACTGTACTTAGCCTTTACGGGCCGCTTATGCCGTATATGCGCTCTACTGGAGCTTGCTATCTACCCATACTCCTAATACCCTTAGGCCCTAAACTAGTTAACCTTTAAAGCCTTAGATGCAAATTATATACTAAAAATCTATAGATTAGTTGCGTTTTCTTATAAAATAGATTAGCTAGTATTTCTCTGGTAAGAATTAGACTCTATAACGTTTTGCCCATTCTATATAAGTGTTATAGGCTTTCTCTAGTATTCTATAATTCTCTACGGCTATTAGCCCGTATATAATTAGGTTTATGTCGTTAATAAAGCCTATCCCCTAGGTCGCCCCTTCCTTAAAGAAGTTAAGTAGGTTGCTTATAAAGAAAAGGAAGAGTATAGGCAAGAGGGGTAATCCTTATAGTATTCCTATTATAACTGCAATAGGGGGGCTCTGGTATTCGCTAAAGACCAATAATGTTTCTTTCTAGCCTATAAACCCTTGGACAAATTATATAATCCATTCTAGGAAGCCCTTTGCCCTAAGGATATATAGGAGACGCTTATAGGGTATATTATCGTAGGCACCACTAATATCTAGGCTAAGCATTAATACTATAAAGTCCTTTCGTATCGCCCATGCAGATTTAATGGTGGTAGTGAGTAGCGTAAGTGCTAATAGTATTAAGTGGTTCTTTCTTGCCCCTATTTAGCTTTGTGGTAGTAGGGCGTATTCCTCTACCGTGTCTACTATGTGTTCTACTATTACCCTTTCTAAGATCTTACTAAGGGTGTTTTCTAAGGCAATAGGGCGGTAGCTTCCTGGGATTAAGTAATTTACTTTACCTTCTTTTTATAGGATAACTATTATTATAGATCTTCCGAGTCGCGGGTAGTAGCCTATAGCAAAGTATGCTCTAGCTATATCTGTAAGCTAAGGTGCTATAAGTGGCCTATAGGTTTTTAGGGCCTTATTTAGAATCCCATCTGGTCCTAATACTATATTATTTAAAAGGCGGCTAATAGTTCTAGCCATTTCCTCTATTGTTATATCGCTGTCGACCCATAGGTAAGTTATTAATGTTTCGCTTGTAATATTACTAAGGTCTACTAAAGCCGGTTAGGGGAAGAACCTTTTTATAAGGATCTTTGCCTTCTTATTATTATCGTTTATAGCCTATAATTCTCCTGCTCTTTATAGGGGTAATAGGTATAGATCTTCTACTAGGCGCCCTACCTTTTTCTTTACCTATTTCGCTATAGCCTAAAGGCCCTTATTATAGGGGAGGCTTGGGTTAGAAGTATACTTATTTATAAACCATCTCCAGTTATTCCTTACTTCTTTTTTTAGGGTATTCTTTAGCTAGTTTCTTATGTCTTTATATTATCTCTTATCTTTAGGGTTATAGCTACTTATATATTTCCTTCTTACTCGTTATTAGCTAGTAATTAGAACTGCGCATTATATAGACTATATATATCGCGTGTAAGGGCCTAGTTTTAAAATCAGGCAGTGCTCTTTTAGCCTATTTTTAATTGCTACCTAGATCCTTTCTAGTCTTCGGTTAATTTCCTTAGGGGTAGCCAATAAGCCTTACTTATTTAGTATTAGGTGGATTTCTTCTAGGTCTTAGAGTTATTATTTAACTATATTAAGGAAACTATTTATCTTAAGCTTCCTTATTACATATCTTTTTCTATTTAGTTACGCTTTAGTATCTAGGTCTAGCTATATCTAGATAGGGATATAGTCTAGGGTAAGTGCCCATTCTTCTTTAAGGTTATACCTTTTAAGTCTCTAGTATAGGCTTTATCTATAAAATATAAGGTTAATTATACTTTGGCGGTGTGCCTCGTTGCTATATAATTACTCCTAGGGGGTAGCTAGCTTAAGCCTAAGATATTTATAGCTTTAGTAGGCACTCTAACTGTTAATCTATAGTAATATAGATTAGAAACCCCTACTAGCGGGTAGTAAGAGGTTTATATCTCCTAGTAGAAAAACTCTAATACCACTTCGTTTTCTAGTAAGCTTATTAATGTTATTGGTTATAAAGTACGCTAATATTGCCCTACGATGATTACAATGGATATTTTGCGTCTAATTTATAGACCCTTTAACCCTTAGGGTACTTAGATATACGGTTAATACTTTATACCGTGTCTAACCCCTACTGAGGTTATATATTATTTAAATATCAAAGATTATTATTAGAGACCAATAGGGTCACGACGCTGCGCCAGTAATTCATTATAGCCGACCTTTAGGTAAATTTAAAACTACCTGCTATCCTGCCTAGAGTTTAAATTGTACTGCTATAACTATATATAGTAGAACGTATACTTAGGTTTAATAGGGAGGCTAATAGGCACTAAACCTCTAGTGCTTGGGCTTATATTACTAAGAAGCACTTAAACTTAACGCGGTATATGCTGGGTTGTTGGGTATTTTACTAGTTATAATCGTACGGGACCATTGGAAGCCTCTTAGGATATTCCTTAGGGGTAAAGATATGTTAGATTGTATAGTAAATTATATAAATATAATCATCGGTTACTTGTTATATAAATTAGTTTAATCCGTGAAAGGATATAAATATGACGGATCGCCTTCTCTAGGTTTACCTACTGAAACTGTCCTTAAGCGTAGATCATCGTTGGGCCTATCCTAAAGACTTTCTTAATAGGCGGTTATAGTATTTCGTTAGGTATATACTCGCTAGAGTAGAAACGGGTACGTTTGTTACACGCAGTTATAACTATATAAGTAATAGGTAGCGGGAGAACCCTATAAAGGTTTCTTTAATCTTCTTATTATTTCCTTACTTCTTTTATTTTTAACTTTTTTAAATATTTGGAGCTTCTATCTTTTATATCTACACCCTAGTTACTACTTATTTTATATAAAGCCTTTCCATTCCCCGTATTTTATATTCTTATTAGCGCTTCTATATCTAAATCTATTATTATTACCCAGTTCTTCCCCTATTCTTACTAGTCGGCTATATACCCTTTATAGGTTGGCTGCAAATATTATATTTGCCGCATTAAGTTTAATTCTTAATTATCCTGGTCTTAAGCCTACTATTACTATCTATAAGGGTCTTCCTATAGGGCGTCCTCTCCCTTATGTCCCCTGTAACCCTTATATCCCTAATTAGTCTAGTAATATTACGCGGCGTCGCTTCTGGCCCGTTAAGGCTTGGGATAGCTGGCCTAGCCCTCTAGTATTAAAAGTAGGAAACGCTAGGAAGGCGCCTATATCCCCCTAGCTTATTGCCTATTGTTTCTATTTATATAACCTAGTATATAGTTATTCCCGCAGCTATTAAGCCCTTACCTTCCGTCTCCTATATTTAATATAGTCTTCTCTCTCCTACGCCTTATGTATGCTTTAGTGGCAGTTCACGCATTTTATTTAGTCTTAATTTAAGCAGTATCTTATATTATAGGGGCCTATATAGTGGCCGCAGTATACCTATACTGCGTATATAGATTGGGTGTGTCCCTATTATATATAGCAATAGTATTGTTTTAGGCGTAGTCTATAGTTATAAAGCCTTGTGTTGTATATAAGGCCATTTATAATTATTCCTTTTTAGATAAGGAGTTTTTGTATTCCTAGTATATATATGCTGACGATAAGGGAGCTATATGTTCGTCCGGCGTCTCCCTAGTAAGTCTTTAATAACCCTTGTGTCCTCTTATTATTCTTATTATATACTTAGTTTATATTTTCCTGTTAAAGCTATTAGATTTAGGTAATTTTAAGTCCTAGTATAAGGCGTTCCATTTGTCTTACTATCTCCTATATAATTACTATGTTATCCACCTAGCGTCCCTTTTCTACCCTAAGGCTTATAGGAACCGCTGGGACTTTAACCAGGTAATCCTTATAGAGTACTTTTATACTAATACATTCTCCTAGCCTATCCCCTACCCTTATAGCTTATTCCTTTACCTATTAGTCCTTTAGGGTAACTCTAATATCTCCACTCTTAAGGTATTGGACTATAATAGTGTTATAGACCTCTTTACGTATCTTTATAAGGACTTCTGTTTCTAATTATCCCCTAAGCCCCTCTACTTATTCTATATTTGGTTATATTATAATTATATACCCGTTTATTAACTTAAGGGGGATAAGTTCCCTATGCTATAAAAGCGCAGCTACGGCGGCCTAGGTGCGGTTCGCCAGTAAAAGGGGGTTATACTTATTTTTAATTTTACTTAGCCGTTAAAGAATTTAATTAAGGGTTTACTAAAGGGGCGCCTAAGGTTCGCTAGACTGGCGGAGCCATTCTGCTAGCTATATTAGTTTATTATAGCTAACGGTTACTCCCCCACAATTCTAGATACTAGACGCATCTAATAGGCTTTATATTTTGTTAGATGCCTTCTTAATAGAGGTATTTCCGCTTTATAGTGTGGTATTCGCCCGTCTTTATTATAGAGGGCCATTGCTAGGCATAGTTCTAGCGGTCGCGCGCGAGTGCGAGCCACCGTCGTTTAATATGTGCCTCCCCTGCAATGCATGCATCTTAGGGGGATTCTCTAGGTGTTTTTCAGGGTTCTTTTGGTTGGTTTTGGTCTTTTTAGGCCGGGTGCAGCAAGAGCTCCTTTTTTTTACTTTAACTTCTCTTATTAATATAAGAATTGCGGCATATTGCTAATAGGAGCATAATATAGTTAAGGCTGCAAAAAATACTATAATTAAGATTAAAAAGGATGGAGAGCTTAAAGGAAACTTAGAAAGTAAAGAGTGGGAAAATGCCTTTATAGATATTAGGAAGCTTTCTAAGATTACTTATAAGATTAATAAGATTAAGACGGTGCGGGATATAGTTAAGAAGGAGTAGGGAGAGGAACTTTTAGAAGGTCCCTATAAGCTCTTTTACATATATTACGCACTAAAAAGCATTTATATCCTTATTAATTAAGCTAAAAAGAGCGAGATCGCCAGAGAGAATATGTTAAAAATAGTTAATAATACAATGCTAAACCGCCTAAAACTCTTAAAGGCTAGGATCTTAAGGACTCTATACCCAACACCTTCGGATTTCCTTAATGCTTATAAATTCGGACTAGAAGTTAATAAGGAGCTAGTTAAGAAATAGAGGCTCGCTTATTATCCAAGCTAGGGCTATAAGCTTTTAGTACTAGCCTTAACCGTTAAAGCTAGAGAAAAGGGATTTATACTAGAGCCAGTTACTCTAGGACCTCTATTAGTACCTTTTAAAGAGGTTAAAGGCTTAAACACAAAAATGCTGCGTAGTACGTTTCTATTTAGAGGTAAGGTTCCTAAAGCTAATAAAGAGAACTCTAAATCTAATAAATCTACGTCTTTAGAGGATATCTTTGTTGCTAGCTCCTTATAGAAACATAAGGCTAGAAAAGCTTCTAAGAAATCTCCTAAAAAAAAGCTAAAAATAGGACTTACGGAACCTTTAGCTTTTAGTGAAGCTAATAAACAAAAGGGAAAAGCAGCTATAATTGCTAAAGCTAATAAAGAGGTGATTATTAGGAAACTACGGCCAAAATAAAAAATAAAATGCTTATGCTATTCTAAAACGCTAGTTAAATTAATAAAGGCTCTTAATTTAAAGAAAGAACTAGAAGGCGGTGTCTCTTCCGTCTTATAATAGTTTATTATAACCTGGCAAGGAAATAGGACAGAAGTCCACGCGCTATACTGGATATATCTTTAGAAAATAGTAGGATTGCTAGGACTAGATGCCAGTACTTCCTCTATAAATTTATATTTACGAATTCACTTAGTCTCTAAGAACTATAATGCTATTAATATTCTCCGGACAGCCAAAAGCTCTTATTTTTGGTTTAAAAGGGATAGTCGTCCTAAGTATGCAAACGATGGTCTTAGGATTTACGCTTATTCTACTATACGACCTAGTAATTATTAAGTAGATTATATAGGGTTAAGGAAGCTTATATTAGGCTTAAAAGGGGAAATAAAATAGGACTTACTTAGAATCCACTAGGCCGATTTATTTAAATGGTAAAAAGATACTAGGATTCTAGATATTTTTAAAGAGGAGTTTAATATATATGCGCATCATTTACATAAAACCGCTAGAGAGGGAAATAGCGGTATCCTTCGGACTATATGCCATTCTCTACTATAGTAGGCAGTTTAGATAGATCTAGAGCACTACCGGCACACAGTGGCTTTACGCGCCAATAGCGCTACTCGTTTTATTACATATCCAAGCTATACACTCCAGTTCCTTAGTAGCCATCTCCTTAAAAAGCGGAACTTAGAAATTAACCTTCTATAAGTGCATAAAGGAGGGCCAAATTCTGGAGAAAGCTAGCTTTATTCTTATATCTCCTTAATTAATAAGGGGAGTTAGTCTTATATAGAGTTCCTACCTAGTATATATTAGTATATACCGGAATAGGTAGGCTTACTTTAAGAACGTAGGGAACTTAATAGTAAAGGGCATATTAAGAATATGGAAACTACCTAGACTAAAGCTAATGCTAAGAAGTTTAAGCTTAACTAGATGCCCATTACGTTAAGGACTAGTAAAGTGCGGTTTATAAAAGCTACTATTGCATAAGGATCCTCTTAAGCAACATTAAGTCGCTTAATTATTACACTAAACTTAATCGTAATCCTACTAAATACTAAGAGATTAAAGATTCCTAGGCTTAAGAGCTATCAGGCCGTTATATAGATAAATCTAGACGCTTTTCCCCTAGTTTTAACTCCTACTAGCAAACCTATTTCTAACGCTCCTCTATATAAGTTTCCGGCCTATATACAGCTATAGGTAAAGAGCACTATTTTAAATACTTTAGTTAAAAGACTTTTATAGGACGACCCTTAAGTAAGAAGAGAGTAATAGTTAATCCTAGATCCTTTATTAAATAATAAATATAAAGTATTTTAGGAAAGACATAGGAGTGTATTACTAAGGCTATTTATAAGAGCTTTAAAGAGCTAAAGGAATTTAAGCGGGAGGTATTTAGGGTAAAGTTTTACTTTTTAGCAAAAGAATAAGGGCGTAAGCGTCCTATAGATGACCTAGAATATCCTAAAGACTTAGTTTTGGATCTAGAATACAAATATAACCCAGCTAGTATAACTTTTAGCGCTCCCCCGCTAACCGATTATAGTTCCAAAGGCTATTCTAAAGGCGAGGCTAGGGCTATTACACCTTAAGGCGCTAGGACTGCTGCGCTAAACCTTAGTCCTAATATATTTAATAATAAGGTAGCGCCTATAGAAATCGACCGAGAGCTAAAGGATATAAGTAAGCTTAAAGAAGATAGCTTCCGAAATGCTACTTCTAAACATTCACCGGCATTTATTAATGCTTTAGAGAATATTAATAAGCCAGCAATATTACACCGCCCAACGCCTTCACCAATTTCAAAAAAGGGTACTGCTTTAGAAGAATAGATAATTAATTCCAGTGTTCTCTAACCTCCTATATAGAAGACAATACAAGCGGAAATAAATACTGTCCGTAAAAAGGTGTCTTTAAAACCCTAGGTTAGTGTCATTAATATATAGGATAATATAAATGCAAAGCTTAAGGCGGAAGGCGTAGATAATATGGAACAGAGGCGATAAATAGGGAAGGGGTGTAGGCAGCTTTAGAGGAGTTAAAGGTGTACTAGGTATTAGGTTATTTTTTTTTATCCTTAAGCGTTCCTTACCTACTAAATAGGGTCTATAAAGAAACGTTAGGGGATAACGTTTTAGGTAGGGGTAGTAATATAGTAGTATGGAACGCTCTTTAGTTATTTTAGTTTATTTCTTATTACGTATAGGGGGCTTAGGGTTATATATATTATAAAAACAACCTAGGCTTTAACCTCATCCCAAAAAAAATCCAACTTACCCTTTAGTTATTCTTCTACCTTTCTAGCGTAACTTATCTAGTTCTATTCCCCTTATAATGCTTAATTAAGTATTATCTTTTAGTATTAGGCTTTGCCCTTCTATACTAGCTCTCTATTATTTACTGCTATAATTAGATTAGTGTCTATATATTACCTTCCCTTTTAAAAAGCAGCTAGATTTAATTAACCTATAGTTTTACCTATAAGCTTATTAAAATATTAGATACTTAGTTTAACTTCAATAATATTCTTAATGAGATTCTTAAATCTACTCCTCTTCCTTAGCTTCCACTATAGCTTCTACTACTTTCTCCACTACCTCCACGGAGGAAGCCTTATATCTAACTTAGACGGCTGCCCTTTAGGAACAGGCCTTAATGGATATTATCTATACGCCAACGGCTAAATCGGGAAAGCAGTATCTGGTGGTAGCTAAAGAGTACCTTTTAGGCTAGCTAGAGGCAAGAGCTCTAATAAATGCAACATCTAAAGCAGTAGCGAAATTTCTATAAGAAGAGGTTATCTAAGATAGGGAGTGTTTAGATAACTCTCTATTAACAGAGGACTAGAGAATAAGGATGTAGTTACTATTCTCGCAAAAACATATAGGATTTATTAAGTAGTTGTATTAGCCTACTATCTATAAGAACAAGGCCTAGTTAAGAGAGAATATTAGCATCTAGTAGTAGCGTTAGCGAAGTACGGAGGCGACTAGGTATAGAATCTAATAAAAGCGCTTTAGGCTGACTAAATAACGGTTAAGGTAATAACGGGAATAACACTAGCTTAAATACTCTATAGATAAGAACATATACCCCTAATTAAGCTCTACCTTCCTATATAGCAGACACTTCTATAGAATAAGGTAAAAATAATAGAAGAGTTAATTATTCTAAGAATGAAATAGTTTAAGTAATAAGAGATAAATAACAAAGAAGCTTAGGAGAGGATGCGCCGCTATTATCTAGCTAATAGAGAATACCTATAAGGGCAAGCTTAAGTCTAGGGGGCTTATACTAGTATAGGATGCAAAGAAGGCAAAAGATATATCGCGGTGGCAAAAGCTACAGCTAAAATAGCAGGGTCCCTTCCGGATTAAAATGGTATTAGAAAAAGGGTTCTATAAACTTAATAGTATTAAAATAAGAGGCAATCTATATAGGAATAGGTTGAAACGGTTCCTTATATAAAATCTTAAGGAAGTTAGACTGGAAGGCTATATAAATAAAAGTAACATAATATAGAAGAGGTCCCTACAGAAGAGGAGGCACTTAAGGAGGAGGCCGTAGCGTAGGTAGAGAAAAGGTAATCTCTAGGAAGAATTAGCCGAGTTCTTATCTATAAAAGTCCTCCTGCCCTCTTATTTAAGCAACTTAATCGCCACTACTTATTAAAAGAGTTCCTTTAAGCTTCCTAAAAGATAAACAGCCAGTTTCCTACTATACCGGTATAGCGCCGTACTACTCTATTAGTATAAAGATTATACAAGCTAAGCTTAATTAAACCCTTTTAAGGAAAGAAAGCAGAAGGAAAGAAGTAAGAGAGAAAGCCTTTATAAATAGTAATTAACCAAGATTATATTATAGTTATAGTTAATTCTACCTATTCTTTATATGCGTTTCTCCCTTCTAATTATATTATAATCTTATTACGTCTTAAGGATTATAGCTCTACTAAGAGACGGTCTTCTATAAAGATCCTTTTATAGGCAAGCCGTTACTTAGGACACCTATTACTATAAGCAGCAACTCTTTCTCTTTTTTCTCTTTATCTCTATAACGAACGCGTAAAGTAATTATAAGTAAGGCTTATCTAAGGAATACTTGGCACTATAATAGCTAGCATTCTTAAAGACTAAGAGTCTTCTACTATACTCCTACCTTACTGCCATAAGTAATTAGGAAAAGAGTTTACTTCTTTAAAGCTAGTTCTAAATCCTTAGTCTTAATAACTGCTCTTATAAAGAATAACTTTATGCATAGTCTTCTTCCTTTTATCCTTATTACTAGTAACTATCTCTTATAAGTATTTTATATTTTCACGCTCTATAATTTTTAATTTAGCATTTTTATTTCCTTTTAAGTTAAGAGAAGAGCTACTTACTTTAAGAAACCTTGGTTAAGCATATTAGAGGTTAAAGTCAATTTTTAGTACTAACTAATGTTATTATTATGGAAAAGTCTTGGCAAGGAAAATCTAACTAATTAAATAACTTTGACCGCCGGTTAAAGTTCCTTAATATATTAATAATTCACATAACAGTCCTTTTTAATTTACCTTTTTCTAAAAAATACTATAAGGCCTTTATTTCGATTTCTTGTTATCTCGTCTTATTTAGTTATATATACCTATTTACTTTTCTCTCACGTTAAGAAAACACTATTATAACTCTTGTCTTAAAATACTACCTATACGCCCGTTACGCATACGAAATATTACTATAAAAATGTCTAGAACCATGGAACTCCGCTTAAAAGGAAAGCCGCCGCCTCTACCTCCTATGCCTCTGCCTCCCGCGCCTCTGCCTTCTACTATCCGGTTAATGGCCCTTATATACTAAGGAAAGGCGCAAATAATAGAGGTTATTCTTAGGGCCGCCTAAAGCCACCCAGTTAATTAGCGCGTAAATATCTATTATGGTTTAATATAGGCTATTATAAACCAGGAGCATAATGTAGTTAAGGCTGCGAAAAATACAATGGTTAAGATTAAGAAGGATAATAAGCTTAAGGGAAATTTGGGAAATAAAGATTAGGAAAACGCCTTTGCGGACATTAAAAAGCTCTCTAAGATTACCTATAAGATTAATAAGATTAAGGCGGTGTGAAATACAATTAAAAAGGAGTAGGGAGAGGAACTTTTAGAAGGTCCCTATAAGCTCTTCTACACGTATTATACACTAAAAAGTATCTATATCTTTATTAATTAGGTAAAAAAAAGTTAGATCTCTAAGAAAGATATATTAGAAATAATTAATAATATAATACTAAGCCGCCTAGAACTCTTAAAGGTTAGGATCTTAAGGACCCTATACCTAATACCCTTAGACTTTCTTACCGCCTATAAATTCAGATCGGTAGTTAATAAGGAGTTAATTAAGAAATAGAAGCTCGTTTGTTATCTAAGCTAAGGCTATAAGCTTTTAGTGCTAGCCTTAACTATTAAAACTAAAGAGAAATCTGCACTAGAGCCAGTTGCTCCGGCACCTCTACTATTACCTTTTAAGGAGGTTAAAGGCTTAAACGTAAGAATGCTGTGTAGCTCGTTTCTATTTAGAGGCAAGGTACCTAAAGCGTAAGGAGAAGACTCCAAATCTAATAAATTTACGTCTTTAGAGGATAACCTTGTCGCTAGCTCCCTATAGAAACGTAGGGCTAAGAAAGCTTCTAAGAAATCCCTAAGAAAAAAGTTAAAGATAGGACCTACGGAGCCTCTAGCTTCTGGTAGAGCTAATAGGCGGAAGGAAAAAGCAACAATAATTGCTAAAGAAGAGGTGATTGTTGTAAAAGTATAGCCGAAGCGGAAAATAAAATACTTGTATTATTCTAAAACGCTAGCTGAATTAATTAAGGCCCTTAATTCCAAGAAAGAGCTAAAAGATAGTATCTTTTCTATTTTACACTAATTTATTACAGCCTGGCAAGGAAATAGAACAGAAGTCCGCGCGTTATGCTAGATATATCTTTAGAAAATGGCAGGGTTATTAGGATTAGATACTAGCGTTTCTTCTACTAATTTATATTTATAAATCCACTTAGTCTTTAAGAACTATAATACTGTTAATATTCTCTAGATAGCTAAAAGCTCCTATTTCTAGTTTAAAAAGAATAGTCGCCTAAAGTATATAAATAATAACCTCGGAATTTACGCTTATTCTACTATATAGCCTAGCAATTATCTAGTAGACCGCGTAGGATTAAAAAAGCTTATATTAGGCTTAAAAGGGGAACTTAAATAGGACCTGCTCAGAATCCACCACGCCAATTTATTTAAATAGTAGGAAGACGTTGGAATTCTAGGTATTTTTAAGGAAGAGTTTAATATATACGCACACCATTTACGAAAGACTACTAGGGAAGAGAAAGATGATATCCTCCAGACTATATATTATTCCTTACTATAATAGGTAGTTTATATAGATCTAGAGCACTATAGACACACTATAGCTTTACGCACTAATAATACTACTCATTTCATTACATATCTAAGCTACGCGCTCCGGTTTCTTAATAGCCATCTTCCTAAAAAACGGAACTTAGAAATTAATCTTCTCCAGGTACGCGAAGGAGGGCCAAATTCTAGAGATAGCTAGCTTTATTCTTGTATTTCCTTAGTTAAGGAAGGGAGTTAGTCTTATGCAGAACTCCTACCTAGAATGCATCAGTATATACCAGAATAGGTAGATTTACTTTAAAAGCGCGGAGAACTTAATAGTAGGGGGCGTATTAAGAATATAGAGACGGCCTGGACTAGGGCTAATGCTAAGAGGTTTAAGCTTAACTAGATGCCTATTGCGTTAAAAACTAAAGAAGTACGGTTTATAAAAGCTACTATTACATAAGGAGCATCTTAAGCAACATTAAGCCGCTTAATTGTTACTCTAAACTTAATCGCAATCCTACCAAATACTAGGAAATTAGAAATCCCTAGGCTTAAGAGCTAGTAGGAGGTTATATAGATAAATCTAACTAGTCTTCCCCCGGTTTTAACTCCTACTAGCGAACCTATTACTAGTATTCCTTTATATAAATTCCCAGCCTATATATAACTGCAGGCAAAGAGTGCCCTTTTAAATGCTTTAGTTGGAAGACTTTTATAAGATAATCCTTAAGTAAGGGCAAAACAGCGGGTAATTCTAAATTCTACCTTAAATAATGAATACGAAGCATTTTGGGAAAGACATAGGGCGCGTGTTACTGAGGCTGTTCGTAACAGTTTTAAAGAGCTTAAGGAATTTAAATAAGAGGTATTTAGGGTAAGGTCTTACTTTTTAGTAAAAGAACAAGGCTATGGGCGTCCCGTAGATGACTTAGAATACCTTAAAGACCTAAGTTCAGATCCAGAAAACGAGGGTATAACTTTTAGCGCTTCTTTGTTAACCAAGCATAGTTCCAAAGGCTATACTAAAGGCGAGAATAGGGCTATTACGCCTTAAGGCGCTAGGACTACTGCTCTAAACCTTAGTCCTAATATCTTTAATAACAAAGTAGTGCCTATAGAGATTAATCGTAAATTAAAGGATCTAAGTAAGCCTAAGGGAGATAGCCTCTGGGATACTGCCCCTAAACAATTATTAAAAGTTATTAGTACCTTAGAAGACACTAATAAACTAGCAGCATTATACCGCCTAACGCCTTTACCAATTTCAGAAAGGGGTGCTGCTTTAGGAGAGTAGGTAATTAACTCTAGTATTCTATAATCTCCCTTATAAAAGAAAATATAAGCAGAAATATATACTGTTAGAGAAAGAGTATCTTTAAACCTCTAAGCTAGAGATATTAATATGTAGGATAATAGGAGTGCAGAACTTAAAGTAGAAGGTATAATAGATAAGGATAATACGGAAGAAGTAGAGGCAATAATTAAGGAGGGAGTATAGGCAGCTTTCGATAAGTTGGAGGAGTATTAGGCGTTAAGGTGTCTTCTTTTTTAGGGCATTTATTACCCACTTTGGGAGATATAAGGAAACGTTAGGGGACAACGTTTTAGGTAGGGGAGGTAATATAGTGGTGTTAAATGCCCCTTAGTTATTTTGGTTCGTTTTTTTATTACATATATAAGACTTAGGGTTATATATATTTTAGAAAGAGCTTAGGTTTTAACTTTACCTTACCTTAATATAACTTCTCCTCTACCCTCTATTAATTAACGACTTCTCTAGTATAACTTAAGTTATTCCGTTCTTATATTTACAATACTTAATTAAGTATTATCTTTTAGTGTCGGGCTTTGCCCTTCTATACTACCTATAATAGCAGTAATATTAATCTAGTTATAAAGCCAAAGCTCCTTATATACTACTATATATATATTAAACAGCTTATTAGTAATAGGGCTTAGCGGAACATATAGGGTGCAAAAATATTATTAGAATAGTAATAACTTACCTTCCCTTTATAACCGCGACAATGACTAAAACCTCTTTCTCTTTCTTATATCTAGTATATTCTAGATATATTGCATATTTAGGCTTTATAAGCTTAATGGGCTATATTTTGTAGGTAATAGTACCTAAGTATTGCGCAGAGGAGACTGGCGCGGGGGTAGGCTTAAAGAGAGTCGCGGTTATATAGCGGATACGGTAGCAACTAATATAGCTTAACTAGTAATAGCGGTAGATATAGCAGTATTAAACAGGGAGTTAATTAATAAAGTTTAACTCTAGCTTAGCGTTAGATTAATACTAGAAATCCTAAATATCGCATCTATACCCTATAAAGAAGGGTGTAGTATATAATTATATTTAAGACTGGCCGTACACAGCTTCTGCTATAGACTTTTAGATAGTAGATCTGCGTGCTCCTATTTGTTTATATAGTTATTAAGGTGTTCATATATAGTAATTAGGTGGAATTAATATGCTATTTAATATAGCATAGTATATAGAACGGCAATAGTGTAATATATTGGAAATAGAGTAGATCTACTAATAGCTATAGGTACTGCTGATGTCTAAGCCTATATCTAAAGTCTCTTAAGGATATAATTCTTTTTGGCATCCAGATTTGCCCCCTTTTTATTATATATTTTACGTTTGGGCGTTCTTAACTAAAGGGAGTTATTATAGTGACTACAGCAGGAGCCTTTATTAGTATTGGCAGCAATTAAAGCGTTAAGCTCGGCGAAATACTTATATAGTGTTTCTTTAATATACTTATAATCGTTACATAGCTGGAAAAACTTATCTCTTATCTCTATACGCTTCTACTTGTTTTCCTTTTTACCTCCCTACTTTAACTAGATAGTGTCGCTGGCTAATAAGTCGTCCGAGTTTATAGAATTAACTAACGGTAATTGGGATCCGCGTGATGGTAATGGCTAAGAGGTAGAAAAGGGGTAGAATAATAGTGCGTAAGACTATTACTGTCGGCGAGAATTTAAACGGTATACTACCTTCGGCTTTAGCTATAGGAGTAGGTCTTATTTACTAAAGCACCAGTATTTAAATAAAAAGATTACTTTAGCCCTTCTACCATTGCGACCGGCTTAACTACCACGCTGTAGAAGAAAAGAGAAATGTTATTTAAGCGCCGGTATTACATATATAACCACTCTATAGACGTCTAGAAGATTAACACTAATCCTAATAGCCTCTATAGCAAAAATAATTTAAATCTTAGAAGATTCTGCTAGTTTCTTAAACTTATCTAGTATTAACTTCTTGCTAAATAATAAGGTTGTTTAATGGAATACGGCCATAATTAAGCGGGTGATATTCTTAGTATATTAAGCTAAATATAGCTACTGTAGGTACTTAGATATGCTTTTATGCGCCTCTATAGCTTAGACTCTAGTGTTAAAGAATGTAATAGTCTTTAGAATCTTATGCGGAGTAGCTAAGCGGCTCCCTCCCTAAAAGACGGCAGGATTAATATATGTTTTAATAGTTAGAGGATTGACAGCCTTATTAAGAAGGAAGCGAAGCGAGGTATATTTAGTAATTATATCCTTTAGTATTTAGCTAAGACGAAAGACAAGCTCTCTACGGGAAATAGAAGTCTACTTAAGGTATATATTGGTGTTATTAAAGCCTAAGGACTTCTTTACCGTTTCTAACGTTTCCGGATTAAAAGTTATAGAATAGGTAAACTATAGAACTAAGCTTCTAATTAGATTGCGTATATAGCATAGCTGCGCATACTTGGGGCAAAACTTCTTGCCCTATTATATAACAAGATAAGCTTTATTAACAGCGACTAAGGCCAATTACTTCTTAAACTTAGGGTCTTTAAGTAAATCTCGGAAAGATGGTGTACTAGTAAGCTTAGGACTAATAAAGATATAAATATATAGGCCGGCTCTTGCATTCTTAAGCGCTTTATCTATATCCTTAACGTCGGCGTTAAGGAGTAGCGCATTACCACCAATTTAATTAACCTTTTAAACTTGCTCTTTTGCAATCTTATTTAGAGGAAGAAATATTAGCAATATAGTATTTTTATAAAGGATTAAAATTACTTGTATAATAAGGCTTTTACTAAAGCCAGTTTATATAATAAGGATAATATTAATGCGATTATAGATTAGCCTCTAAATACAGGTTACCTGCTTATTTTTTGCATAGAATTTGTCGCCGTATAGCAGTAATATAGTACCCTAAATTACGTTATCTCGTGCTTAAGTTATTATATTAAGCTTCTTCTTGTCTTAGATTTTTCTTTAAGCTCTAGCTACTCGCATCTTTAGTATATCCTAATAGGCTGTCACGGCACTGACCTGACGCATACTGTTTCATACTGTCTCGTACTATTCCCTACTGTTAGCTGGCCCACCACTAGCGACTTGGCGGCCGGCCCTACTATTTATATATAATACCCCCTTTCTACCTTCTTCCCCTCTTTATACCATAACGTAGTTATTTAGTCTACTTTATTGCAGCACTATGACAGTTTGTGGTATCTTTAATTTACGCCCTATCGCGATCACTGATTCCCCGTACCCTAGCTAATTAACCTCCGCCTTAGAGCAATTATAACCTATATACGCCTCTGCTAAAACCAACACGTCCCTAGCATAGTCCTAGAATAATCCTTAGTTTTTACCTAGTACCTAGATGGGCGACACTAATAACGCCGAAATAGCCGAAACCTAGAACCCCTGCGATGTTTTTGTAGACCTATTTATAGAGATATACCCTAATATCGCGTGGACAATCCGCTGCTCCCTACTATACCCTAAGACCTTTAAGCCTAGCAAAGCTTACCTTACCCTTATTAACTATACTAATAAGTTCCTTAATAATATTAAAGTAGGACTATAGTGTATATATAATACAAACACCGCTAATAAAAAAGCTAACGAAAACCTTAGTACCCTTATCGCTTCCCAAATAGGAACTATTAACTTCTAGATAGAGACTATTACCGTTCTAAAACAATTAACCCCTATAATAACGGTAGTAACCTAGCAGAAAAAACGGAGATCTAAAGACCCGCTAATATTTAGCGGAAAAGGTACCCCGCTAGAATAATAAGCTAATTTTAAGACCTAGTATATTAAGATTAAGGGAGTCTTTAACTAGGACTAGGACTACTTTAATATAGTTTAGTCCCAGATCCTTTACATCTTAGATATACTAGAGAATAAGGCCTATAAGTTTATTAAGTAGGGCCTAGAGCTTATATATAAGAACCTAAACAATATATCTACGTAAAAATAGCCTACTAAGGAAGATATATTTAAAGACCTTACTACTTACTATAAGGTCCTTAATATAACCTAGGTCGCAAAGAATAAGCTTAACTATTTCCCCTAAGGCGAGCGTAATTACTAGTCCTAGAAGGGAGAGCTTAATAAGCTAATAGTCCGCGCTAAGAAGATAGATAAATAGAAGGTGGACCTACTCTAAAAGTTTATCTCTCTAAAGATAGAAGAGCTGGTACTTAGACTAGCCTATAAAATTAATAACAGTAACTATATAGGTTGGAGTAAGCAGATAAATATATTTACTAAAAACCTCGCGAACTATACACACTAAGCTAACCTTAAGAAGAATACTAACCACCGCCTACCTGCTTAAGCCCCTGCCCCTATATTAACCCTAACCCTAGTAGTAACTAGAGAACCTATAGACCTTAATAAAATCTTAGACACAGAACATAAGCGCCACGTTAATAATAAACTGTGCCTTACTTATGGCCTGCCTGGCTACTAAAAGGATACCTATAACCTCACTAAGACAGCAAACCTAGTCCTAATGCCACCCTATTAAATAACGTAAATAAATAACCGCAGACGTGGCGACTATAAAGTCTATTATAAACGCGGCGACCGCGGAGCCTATTATAGCCGCGGCAGACGACCCCCCCCCTTTAACCCTATAGCTTAGTTACTTTAAACTATACCCTATATAGGAGCCTAACCCGTTAATAACGCCTAGTATTAGTAACTTTATGCTAGCAAATACAAACACAGCCACGTCGTTAGTAAGGTATTATCTTCCTATACCCTAACCAAAATAGAGATAGACACCGCTAGCCAGATAGACACTAGACCGCCCCGTTAAGACAGCCTTATACCCTAGTCGTTAAAAGGTAAATCCTTAGACTAAGTTGCGCCTAAGGGTTTAAACTATATAAGGAGGAAGATAAGAAGATTAGGTCCCTGTTACTAGATTAATTAGTCCTTTTTATTAGTAAACTACCACTTAATTTTAGATCAGTAAATAGTAATAAGAAATTAATCCTTATTTAAACCTAACTCTCCTTATTACGTAACCTATACCCCTAAGTTTATATTAATATAGTAAGCCTAGTAAACTCCGGTAGTACTATAATAGTATTTACTAACGCAGAGTCTATTATAAGAAAGTATAACATTATAACTAAGAAGCTGCTAGTACCTAGGCCACTACACCTCGCAGACAGCATCCTAACTTCACTTATTATAAACTACTTTACCGCCTAAATATTAATCGGCCTCTATACTAAAGCTATGCTCTTTTTTATTACTAAACTNTNNCCNACTACCCNAATTATCNTANGTATNCCCTAGCTTTANAAGNANAAGCCCNATCCNAGCTTTAGGAAACTTAAGATCCGCTTTAACTTAGACTACTACTCTAGGCACTACCTCCTATAGGGGATAGCCGACGTTAGCAGGGACGCCCTATATAGATACTTAGCACTACTAAGCCTAGTGCCTAGGACTATATATAAAGCCTTAATAGTAGAAGACGTTCCTAATAAAGGGGAGCCTATATAGCTGCAAAGAAATAAGATAGTGGAAGACTAGACTAACCTAGTACTTAAGACTAAAATAATGGGCTAGCCAGCCCTACTAAGACTAAGGAAGAAGGTCTGCTTTATACTGCTACTACTAAGAAACTAACCCTAACCTAGGCATTATTTAAACCCTAGCTACTTAGCCTAATACCCAGAACTAAGCTATATACTATATACGCATACTACAGCTCGCGTTATAGTAAGGACTGGCTATAGAACTACTAAGACCCGGATAATAGAAACCGCGCTACTGCAACGCCTAACCTTATACCCGTCTCCCGCGCGTACTATATAGGGCCGCCGCCTTGTTTCCGCCCCCCTGGGCCAACTAAGCCGTGCTAGCCTAGCCGTAGCACTAGAGAGTTAGATACGCCCTAACCTAGACAATATTAAATGCACCTATGCTATTAATTTTACCNAGTTCTNTAAATAAAAAGANNTAAAGGTAATNAGGATNTATATNGCGGAGCTNGTAGAACTAGTTAAATAAGATAAGTACTAATAGCTGCTTAAAGAGCTGCCTATAGGCCTAATAGAAGTACCAAACTTATTAGAAAGGTCTTTCTACTAGCTAGTAGAAGGCGACTATATAATAAAGGAAGCCTATAAAGCGCTTTCCCCCTATTTCTATAACTTCCTTAAGATAAATCTAAAAACTAAACCCAAGCTTTTATATTGGAAGATAGTTAACACTAATGTTAAAAAATTCCTAAAAGGTAAACTAGGATTGACCCGTAAAGATATTCTATAACGCCTACTAAAGGAGTTTAGTAAATATATTAAGCACTTCCTCCCTAAAAACGTAGATAAGCTGCCCCCTTACTAACTATAGGACTATAAAATTAAGATCACCCCTAAAAACTAGGCCCCGTACTATAAAAATAGACTACTTTTACCTGCTAAACTTAGGTGTATAAAGAAGTGGATTAATAAGATGCTGGATAAGGGTTTTATCCGCAAATTAACCTTACTAGCTGCTATACCACTCCTCCTTGCTACTAAGCCTAGTGGCGGTATATAAATCTACTATAACTACCGAGGCCTAAATATAGTTACTATTAAGAATTGATACCTACTGCCACTAATCCGCGAGATATTTAACGCACTTTATAGCGCTAAGTACTTTACTAAACTTAATATAATTGCTGCGTTTAACCAGATCCGGATTATAAAGGGCTATAAGTAGCTTATAGCATTTATTACCCAGTTCAGACTCTATAAGATACTAGTTATACCATTTAGCCTCTATAATATACCCACTATATTCTAAAACTATATTAACCATATTCTATATAACGCCCTTAACAACTACTATACTACCTACCTTAATAATATCCTTATCTTTTTTAAAACACGTGCCAAGCACACTAAGTATATAAATAAAGTCATCCAAAGATTTAGTAATGCTGGACTTTAGATTAATATTAATAAGTCTAAGTTCTACTCTACTAAAATAAAATACCTTAGCTTAATTATCTTAACTAATAGTATAACTATAGACCCTAAGAAGATATAGGCCTTATAGGAATAAAAGGACCCAACATTAATTAAAGAACTATAATAATTTCTTGGCTTTATAAACTTCTACTAACAATTTATCTAAGGCTACTCTGCCATCGCTATACCTATAACAAAACTTATAAAGAAGGATATTAAATGGCTATAGGGACTAGAATAAGCTAAATCGTTTAAGGCCCTTAAGGGAGCCTTTACTTTAGCACTAGTACTAGCATACTATAACTATATAAAGAAAATAGTAGTAAAGATAGATATATCGAATTAGGCTTCCAGCAGAGTCCTTTCCCAGTATAATAACAACGGAAAATTAAAACTAGTTACATTCTTCTCTGTAAAGCACTCTGCGCTAGAATGTAACTATAAGATCTATAATAAAAAACTCCTAGCTATTATTAAGGCTTTAGAGGAATAGCGTCCTAAGCTATAAGGGACTAAGGAGCCGTTTAAAATTATTACCGACTATAAGAACCTATAGATGTTTATAACTACTAAGTAGCTAAACTAGCGCTAAGTCTGGTAGGCAGAGTTCCTTTTATAGTTTAACTTTGTAATTATATATAGACCTAGCAGTAAAGCTACGCTCCCTAACGCCCTAAGCTGGCTACTAGGAATAAGGCCTAAGGACGCTAATAATAAACGCCTCCGCTACTAAGCCTAAGTTATTATACCGCCCTAGAAAGTTAACCCTACAATTTTAGAAGAATTACTATATAAGTCCCGTAACTTTAATAACACAGAGTTTATAGCCGCTCTAGACCCCAAAATAGCCGAAAAGTCACTAGACAAGTTAATTTGGCTAGGATACTAGGAGAACAAACTCGTAAGAAATATAGTGGCAGCCCTACGTAATTAAAAAGCTTGCCGTTAGCTAAAGAAAATTAGGAAATTATTCCGTTACGATAAGTTAGAATATAGTATTATCAACGGACAGATCTACTTCCGCTAATATCTCTTCGTCCTTAACACTCTAGACCTCTACCTAGAAGTTACCTATTACTCTTATAGCAGTAGCCCCACTAGTTACTTTGGCCGGGTTAAGACTCTTAACCTCTTAAACTAAATATACTAGTAGTTAGGAATCTCCCAGTTTACGGCTACCTTTATTAAAGACTATGCCCTATACTTTCGTACTAAAACCCCCCGTTCTACCCCGCCCGGTTTCCTAAAGCTACTAAAATTACCCGCCTACCTATAAACCAATATCTTAATTAACTATATCATAACGCTGCTAGTATACTAACGCTATAGCAAGGCATATAAATATATCCTTATTATTATAGACCGCCTAACTAAAATATAATACCTTATTTTAGTAATAGGACTCTTAATAGAGGAGTTAGTTAATAGCTTTATTAATAATATATATAAGCTCTACGGTGCACTAAGCATAATTATCTCTAATCGCGGTATATAATTTGTTAGTAACTTCTGGCGACGACTAAGTAAACGCCTTAAGACAATCTTGTAATTAAGCTTAGCCTAGTACCTAGAAACGGACGGCTAAACTAAAATTATTAACGCCGCCGTAAATAAATACCTTTATGCTTTTGTTAGCTTTATATAGGACGACTAGGTTAACTACCTGCTACTTACTAAGTTTACTACGAATAACTAAGTTAATAAAAGTATAGGCATTTCCCCGTTTTTTATAAACTATGGCTTTAACCCTTGCCTTAGAATTAAGCCTACTAGCCCCCGCTTACTAACACTATTAGCATAAACAAAGAAGGAGTTCTTCCGCGTAGACTCTATGGCTAACCACTTTAAGCGGATATTAATATAGCTTAAGGCCCTAGCCTAGATTTTATAGTAACACTATAAAGATAATACTAATACCTATAGAGATAAGAGCGTGTTATTCTATAAAGGTAATATAGTTATAGTTAGCTTAGAAAATATAAAAATAAATAGACCTAAGAAGAAATAGGACAATAAATAGGACGGCCCGTACCCTATACTCGTAGTATACTAAGGGGCAGTTATAGTAAACCTCCTAGACTATATCTAAGTAAATAAATCCTTTTATATATCTAAGGTCCGCCTCTAAGCTACTAAAGAGATCCCTGGCTAAGTAAATATTAATACCGTAGAGCGCCGTAATATATAAGGACAAGTGGCAGAAAGAGATAATAACGGCAATATAGAAGACAAATAGGAGTTTAAGAAAATCCTTAATATATATAACGAAGACCCCTAGGGCCTAACTTATAAGATTAAATGGAAATATTATAAGGATATAACTTAGCAGCTAGAGGAAGACCTAAAGGGTTACAAATAAGCTATACAACGCTTTTATAAGTAACACCCTAAGAAGCTAGGACCCCCAGACTGGGCATAAAATAAGGAAAAGTTACGCTAAAGTTACGGCCAACTACCGCATTAAAATTTATAGTAGTTAAGATGTTATAGAACTTTAACCAGTAGTCAAAGTTATCTAATTAGCTAAATTTTTGCTAAGAAACGCTACACGGACCGATTTGGGTAGTAGTATAGAGTTCTGCCGACCTTACTTACTAAACTAACTAATTAGGATTTTCTATACCCAGCATAGAAAATCGCTATTAGCTTAGTTAAGGGCGGTAAGTGGAACTAATATCTTTGCGGTAGAAAATAGGCAACCCCGTATACTACCTATTTTTAAGTTATTTATTTGGTTTAGGGACCAAACCATCTAGGGGAGAGGAGTACTGTCACGGTACTAACCTGACGCATACTGTTTTATACTATCTCGTACTATTCCCTACTATTAGCTAGCCCACTACTAGCGACTTAACGGCCGGCCCTACTATTTATATATAATACCCCCTTTCCACCTTCTTCCCCTCTTTATACCACAACGTAGTTATTTAGTCTACTTTATTGCAGCACTATGACATAGGCCAAGCTAGTAGAGAGTTAAGATATTTGTAGATCTGTCTACAGTAACTAAAAAGCTTTACCATCTGCTGCTAGTAACTAAGACGCCTTATTATTAGTGCGTTACTTTTTAAAGACGTTTATTACACTAATAGTATTATCCACTACCTTGCTAGCAGTATAAGGATAGTTGTGTACTGTACTAGGCGTATATCTAACTTTTAGCTTCCTTATTAAGGCCTTTAAGCGTTTCTTTATACTAAACGGTGGTATATAGCTTATTAGTAAATATAGAGTCGGTAGGGGGTTCGTAGGTTAATATTTGGGTAGTATAGGTAGCGGAGGAGCAATAAAGTAGGTAATAAGGCATAGAATTAATCTAGATACAATATATTAGCTATTTAGGTGTTTATCTACTATAAATATTAATATAGGAGGTTAAACGTTAAGGATTGGTGATGGTTAATGGCTCTGGCTAAATATTTACTGTTTAAGGCAAAACGTAGCGGTAACCACTAGGCCGTTTGTAATAATTTTAGTAGCATTAAAATTGCTTTATAAAGCTCTAGAATATAACGTTGGCCAATTATCTATAAAGGCGTTAGTTTATTATTAATTAATAGCAGTAGGGTTTTAGGCGGAGCTTTAAAGGGGAGACCCGCTTATTTAAGGCGAAATATAGCAGTAACCACCAGGCCGCTCGCAATAATTTTAGCAGCGTTAGAATTGCCTTATAAAGTTCTAGAATATAACGTTAGCCAATTGTTTATAAAGGTGTTAGTTCGTTATTAATTAATGGCTAAAAATTTAGTATGGCGCGTGAGTTTGTATAAGAATTATATATAAATTGGCGCGAGGGATTAACAAATTTCTGAACCGTGTACCAGACTTACCTCAGTGGACTCATACTAAGAAATCGATTGCGCTGGCGCGTTGATCTCCTTCGGATATTTAATCGATTTCTTGGTCTGAGGGACTTTGGCGAGATTTGTATGGAAGCACAAGCGTTTTTTGTATGGGAAAACTCACAATTTTCAACGAAATTGATTAAGATCCCTACAACGTCTCTTAAGGTAAAAATTATATCAAATTACTCAGGAGATCTAGCTCTATAGATTAGTGAGAGTTTAGGCTTTTTATACCTTTATGTGGGCCTATATAGGCCTGTATATAAAAGTGCTTACGCTTTTAACAACGGGAATTTCAACTTTAACAAAATTAATCTTAGATTTGGGAGGGGATAATATAATTTAAAGGCATTTAATATATAAAGTAGCCCCCTAAAAAATTATTGACGAGTTTTAAAAGACTTTATTTTATTATGCCGTGGAGGAAATCCCCTTATAAAGTTGCTAAAACTAAGATTTTTGCTTACGCTTTTAACAAAACTCGCCAAAGGCTCTCAGACGTGATTTTGGTGGATGTTAGTTAGCTTGCTGACGGGCCGAAGGAACATCCGCTCCAATCAAATTCACGTCTGAGCTCGCTGAGGTAAGTACCAGACGACAATAACATAAGATGATTAATCTGTTATGTAAGCAGCTTATGATTGGCTGATCGTCTGGGACCGAGATAAATGAATGTGCCCGGAGACTGCCCGCTCCAGATAAGGCTCCATATTTGACTTCGCATAATACATGATTGACGTCGGTGAGCAATTCGAATGAGCCCCTCCCTACCACCAGGCCTCTATCGCGACTCCTTACTTTGGTGTAATAATGGAGCCTCTGTTGGAAAACAAGCCTGCAACGATATCACGTGATGAGACTTGTGGGAGAAAGCTCTTGGCAGGAATCTGACCAATCAGACAACTTCAACCGGCGGTCGAAGTTCCTTGAAATCTCTTCAACCACCTATATAGATAATAAGCAATACACAGAGTTTTAGCTCCATAACCTCAATTTAACAGCCTCCTCCTCGGCCAACGCCCTCTCTACGATTGACGTTTCCCACATCTTTGCCCACCTCCCGTACGAGTCGTAGTAGAATTACAGCGACGCCCGCGATCACGAAGGTTAAGATAATAATATCATATAAGGCTTGCAAATGCGACAGCGGTCGAGGCGTGTGGAGTCGCCATATGACGAGAAGTCGTCACTTTGGCGCATATATGGGAGCTCCAGATTGATATAGAATATGGAACGGGAGCTCGAAGCTACATATTAAAACGGTGCCAAGAACCTCATTTCAACTACTGTATGCAGTATAGCTTACAAATTTAACGCGTTTACCGATATGGAGGAGCTTCAGATTCAGAAGTCGTCAGGTTTACCGAACAACCACCTCATATTCAGATTTGAGCTCCATTTCGGTTACAATATGGAGTTGCAACCGAACACCCCTTAAGATGAATGGCCCTTATCATTGTCATCATCATCATCTCCGTTGCGATTTTGAGACATTCCTCATTAAAGCCGTAACTCTTGGTTATGGCCATTCATTTCCGAGTTATTTGCTATCTAACTTACGGAGGGAATGCAGCGCAGGACAGTCCATCAGTTAGTGTCAAAAGCAACGGGGCATTGTCCGCGCTTAATACCTTCAAGACTTTGTGTGGCTTTACGTGCTAGAAGAGTTTTGGATGTGTCAATCACACGTTGAAGGTCGTCGAAAGTCTTGGTTAGCGCGACTCCAAACGCTTTGGGCGTGACAAATATTCGATCCCCTTCTCTCAATTACCGGGCAGAGTCCACATATGTTCTTCAATCGACTACGAAGGAAGATGAAAACAATTCACAACAAGCTTAGAAGAGGCTTCAAATTTTGAGGAGGATCCTCAATTTAATCCATAACTTCAGTAGGGATTTTAGTAATAGAGTACTTTAAAAGCGGAGAAAACTGAGGAAGCATTTGGAAAAGGCGCTGTCGTATCCCGCTTGCCGAAGCGGACAAAGTAAAGTTACTTACACTTTCCATCTCACTTCATTGTGAGCCTTGTTAACCACATTTTCATCATGGTATCCTTATCACTCATCTTTAGGATGATTTAACAGCTTCTCAGATAATACGGCCACACTTCCCTTGTCGTAACCTAGTTGCTTATCTACGGACCGGCATTACCTGCCCAAACTCTACCTTGTCATATCTTGCCGTGATCCAGTCTTGAAATTTTGATGACCTTTGGAGCAATATCGGTCCCAGGTTTAAGACAGTCCTTTGACCAGGCTATGACCTTCTCGAACACTCTTCAGTTAAATAAACATATCAGGACCGCGCAAGGTCATTTACCATGTCCGGCTCTGCAAAAAGTAAATCCCAACTCCAAAAAGGGCGAGGTGAGCATCCGCCACGTTCAAAATCTTGTTGCAATTACCGATGCGCGAAGGACTATAAGGACACTAATTTCCAAACCCAATCTTCGGCGTTATATCATCAATTCAGTAACTCAGCGACCCGACGACCATTCGTTTCGATATTCCATGAATTGGCACGCAAAGTTGGGGTATGATCAGGAAGCAACAGATGAACGGTCACGTAGGTACTCTTATGCTCAGCAACATTCTGCTCACAGGCTGCCCATAATGAGCCTAGTCCTTCCACTAGCTCAGAGTGTTCCAATCCACAATGGTCATGGGGAAACAATGGACGATTACAAAGGGTCCGATGAGCAATCGACGAGGGATTCAAGCATCCTCATTTCACGCAAACAATTCAACTCTGACCCCAGGGCGACCTTTGAGGGAAACCCACCAAATCAAACCCATCATATGGTAACGCCTTCTAGCCATCAACCAGTCTGCAACACTGAGGGCCTTAAGCGCAAGCCTCTAATGAATCCCTCTCAATTTCAACATCCCTCCAAATACGCTCGCATCGACAATCACGGAACGAATATTAGAACAACCTCTGCCAACCCCGATCATTCAGTCTCAGGTTTAGAGGTCATTGACCTGTCTTAAGGTGCCAACAAGGAGACGGAGCAGCAAGTTACGACGAAGCTAAGAGATGACGTGAGAGGGGGTCGTGCTTGGAATGAATCAGTGCGAGTTTTGCAAGGGGTCTCACGGATGGCAAATCGGAATGGAAAGACGAGAGCGGTCAAGACTGTGGATGAGCGCCCTCTGTGGGACCAGCGACAACATTTGGTATCTTACTCTAGTCCAGGACTTAGAATTCCGGTGGCGCCAAATCAGTCAGGATATATCAGCGACGTGAATGAGGAACACTCCGTTAGCGGAAGTTACAGTTCTTACCGCGGAACAGATGCCAATTGTCGAACGTTGAGGTCACTGTCAGGTACCACCTTATGACTCACACCCTGTTTCTATTACCTATTACCGACTGAGTGGCAATATCGACCTGGTGGCGATTGAGTAATAGTTCCAGAATCGTCGTCAGCGTCGTCGTCAGTCTTTTGCCCCGACCTCATGTATATAGAGAGCTTCTAGAGCCAGCTTCAATCGACAGAGTTCTTATGAGTGACTTGTCCGTCCGACACCAATCTTGCTCGATACAACCAGACCGCAGGAAAACTAGTGCACAGTACACAGAATCCAATATCCCCCCAGCTTACTGCAAGATACCCAGATAGCCCATTAGAGAATCGGAAGGAATCTAAGCGTCGTCAAGTTGATATAATTACCCAAACGCCTAGGATACCCAGATATGTGAAAATTCCACGATCTATTCTGAAGAAGACAGGGCCCTTTGTGGCAGATGATAGTACGGATAATGAAGAATGCTATACAGTCATAAATAGTCCCCGCTGTCATCAGCCTGTTCAGTCTGCCACGCAAACGGTCGGATTCGAAGACTCAGCACTGCCAAATCAGACCAAATTAGATGATATATACGACGAGCAGAATTCATCCATCATTACGGAGAAGTTCAACATATACCAGCCCGACAGAAGCGGTGCAGCTATGAGCAGGTCACTGCGACACCAGGCTCAACTCCAGAGAGGGGACTGCTATGGGGCATCTTTGAAAGATTCGAAAAATCCACTGCACCAAACGCCAAAGGGGGAAGGCTCGGCCCACGGCAGCCTAAAAATACTTAGTGGAGCTCATGTAGGGGCTGACAAAATTGTCCCACGCGAGCATATACTAGTCCAAGCAGATTCGCCGACGTCTAGCCTTATCAATGATGAACTGGCGCTAGAGGCCAAGAAATCTCGCTCTCTGCCACCGTCGAATGCGCTAGGTTCGAGTGGCGTTTTAGCCTCTAATTTAGACCCGGTAATTCCTGAAAATGCAGAATCGGAACTGTTAGTTGGTTTCAATTCGTATTTTACAACCCATTCTCAGTTCAAGTCTCCAATAAGCCCCTGCCTACATGCCGGACTCATAAAAGACCAAAGATCGCGGAACGAAATACTGGGGGAGAATCTTTACACGGAGCTTACAAACGCAAACAACTCGCCTAGGGTAAGCAGAAGAGTGGGCATGTTTCCCATGAAAGGAATGATATATCGCCGAACTTGTCCGGAACGCCTAAGAGGAAGCTACACAAAGCAACTGTGAATGGGCAGCGAGCTCCCCTTGGTCCATATTGCAATAATGATCGGATCAAGGATGGGGAGCCACCATTACTTCCCAGAGCGTCCCAAACTTTGCAGGCAGAAGGAGAAAATACAAGTAGGTTTTGTAGAGAGATGCGAACCTGATACTACGGCCGGTGCCAAGGAAACTCTTCCTGGCTCACCAATCCCAGCCAACGGTATACTGGAGGGTGCTAACCATATTTCTTCGGGTGCGATACGGACTGAGTGGGCTGATGTGGATCCTCTCGTTCAGACCCAGGCTCGACAGTCATCTGTGGTGCCAGACGCAGAAGAGTGCCGAGAGATTTCCAAAGAAAAGGAATTACAGGAGAAACTCACACAAGCTGAAAAACAGTCGAATAAGCAAAAGGATAGGGAGGACCGCATTGCCCGATCTAGAGACAGACAACTAGAACTGGAATTTCGACTGAGAGAAATTACCAATGTCGGAGAGAAATCGGAGACCAAAGAGCAGCGTTGTCAGGAGCGGAAGGTAGAACAGGAGCAGGTCATTCAGAAAACCATCAAGAAGAGGCCATACCAATTCACAAGGAGAAGAAGCAGACTGATCCCGACACCCCTAGAAAGAAGAAGTATACGTCTCAGCAAATCCGTGATATGCATCGTAGGAATGCCCAGCGACGTCTCAATCCGGATTCCGAAGCTACATCTAGAGGTGTAAAATTAACCCCCATTGTGCTCGGAGTCACTAAGCCTTGCGAGAAATCTTCCACGAAAAGCAAAGGACAACAAAGCAATGCGGAAGTTAGCAAGGTTCCTAGCTATTCAACGTCAAGAGATGGCCCAGTTCGAAAGCCTGGAATTGACGCCACTCGTGGTCGGGATTCTAAGCCCTCGGGGCATAAATCAGTAAGGCCAGTAGCAATCCCAGTATATGAAACCCACAGTGAGCTAGGAGTTTTACCGCAAGTCAATACAAAAGAACTAGAGCCACAGGACATTGCAACCCTGGAGAGCGTCTCCACAGGCCCCATTCATCTAGCCGAAAAAGATACAGATAAAGCAATTCAAGCTCAAAAAATAATTTTCCTTTTCATAATGTTCATGACCCCAAGCTTACTTGTCCAATCCTTAGGCACTCGGAAGGTCTCTATTATCAGAAAAACTGTATATAGCGGGATATGAAAATGGTACGTTAAAGGTCAGGTTTGTCATAATGAGGTTTCGGGTTATGACTAGCATGTTTACGGTTGATAATATAGGGGGGTGCGAAATGCCCCAAGCGAATTCTGCACCAAGGCCATCGGAAAGTATTTTAATCACGATCGACAACGCCTCTCGGGTAACAGAAATGACGGCAGCGGCTCGATCGCTCATACTAGCCAAACTATCAGATGAAGATAGGTTGATAGTTGAATGGCGGGATCGTCCTATGAAATGGCAGGAGGTGGAAGGCCTTTGGAATAAGAAAATGGGCGAAGCTCTCACTAAGAGTGGCCTGTAGAAGAGATATAGGAAAGCGAAAGCAGTGTGTTCGACAGGCAATCAATCGCAGGCAGGGACCCCTGGTTGCGATTGATTGGCTAAAATCCTGGTTGCGATTGATCGACTGATGAGAATTAGCTGATTGATTGAAATGATTGCGATTGATTGCCAAGAATTACCCAATTGGGTAGTCCGTGATAGAGAATCTGGGTACTAGATTTTTTTTAGCAGAGCTTTGCCTTATATAGTAAATATACACTCCAAAAATAAGTCCTCCTTATACTCTTTATTTATCCTCATCCTTTTCTAAATGCCCTTTATTTAACTAGCTCTTCTAAAGCTCCAGCGCCTTAATTGTCTTATTAGCTAGGCGGTTCCGGTTATTAGTAATTACGTTATTAGCTTATCGCTAGTATAGAAAGAGGTCCCATTGCCTATACAATAGAGGATTGGATAGACGTGCTTAATACCTTACTAATAAGCAGCGGGTTAAACAATATTTTTTAGCTTTAGTGGGGGTATCTTTAGTAAAGCGCTTAAGTTTAGATTTAAGTCTTTAACGCTTGCGAGCTCTAATACTTACTAGTAAGCATACTATAAAAGTTAAAGCCTCTTCGCCCTATAATAATAAATCTAAATTACGACGCTATTAATATATAAGCCGCTTAGGAGTAACGGCTTATTATCCTCCTATCCTTTAACTGGCGTATACTTCTCCTTAATACTAGCTTATATAACGCAGTAACATCTTTCTTATATTATAATTACCATACAGCCTTACTGGCCTACTCCTATTTAAAGTAGTTAAACTTTAGGCTAAGTAGAGGACAATACTGCTTAGTAGATAGGTGTATTATTGAGTAAGGCCTAAAATATTAATAAGTTTATATATACGTAATAAACTACTACTTTATAGTACTCCAAGTACTCTACCGGCGACGCCTTAATCTTAGTTATTAGCTCGTTATAGGCACCTAAATATATAGCTTACTTACTTTAAAAGACCTCCTAAACGCCACTATAAGAGCCCTTAAAAGCCTCTGGCGTTTACGTTACCTTATAGTATTATTAGTAAGAGTTTTAAAAGGGCTTAAGTTACTTAAACTTCTTTAGTATCTTAAAGTCCTTATTTAAAGAAAGTCCTGTAAGAGATTATACGTATTTTATTGGTAGGCTTAACCCAGCGGGTTTAGGTAGAGTTTAATAGGGTTCTAAAGCTTTAAGTACTATTAGACGTAAGAAGTTAGCAAAAGTTTAATTTTTAAGCAATTTAATGGTAAGAGGCTTCAAGCGTTATCGCCTATTAAATTCCATTAAATCTACTAGTGGAGGTAGGTTAAGCTATAGGCTCTGTATCTACGCGCGCTAAAGGTAGTTTAATGATATAATAAGGTGGTAGAGAATGGTAGAGGTTAAGTAGAATATTTAGCAATGACTAAACTTTATATAGAACCCCCCACCTAAAAGGAAACAATATATATTAGAATATACCTCTCTTAATTATTATATACTATAGCGTTCTAGCGTACTCCACCATCTTTTAAGAGTTTTAGATAGAAGACTTTCTTATTACCTTCCTTATAGTTAGTCTAGTAGTTCTAAAAGGCTATTTACCGCTAATTAGTTTATCTAATATATACCGTAATTATCTTTACTCTACTAATTAGCCCTATCTTACTCTAGATTTAGAAGATATTATTAGTACCTATACTAGCAATTTACTTTTAAAGCTTGCTTATACCTTTACTAAAGAGCGCGGCCTTAATAATAAGGTTAATAATATGTCTAGCGTACCGAAGTTAAGCCTATTTTAGATCTATAGTTAGAAATATTATTATAATTGTTTCTATAAGCTTATTATTATTTTTGGCGTTATCCATTATAAAGGCGCTAATATTATCCTCTATATAATATTTTATAATTATATCTATAATTAATTACGTAATGTTAGAGCTGGTATAGGAGCCAATTAATTAAGGGTGGTAGAAAGGTTACCTTTAGTAGCTAATTTAGGTAAGCGATAACTTATTAATATAGAAGTTAAACTTACTAATCTAGTAAGCAACAACGCCAACGTAATTACGCTTATTTTCTCCCGTCTAAAGGTCGCTACTAATATTAACCTTACTAATATACTTTTTTAGAAGGCCTTTGATTATAAGCCATTACTTAGGTAGAGCTTTAAGCACCTATTCGCTAATAGTGCTAGCTAAGGTAGCAGCTAAATAAGGTATAGTAAGTAGCTTCTTAAGCCGTAAGCTGCATACCTGCCAAAAGGTTATATTATTAGTAATAATCTAATCTATATAGTTCTGATTATATTTCTCGCTATTAAATAGTATTTAAGAGTTCGCTGCTTTAGATTTAGTAGTAGGCTTTAGAGTTGCGGTAATGGCAACTTTAAAAGGGCTGCCTGGTAGAGACGTTAATAATTTAACGTTTTTGCTGTCTCGTGTAATAATAATATTATGCTATTTTCTTATATGCCTTGCTGCTTTAGTAGTACTTTTTAATAGATATACGCCCTCCTAGTATCGTTTAGAGATATAGTAGAGCTTATAAACCCACTAGCGCCTACCCTCTTTATCCTTAATATCTGTACTATGCCTATAGATTGGTAAGGGTGTAAAACTAGTATTAACGTGCCGTTTGTGCCTGGCTTAATAGTAAGGTTCTTTTAATAGGTTTAAATTATGGCAAAGCTTATTCTACTTAATCGTAAAGATATAAGAAGCTATAGCGTTACCCAGTTATATATTTAATGGAGTTAGTTAAGGTAGAGTAGGTGTTTCGGGCACCTTACTACCCTATAATTTAGGCGCGTTGTTAATTAGAATAGGGGAATTATGTGTTAACGGTGTTAAATTTGATAATAATAAAGACGGTAAGGGTAAGGGCGAGGTTTTAGGCCTTTGTTTGGCTTATTAGAAGGGGTTAAGAGGCATAATATTAGAGGTAGTTAAGGTAATAGAGGTTGGAAGATAATTAAGAAAACTCTATGGGGACAGGCGTAAGTAAATATAACTAATAAAACGCGTTCTAGTGGTAGACTACGCTAAACCTATTAATCTTGGCGTATTTAATTGCTGCATTCCCAAGCAATCTAATTAGATTAATACTGCACACCTTATTAAAATCGTATACCTTAATACCAAAAGTCTATTATGAACCATCCCTCCGTTAGTAAGATTTTATATCAATCAATTGCAGGCGCTTGATGAGAATTCCTGGTTGCGATTAATTACTTAATGATAATTCCTGGTTGCGATTGATTGCTTATTAATTAATTAATCGCAGGCGCGCTCGTCGAGCGGCTTGCCTGTCGAACACACTGAGCGAAAGATATTCTGGGTGAAACAGCAATCTCTTTACCTAGATTGTCTTCTGAACCTCCAAACTTTCTGAAGGCTATAGACGTAGAGGACGCTCTTTGGCTTCAGAAACGCCTAGACAACTCGTCGCAAACGAATGGAGTTCGCGAAGCCTTAGTAGAGTATAGTGAGGATTCGGACTTAGATTCGGGTTCAGATGAAAGCAGGACCTCTATACGTGAGGGGCAGCCCGACAGGCTGAAGCAAAATACTGTTACCGTTAATCAATCTCTCTCTAGCGATACTGTACACTTGATGCAAGAGAGAATATCTGCTCCAGTTCCAGGGTCAGCTCCATCACCCATTGTGGTTCCTTATTCCGAGACGATATTGCATGCAACGGCACTAGCACGACCTATTATTGGTGGGAAGACGTACAATATGGAAGCATTGGAAGCATGTTTGGAGTTTATGCGAGAGGGACAAGATACGGGTTCAGAGGCAGAGCTTGATTCCGAGGACGAGCAAGAGGATTCTTCTGTCACATCAGATGATTGCTGCCATTGGGAATACTAAGTAAAGCGGAAAACCTGGGCGCACAATGAGAATGAGGAAGATATCCCATACGCTGTGGCAGCCTCTCTTACACTGCACTGGAAGACGCAAACATGACTGCCAGCCAGGAAGATTTGAAGGAGCATAACGGCGTAGCTATTGGACCTTATACTCGGCAATGGGTTTTCACTAGCCATCCAACTGGTATGGTAAAATACAATGCCACGTGTGCTGTAGGAAACTTCAAAATCGTTGTCGACCGCTTCCTACGCAATGCCACCGATATGGCATCATTCCAACCTCTAAAGCAGGGTGGTTACACAAACAGGTATATGATCTTAAACGCAAGACGACCATCAAGGTTCCCAAACCGGACGATGTAAATGATCTTTTTGAGGATGTGCCCGCAGAGAACGACTTGGTCACCAATGAGCAATTCGACATCTACACTATTCTGGACGAGGCGAACCGAGAGGCTGGGCGACTGGTCTTGGACCTTAAAACAGATAAGCATTCGAAGCGCCTGGACAATGTGCTGAAGCGGACGAGTGAGTTGTAAAGAATTCGGGCTAAAATCGACGACCTGGAGCAGATGAAGAAGATGTTTCGCGAGGAGGTGGGGGTGGGTAACTGAGGAGTAGTGGAGATTTGGGTGGAGGAGCGATCTTTGAAAGGCCCTAGGAATATCTGAATATTATTCATGCTATAGAGAATTTATTTAATAGAATGTCTAATTGAACACCTTGAGTCTTACGTAATGAAATAGGGTTTATATAGCCTATTCTTAAGTGCCAAGGTTTTGTTATATTTATCTTATCAAACAAATTGATTTTATTTGTTTGTTAATTTTATTTCGTCAAGGTGCTCTTGTCTTCAATTGTATACCATGCCACTTCTTAATCTCATTCTCTAAAATCTGGTTTACCAGTTTGTGTTGTTTGATAATCGACAACCCCTTGAACTTGAAGGACTCAATCTCTAGAGCATACATTGATCCGCAACCGCCACTAATGTCCTGGACCTGGTACACGAATATTGTGTTAGTCTCCAGCGCATCCGAGAAAGCATGAGGTATCGCCGATCTTAGCTCAATACATTCCTCTCCCTTTGAAGATCGTGACTGAAGAGGTGATGAAGAAACTTAAACTATATGTGTACCTCAAGTCTGATCGGATCCAACTCCGCCTTGATCTTATTGAAGATCTCTAATTCACCTTCTGAAAGATAGTCTGGCGGCTGGGGAACATTACCTGCTTGAGAATACATCTTCCTGCAGGCTGCAAGAGGGCCTGATGACCTCGGCGATATGTTCATGTGGGGTACGGGATGTGTTGCGAGAGGAGAAGATGGCTTATTCCGTATCCGACATGCTGCAAGGAGGCGAGGTGCTTGGCTGCCTCCCAAGGAAGTTGTGCATTGATAGAGCGCTCGGGAAGGCGCCATCTTGGTGATATGGTGAGGCTTCGTGTTGCTAATGAGCAATTGCAGAGCGCTGGGCAGTCAATGGGGATTGAAGAAGGTCATTGACTTGGGAATAGTTCAACTTCGTGTTGAAGTCGATTGAAGCTCCGGCGTTTCGCCAACATACCCAATTATGGAATTTGACTAGCGGGCTTTGCTTATTCATTCCTCCTCGGATTTCGAGAACTTCATCCGGCCCCATCCGTCATCTTCAACACACACGGGTGCTACGAAAATCCTGCCATCTCAACAAAAGGTCCAGAACCGATAAACCTTCAGGCTAACAGAGTCTGCATGCGGAGATTAGTCCGGGGAAGGTGGAGACAGATGTACCTCGATGTACCTCAAAGTTTCGCGCCGTCAGGTTTTATTTCCATGGCTCTGACACGATCCCCTCGATCCCCCGTGCTTATTACGGTATGACGTTTTGTCGCAATTCTTAAACATCAAAAATGGGCCCCCTCGCTGCCCCTCAGTACTAATCCTGCAGACCCTCAGCGGGGCACGTGCAGAGCTTCGGTCTCGAACGAATCCTCAGCCTGCAGCGCTTCCATAATCGCTCAGGCCAATCACTTCACGTGCCAGCAAACACTCAACCTTAACGCAGAGCTTCAGCGAAGACTACCCAAGATATGCGAACGGGCGCCACGGCGCAAAACTACCAGGGTCCAAGACCCGGTCCCAATTGGATTATAATATTGCTCTCGGTGAGGCAATGACTGACCTACTCTCCTCTACGACGACGGATTAGGTTTGCATGCATCAAGCGGCATGCTGCGGAGACCTCCAGTTGCTCCTAGCATCTGCGCCTGCATACAATTCGAACCGAGCTGTGCGGAGTTTTGGCCCTCTGGACCCACTGCGGAGCTGGGCAATGCACAGCGCTGCACGGCAAGACTGTGCTTGCCATCACTGAAGATAAAGTTGTGTAAATGGTGGGTCTGATACGAAGGGGAAGAAAGTCATCAAGCGAGACCCTGCAATCGTGTTGTCGAGGAAATCAATCCATGCAATGCTGCGCGCGCGTATCTAAAACCTCCTTCAACGCCTAGCCACCGCTGCTGTCGCAAGCAAGCCTCCGACAAGGGGCATTGTGCAAATGCGACCCAATCCAACCATTACCAATTGAAATGCCCGGGATAGACTAAATCGGCAAAGCTACCATAAACACAAAACTTCAGTTCTTACGAAGGCGGTAGAGGAGGGGAGATGGCGCAGGTTGGGTGACGGGTACTGCCTTGTTCGGCGGGATCTGCTTGGGACACGTTGACACTTACATATCAATGAGCCACACCCTTCGGCAGTGCTCGGCCACAAGTCTAATCCGTTGGTATGGGTAGGCTGAATGTGAGCCGCGAGTAAGCGGGTAGGACCCTTGACGGAACGGCAACTACGGTACGGAACTGGGAGGGGTAGAAAGTCAATCACCTTGTTCTAGAAAGATCTAAAGGAGGCAGTGGCGAAATCTGATAACACATAGTATCATTCAAGAATGAAGTTGTACATGAGAAAGGCTTTGGATGCTGCGCGGCTCGAGGCTCGGCATGGCAAGCTAATGCCTCATGAGTTTGAAGTTGCCATGTGCAGAGTGGGTTTGTTACACATGACGGGGGCATAGTGAACTGGAGTTTTGGGTCCAATGTTGTGTGAGCATTGCCGCACACAATGGCTGGTATCAGTCGATAAAGCTGCAGCATGAAGCCGAATCCCGAGAAAAGCCCTCATTGGCGACCGGCTGAGAATGGCTAGAAGCTGCTCGGAAGGGTTTCCGTCGGCGGCGGGCCGTCGCTATCGTTTTAACCTCCATTTAATCTTACTCATCCTCAATTGAGCGCAGAATAAATGGATCTGCGGCAGCGATGTGATTATATTTGTTTTTCCGCCATGCATTGCGTCCAGGTTGACTGCATAACCGTTGTGGCGGCTGTCTCAGAAACGCTTCGAAGGTGTTGGCTCTATCCGACAGTGTTGGCAATTTGCTAGCATCTGCCATAGTGCATCGAACTTTCCGACCCGTTTATTTCCGTAGCCGACTGACGTTTCCTCTCACGACTTATTCTGGAAAACTGACAACATGACCCTGCTTCTTCAAGATTGCTTGAAACTGCCTCGGGGGACAACAACGGATGAGTACACGAGTTACTTGGTGCTTATCCGGTGGTGTGACAAAAGTGGTTTCTTGGCATTCAGTAGTCAGACGGAATAAACTCCATATCACACCAGCGAAAGCAGATCGATGATTGCTAGATTACTTGATCTGTGAAATGCCGGGTGGGGCGCCGCGTCCTGAAGTCTGAACAAACTTTGAGCTACGGCAGACTTTCCGATGTTATTCCCGGGAGGAAAGTGAACGGGAGAGCGGTGAAAGCGATGTGGCAAAATATGTAGAAAAATCTTACTCCAGTGTCGCTGCTGCACAATTCTCCGTGGAGATGTCCAGTCATTATCTGTTCCCCGACCTTCTGACGAGGTTTTACCATCACGCTAAACCGTATCAAGAAAACCTTGGTTGGAAGGTCTGGTAAGCCGTGTCGTGCGGGGTTAAATGACCTATATATACCTACTTTAAGCTTAATTAAATTAATGCATATAACTCCCTAAGCTATTACTAATGGTTAGAATAACTAAATAAACCTGGCGAAGAAGACTGCGTGGTCCGATTTGCCTGATTCAACTCTGTTGTTACATCGTCGTGTGACCGAGTAATAGCCCTCTCTCCTAAACACCAAATACCGCAGTAGCGCTCTTACTGCAGCCAAGGCACGAGCCAGGATCAGGAAGCAGTCAAAATTCGCGCGGATTTATATCCAATCGCGGACAAGTTAATTATGTACCGGCATAGATATGAAAATTCCAGTAGAAATTTATATATAAACAACGGAACGGCAGAGGCAATATGGGAGCAATTAGATGGTTAAGAACATGTAAAGCAGATCTATAGGTAATATATTAGCTAGATTGCAGCCTTTCTACTATAAATATTAAGATAGGGGGCTAAACAGTAAAAAGTGGCCATGGTTAATAGCTTTGTCTCTATAATTGTATCCACCAGGCCGATTATGATAATTTTTACCGTGTTTGATTTAGATCTAGAACATTATATCGCCTGATTATTGATAAAAGCGTTGGGTAGTAGTTAACTAGGAAATCAAAAATTAGTATGAGGTACGATCTTGTATGAGAATTATATATTCGCAGGCTTGTGATTGGTGGAAGTCTAGTAGCGAGATAGTTGAGTCGATGGTGCCTCCAAAGAGGCTGCAGCAATTCAACAGTTTTAGGAGATTAGAGTAGCCTTTCTATTTACCATGATTATAGCATTGTTGGTAACATGCCAATAGAGTCTGTAGTTATGCAAAGCAACACCGATTTTTTTGCGGCTGAATCTTGGAAGGCTGAAGGCGTGCCACTTTGCGATGGAATTGGAATGGTTAATTTGGCGCCTGCTCCTTATCAACCAACCGAATTTTCACAAAGGGTCCGGTCGCGATAATCAACCACTGCCATACCTTACTGCACTTCCATGGTCTAATTATTTTAAAAATAATACGAGGTATAAGCTCTATTTTCTCTTTCTACTTCACACTGTAGCTATATCGTAGCTATTTTATATAAAAAAGTTGGACATGACTAGATGTAAACTTGTATTTCAGACCGGTTCTCAGGTTACAAGCCTTGCCACAAGGCTACAGGGCGACACAGCATGGGATATTTGATTAAAACTGGTTTGTTGTGCATTTACGATGTTAAAACGCTTGAAGGATTCCCATCCGTCATGGCCAAGGCTTCCGGTTGTGCCGTCGCAGCGGGGAACGAGGTCCGCGTGAGCAGGTGCAGAAAGTGCTGACATGAGCAGGCAGTTTACACAGTCACGTTCTCTTAAACAAGATAGAGCGCTGGGAGCTCATTGAATGATGGAATAATATGGCTTGATTCGTGCGTTGTATTCCTAAGGCATCCAAGTTTTGAGGTGATAATTTTCCCCGCAATGGCGTTCGTGAACCCCGACCTTGCACATTTGGCGAGGTTGATTTGCGTCTTGCATGTCGCGTGGGGAATGCCGGTCTGACAGGCGAGCACCAAGCAGAATACTGCCCAATAGGACAAATAGGCAGCGCACGGTCTCGCTACTGGCCTTGATAGTTGGTGATGAGCGTTTGAGGCTTAACTTGCAAAATGGCATGCCTGTAAAATACCTCCGGACACACGTTGCGAAGGCTAAGGCCGAAAGGATTCCTTCGTTGGTCAGTGGCGCAGCCTCTATGTCGATGGTTTTATGGGTCTCTGTTCCACAATATAATGAATCATGACATGCTTTCAACGAAGATACTAGTGGTTCACAGAGCCGCTGGTAAAAAGTATGCCTCTGAGTCTCTCGCACACCTGGAGGTATCATGAGGAGAGCTTCACGCTTGGATCGTTTTAGTAGGCCGGGTGAGATTTTGCTCAATCTGGCTCAGCTCGCTAGGATGCGGAGTGTTTGATAGGAACGTGCAGCTTGGTGTCGCAGAGGTTCGTAGCGCCTGATAAGACGAGATAACAGCCGCTGCAGTGAGAAATTTGTCTCAGTGGGAACTCCTTTGATAACGGTCTTAAACACCCCACTCCCACCTACTGATATGCGTCCAAACCTGGCACTCTGCTGTCAAGTAGATGATTTGGTAATTCGCCCATGCTTCAGCGTGAGGCCAGGTGGAATGTCTTGGCTGTAACCGAGCCGTTTAAGCGTAGCAGCCTTGGCGAGCGGTGAAGCTAGAATCATCTCGAGGCGCGATGAGTGGGCACTTTTCTGCCGGTTAAAAATCGGACGGACATTGGCGGTTGAGATGTGCAGATAGGAACTTACAGGCCACCCTGGCTTGCATTGCATGTCGTCGTACTCGGAGTTTCGACTTGCTCCATGGCGTTAGGAAGCTCGTGCAGTGTACGAGGCCGCAACGCGTTTTAAATTTGGCGATAAGAGCTTGGCCAAGAGGATTTCACGGGCATCGCAATTGGAAAATACGGTAGCTGACTTAGTGAGACCTTTGAACTCTGATGGGAGCGTGAACTTGGTCATTCCTTAGTGTTTGGTTGCCAAAGTCAGACGGAGTCTTCGACCAAACATTGTTATGATAAGATCTTATTGGAGGAGCGCACTCGTCAGCTCATCTCATGTTGATGAAAGTAAATTTAGGTTCAGCCACCAACGCGCTCTGCAACAACAGATCTTTCCGGCACCACCATCATCTCTTATGGGACTCCGAGCCGCGCGCAAAACACGGCTAGGCAAGTGGAGACAAGGACGCGTTCATGAGGGCATTTCAAAGGGGGCTCAAATTAAGGCGCAGGAGAACCATGTGCGCGGCATCCAAAAATGAAGTCGTGATGTCGCTGAGGAGGGCAAAGCGTTCATCGACTTCCTTGGGTCTTCGGGCGGCCGGCCACGGACGGCTCGCTTGCAGCATCCTTTACGGACTGAAGCACCGTGCGCAATCGCGATGCAGAAAGGAATTTGGCAAAGTGGCCTGTTAGCTTGTTGTGGTTGGCGGCCAATGGACCCCGACCGCCCTTTCGCGACCGTTGTCGGAGAAAGGTGATCTTCGCCGTTCTTCGCCACGCTTGGAGGGGTTATGGCATGCCAAGTATAGACTCCAGAGGTTCCTTTGAGGCACAATTGAATAGGCAGTGCCGCGCACGTTTCAAGTATGCGCGCCCAACACAGCGTGAGGACAGATATTTGGGCGCACAGCCCGTCCGTCTGCCATTGAAATTATTCTTTTTGCTTTGCGGTTGTTGGATCAATTGGCCTTGCGCGGGAGCGGCGGAGACGGCATTGGGTTCTGGCATGACATCATGGTGACTCGCAGCGGTGGATTTTAAATTGGCGAGATGACTAACGGCGCGAAAAGTGGGCAAAACAAAACCAGGGCAGCCTCAGCATCGCGGAACGTGGGTGGCTGAAGGTCGCTTGTGCTCGACCGGCCCCATGTCAACGGTGTGCAAAAAGCATGTCAGTCCCATATACCCCGTGCGAGACTCTTCGAGGGTAATAGGCAATGTCAGTCCGCTGCTTGGTTGCTTGGTTACTGCGGAATCAGCCAACGACGCCGCACCGTCTGTCATGCCATGGCTGAGGGTTGCAAAAGGGCAGCGTTACGCCGTTTCGGCCGGGAACGTTGAGATGATGGAGCTTGTGGCGGGAGGATTTTGTTTGAAAGTAGCCACAGCATCCAGCCATGCGCGGCGAAGTGGGTTGGGCAGAAAAAGTCTTAAGAGGTTCTCTGCGGTACTTTGGATTACTCTACTTTCGCCTGCCGAAACTCTGTTGTGTGCGCTGCTCTGCTGCCGCCGCCGCTTGGCCCCCTAGCCACAGCCGTATCCAACCACCATCACGCCTACCGTGCTAAGGTCGCATCCCAGCACAATCCTTGGAAGGCATCCCGGGTCTGTTGGGGTGGATCACCAATCTTGGGGCTGCAGCCCGTTCAAGCCATCCATTCGCTTGTGCAGGCAAAGTTAGAGTCTGGACGTGCGTCGCGAAACTGAGGCCCAGGCCACCCATCGAGGTTATCGAGAACATCCTAGTTCCTCCATCCGAAATCGTTTGCAACGGAACCATCTCCTCACCACTTCTCCTCACCTCCAAAACCCCATCTAGGCCTTCGCCAGCCTGCATCCTATATACTAAAAGGGCCTCCCACTGTGCGGAGCAAAGCTTGTCAATTTCGACATCAGAGCCCTTGGTGGCGAGCTTATCAAACGAAGACTTGATCTAGCATCGGTCCACCACCACAAAGCAGGAGCAAAGCAGAGGGCCAGCCGCTCACCGGATCCGCCGGCCTCGCTTTCCTCGATCAACAATTCTGTAAATTGTCGACAGGATCCTCTTTCATCCCCACCAGCCTCGTCTGTCGCTCTATAGTTCGACGTCACAGCTTTCACTAGCTGTGATCCTCAGCCACCGCGACCTTTTCACCCTACGAGGGCCTTATCAGAAGCGCTTCCGATTCTCGGACGTTTTCTGCCTATCTTTCTGTAAGTTTATAGTCAAAAAATCTCTGTTCGCTTACTCGCCTCATTGACCGATCCAACTCTAATGCTAACCACCAAACCTCGACAGTCACTCCTCGCCTTAATACTATCTCTTGTAATGACCTAGAGCTCCTAACATATACGACCCCATTCGATCAACTTCTCGGACCCTTAGGAAGTCGACCGGATGCCTTACACGCCGCCGTCCCAGCGGTCACCTGCGTCCACAAAACCAAATAGCCCTATCCTCAGCCGGAATCATCCTTACGCCGTCGAACAGAGTGCGGGTTCGCCCAACACTTCTCAGCGACCGGCCCTTCCTCGATCAATATCCTCGACCTCATACCTAAACAAGCACCGCCGCACCCCGTCTATCTCGCGGGACAATGGTACAACGAAGGGTGGTGTAAACTCGTCCTCAGAGTCCCGGGAAAGCCAAGGTCCCTCAAATGGTAGCCTCCGACAGTCTCCTCCTCCTGTGAACAACCTTCTGATTCCGTCAGGTGCGATTACGACTCCTCCTGATTCCTCCGATGACGAAGATAGAGGTCGAGAGTTGGGTAATTTGAAAGAGCTCCACGAAGCACTTCAATCCATCGACCTGAAAAGAGGACACTCTCCAAGCCGAGACGAAGATGGGGTTCCAGCGCCGCCACAGAATACAGCATCAACCGTGTCTCCCTCGAGATCGGCTCTTACACCAGAGGCTAGGAAAATTTCACACTCTCGCTCCTCGAGTGAGATAACTTTGTCAAAACATGCTCCCCAGCTTACCACCGATAATCTCATCAGCTCTTCAGAAGACAGTGATGTTGAGGATGACGAGTTGCGGATAAAACCGCCTCTTCTCCGCAAGAAGTCTGGTGAGTTGGTGAAACCGGCGCTTAGACCTTCGTCCCATCGGCGGCCATCGAGTATGCCTGGCACTCCCACTTTTTCCAAGGCTGTCCATTTCAACGAGGACATTGAACAGGTCCGACACTTTCTCCAGGTCGATAAGCCGATCGCTGTCAGTGCTGGATCCTCCCCAGTTGAAACTTACGATAGCGAATCCGAGTATCCATTTAGCTATGATGATGGATATACATCACGCGCTGTAGAGTGGGAAATTCGGCTGGCAAACTTTCCTAGAGAGACTTTTGAACGAAAGGCAATGCCAGTCAGGGTCGAGCGGATTTTCCTATCTGCTGACAACAAAACCCTCGTTGGTAGCGCCGCCGTTGCCAATATTGCATTTAATAAGCTCGTAGTGGCCCGCTTTACTTTGGATTACTGGAAGACAACGTCAGAGGTTGTCGCCGAGTACAACAACGATGTTCGCAAAAAGCAAAGTAACGATGGGTACGACCGATTTAACTTCAACATCAAACTGACAGATCAGGCGAACTTGGAATCGAAGACGCTATTGTTATGTGTGCGGTATAACGTTAATGGGCAAGAGTTCTGGGACAACAACGGGTCGATGAACTTCCAAGTCGACTTTACTAAGAAGATGAAACCAAGGTCCAAAGGCGGTATGCAGGTACTCGGTGCTGGTTCCTTGGGAGCTGTTCCACGTAGCAGACATTCCCCACCTGCAGCACGACCCCACTCTATGCCCATCTCATTTGACGACGACTTCAGCCAAGGTTTTGATTCCAAGTATCATTTCGGCTTAGCAAGAGGAGGCATTACTGACTCGCCTAATTCTACTATACTCCTGAAGTCCAAGAACAAAAATAGAGGGAACTTCTTCCCGGACCAGGCGCTTCGCCGAGTAAATCCGCATGGACGAGGTTTCTCAACGCGTTATGATTTTGGTGCATCGCTCTCTGCAGCCCTATCGAACGCTCAAACTGCTCTTGGGGACCAGAGTGGCCTGACGCCAAAGGATGCTGCGAAAGCAAATGGTGGTTGCTTCGAGAAGGACAACACACCTAAGACAAACATTTCCGCTGCTCCAGTTCCAGGTACTCGGCCTGATGTTTTTTCTTCCGAGAAACCTGACTTGCAATCAGCGGAGTACAATGAGTTGATTCAGAAGTTTTGTTTCGTACGTACTCCACGGCCTGGGATGGCCTGACCCTTCGATGCTAATTGTCGTCCCAGTTTGGCACTCCCTCTGGAAAGGGTTCCCCACAGATTACCACTCCCACCACCAAAAATTCTTGCATCGATGGGGCTGGTGATTATGTCCATGATTATAGCTCTGGAAGCAATCAAAACTCGGCAGAAAGCAGTCCGTCACCTTCTAAGGATATGTCACCCCTTGTTGATAGTGCCAATGACTCGCGATATCCCTCGAGAAGTCCGAACCATTTCCTGTCCCGCTCCACTTCCCCGGGACCTATGACCGGATCTGGTCCTGGAGACCGAATGACTTCGCCATTGTACTATGGCGGTTCTCTCTACAATCACAACATGCATGGTGGTATTTTCGCTGAGCAGACGCATACGCCTCAGGCTTGCGTGTAGCAACTGCACTGAAGGATGGTGACGGATTCGGTCGTTTTCAAACATAACGAATTTTTTGGAGTCACGATCACGCTGTTACGACTTTATTTGGCTACGACAAAGTGGTGTGGAGAGGCATGATGCCTTAGCTGCAAATACCTCGCAAGCTCACGAGTCTTCTTCAACCAGGTCAACACGGTAGGCTACTTCTTTTTCCAACAGTATTACCTGCAACAATTCATAGCTGCAATAGCGGCTGTCGTCATGCTTCTTGCTTGCATTTTTCCGGAACGGATTGCTTGTGCTGCATTTCCTGGGCGATTCTTGCATGTTATTTTCTATCGTGATGTTCGGCGGGTTTTGGTGGTTATCTCTTTCTTGTCGGGCTTCCTTTCCCATAGACGGGTTGTAATTGTGCATCTCTTTTCCAGGGCTCTCCCCTTCAGACGTGTCTTTGTACCTTCTGCGGATTCCCTATTATTCTTTTTCTCGTCACTGGTATAGGGAAGGAAAAGTTGCTTGTTGAAATGCGCGCTGGTTTGTTTTTTGTTTTTGTTTTCGTTCTGGGTCTGGCATTCTCGTATATATAATATCGTAATCAGCGGCACTACTGGAGAATGACAATTTTTGGTGTCAGCTGTGCGAAGGGCATCCATGGTTCGTGCCGGACTTTTTGGGGTCAGGCTTGATTATCACTAGCAGGTTATTCCTCCGTTGTGTTGTTCAGAGTGTTTCAAGTGCTGGAAAGGCGATTGGGTTTACGGGGTTCTTTCTTTTCCATCTTGCTTCGATTTGTTCTTCCAGGAAGGGTATGGTTATAGGTGCAGGTAGTCCACCAAACCTAAAGAATTCCAAAAAAAATTTCAGAATTAGACGGTGGGGTCCAGAGTGGATTATGTATGTGCCGTGCCTTATCGCTGGAACTAAACCATTCGACAATGGCTGGCCAGCTGACCTTTTCTTGTTTGGAAGCTGCAGTCTTTTCTTCTTTAGGTCAAAAAGAACATTCTGCCGCGGATCCCCACGGGCCGCACACACCGCCCGCCACTTTGGGAAATATATTTTGGATCCTGCAACTACAATTGGATTTCTGTCACGTTTGAAGCGCCAGGAACCCGCATCAGTACCAACCCGCAGGCCTCCACACGTGCAGATATGGCTGCCACAGCATCTCCCCCGCAAAATGTCCCGGTAATCGACGCAGCCACAATTCTTTCCCTCCTTTCTGTCCTGATCCTGCTTGGTGCGGCCTATGTTCTCAGTGTGCGCCTCCTGCCCAGCACCTCCGGGGTGAAGGTCAGAGTTCTCTTCATCTGGCACCTCTTCGATGCTCTTATCCACTTCTTCTTTGAAGGCTCCTTCCTCGCAAACTGCTTCCTCATCTACTACTCGCTCCCGACCTCTTTCTCGGCCTCCACCCCGCGCCCGGCGTCCCCGCCATTACTCCTTACGCCCCCTGATGTGTTCTTCTTAGGCCAGAGTGATAGGTTGTATGGGGCTGCATATGGATCCGGTCCTTTTAGTCGGCTATGGCAAGAATATGCGAAGGCAGATAGGAGGTGGGGAGGCGCCGATTTGACGGTTGTAAGTTTGGAGTTGCTCACAGTGGGGCTGGGGGCACCGCTTGCGTTGTGGATATGCGAGTTACTGCGACGGGGTGAAAAGGGTGGCAACAGGAAGTGGTTTTGGATGATCGTTCTGGCAACAGCAGAGCTTTATGGAGGTGAGTGATTTACCCTTGTTCTTTTCGTGGAAGTATGAAATTGGCAGGAAAGGCGCCTAGAGGTATATCAGGTGCTTACTAAGCAAAATATATCCGATGGGATTTCTTGCTAAAGTAACTTCAATGTCTTGGTTGTAGCGCGTCTTCTATGGACCTCCGCATCTTGTCACTATCCATTTACCAAGAAAGTCCTGAACTAGTAGAAAAGCGAGGTCCATTTGACGCGAACGGTGATTAATATGCTAACGTCAAAATGCAAAAAAAGGCTTCATGACTTTCGCTCCTGAATGGCTTAGTGGATCCCCGAACCTGGATACTTCTAATTGGATGTATCTGTGAGTTTATCACTCAATTCATCCATCGCTCTCCATTCCTCTACCCTATATGGATAAAGCTAATCGTGCGACTCTGTCTCTAGCTGGGTTTACCTTGTCTTCTTCAACACGCTCTGGGTCTGGTTCCCACTCTGGGTTCTCTACGAATCCTACAAAGCCATCAACAGCGCCATGTCGCAGGCCGAGATGGTTGACCTCGTAAACTACCTTGGTAAGAAGGACGATTAAGGAACCCTCGACAACGTTTCTCCACTGTCTCACTTTGTTTGTTTCTGATCTCACGTTTACGCATAGTGATTATTCTAATATGCGCTTTTTATTGTTTTTAGTTGTAAAATTATTTAGGTGCATTGTTTTAACACTCCAGATTGATTTCATATACCATCATTTCCAATTTCCGGACTCCCGTCTCATTCCCAAACACCAAATTATGAATCGTGTCCTTTTCCAAACCAGGCTGATGCAGCCCGAGATCCATCAACTCCTCCTGCGTGCCGAGTCAAACTCAAATCCAAGCCCATTCAAAAATCTCAGGAAACTCTAGGTTGCTCAATCTTTCAGTCGTTCTACAAAACTCTCCCATAATTCCCAGGGAAAAGGCCTTTAGCCCCTGCATAGCACCCCCAAAACCAATCTCCATTAATATTCTCTGCCTCCCTCACTTCTGCATTCTTTGGAAACATCAGCTCATCCTCCACTCCCTCCGCTGGAAAATAACCCCACAGCGTTAGTACTCTCAACCCAACGCCCCCATCTGGGGGGAATCTTCCCGGTGCCCCACTGCTCGTGGAAGCGGCTCCGCCAGCCCCGTAAGCGGTTCGGCTTTTTCTAACCGTCCCATCGACGTCCCGCCAGCTCCAGTTTGGACTCACACCCACATCCGCGTTCCGCCCGGAGGTCCGCACAGCCTGCGAATCCATCCCGTCTTCATCTCGAAGGGCCAGTCCGCCCACAAGATCGCGCGTCACGACGCGTCGCTGTCCGCTATCGCGGTCCTCAAATCCGACAACGACCATGCGATGCCCTCGAAGGCATCGCCGCCATCCCTGATGTCCGTTTTCCGTGCTGATGCGGCCTGAGGAGATAAGGTTATGGTAGCAGGAGGTGCAGATGTCGTAGTCCCCGTTGTTGCAACGTGGGCAGTGGAAGCGCGTGTGCGAAGGTGGAATCGGATAGCGGCAGATATCGCATGCAGTTGAAAAGGTTAGGGGCCGGTAAATTGCATTTGCGATTGCGAGGATTCCTGAACCCCTAATCAGCGAGGCTGCTTTTGGCGTTAAGGGCGGGGTCGTGGGCGTAGGCTCTGGTTCCATGTGCATGGATAGGGGTGCGGCGCGGGTGCTAGTGGTGGCACTGTTCGAGCTAGAGGCTGGAGCGGGGTTGGGTGATTCAGCGTTCTGTTTCGAGGACGTGGTGGCGGCCTTGTGTACCACAGGGAGCAGAGGGTGTGTACAGTGTCGCCCTTGGTTCACACAGTCGTTGCAGAAACCCCAAGCGCCTTCATTACAGAAATCGCACTTCCAATAGCAGGAGTCAGCAAATTTGAGGCACATGTCACAGAACACGCCTGATTGAAGACGTTTTATGGGGTCTTCGTTTGTCGTGGCTTGGCGGTGAGCTATAGTAGATGTATCCGGAAGCGTATCAATAGGCTTTGTATACTTGTGGCCTGTTAGGATATGAGGATGCTCGTGATTGGGAGGATATCCGCCTGAAGGTGCTTGCCGTTCGTACCGTGGCCAGGCAGCATAGCCAAAGCCGTACCAGTGCTTACACCCTTTGCCTAGGCGGTAACAGCTCAAGCAGAGATTGTAATTGCCGTTCTCACATCTTGAACAATTATAATGCAGGTCGTATTCAATGTGTTGTTTTCCACAACAGTTGCACGATATTTCGGGTTCAGTGTATACTGTAGGAGCCGCAGTAGGAGTTGCAGTAGGAGTTGCAGTAGGTACGGTTGCAGCAGAGGTAGCCGGCCTTGTATCAGCAGCCGAAGGGTCTGTAGTAGACCGCGAAACTCCGAGGGAGGGGGAGCTGCTGCTTGGCGACCGCGCTGGCCTTGAGTGTGTGGGATCCGTGGTCCGACGAGATGTAGCAGTTGGCGCCACAACTGCGCCAGAAGATATTGTAAGTGTTGGAGTAGACGAGCCTTCGGAATTGATTGGGAAAGCGGATCGCCTGGGAGATGCAGAAGCAGGATTTGAATTGGTTGTGAGTGCATTATTGGCTCGAAAGAGCTGCCTATCAGGGTCTGTAGTACTCCGGTCATTGTGTGACATACGTCTTCGTCTTGGTCCGCCCGACTCAGAAGTTGATGGACGATCTGTTAACTCACCGGCAGAGCGCGCTGCTTGCCTAGATGAAGTCACAGAAAGCGCGGCAGGGGGGTTAGGGCGAGATATGGAGCGAGTACTTCCTTGGCTTGAGGATCTCCGATGAGGTTGTCGGCCATTATTATTCGCTGCATCAATGAGTTGGGGTCGAGATACAGGCGGCCGCGAAGCAGATGTGCTTTGTGTTGTTACTATTGTGCTTTCCGATCCAGCATGTTGTCGCCTTCTAAATAGATCTCTATCGCGAGCTGGCTGTGCCGGAGTGCTTCTCGTCTCGCTACGACCTTCGCGAGCCACTGGAGAAGATGAAAGAGTTGTGTCACCCCGACTCTCCCTTGCCTGCCGCTCCTGCCTCTCTTGCCTTTCACGCTTTCTCTCTCTCTGCCGTCTCCTATACGCCTGGGCTATTCTTTCGCTGATCTCGTCCTCTTGTGATACATCTATCGTGGTAAGATCGATTCCATCTAACAGCCCCTCTTCCATGATTTGTCTCATAATCTCCTCTTCCATCTCCTGAGAATCGAGCTCAGAGGCGCTTAGAAGAGACCTAAGACTCGATTGGTGCTCCACATGCCGCGGGGGGGCATCTCTCCGGGAGGACGATAATGGTTCAGCTCGACTACGGCTATCATCCCGCGTCCTTCGTTGTCTCCCATCCCTGTCCCTAGTGTCCCGACTCCTATCCCGACTCCTTTCCCTTCTCCTACGATCCCTGGGAGCCTCTAAGCTGGTGTTGCTGTCACCACTGATTCCTACTTCCCTTAAACTTAACTCTTGAACCTCTTGCACTACCCTGCGGTCCTCCTCGGCCCCGGGCTCTTCCCTTCGCCTTAGCTTTGGCAACACATTCTCCCCCGGTTTATATTTCTTCTTCTGATCATCTTTGTCCTGCTCTGACTTCCCGCGACTTGGGTTCGCCTGTAGGAACATGTCTAGAAGAGTGGTAACAGTAGCGTTCGGCTTCGTGCCCCTCACTGAAGTTCGACATGACGGGCAAGTGTACGGATGGATGGACGTTGCGGTAGAGGCTTGGAACTGGAACCATTCCTTCAAGCAGGCGCCGCAGAAGGTGTGCAGGCAGTCAAGGAGGGTAAGAGGCTGGTATAGGACGTCTGTACATATCTGAACAAATAAATTAGCGAAGCGGATCCTGGGTTTGATATAATAGACCGATCCATCTCAGGACAACGTCTACATCATAAAACTCGTGTATGATGGGTATCGTTTCTCAAACGTCTTTGTGGTAAAGCCTATGACGTCCGTCGTTCACAGTCTCCACCGCACCTCCAAAGCGAATAAACCAGAACGCACTTACTGAACAGCTCAACTCTTTCTCTAAATCCACCATGCCTTTTGTCTCTCCCTCAGCCATTGCGATGCTTGCTCGGCGCAGTACGTACGCAGCACAAGTGTGTATGTTGTCGGCAGAGTAGCCGCACAAGTGGCCAGCGCTGTCAGTCAGCGCTGAAGTGGGCCATTAGCTTGGCGACTAGATAGCTTGAGCGAGCGAGAGCCTTCCACCAGCAAATACGACGTCCGCCACGAAGGGCGAAACACTAAGGGGCGTACAGCATTTGTCAGGGGGTTGAGGTTGGTCAGACATTCAATAATTCCCTTGTATCACAGTGGGCATGTAAGATACTGTCTGTAGGTTGCCCTTTAAACCTAAAGGGCCTTACATTCTAACAATTGTTTGTAACTAAATAGCTCTAGTTTACTACTTCCTCTTCCTAGAAATAAATATTCAATAAAGGACTGCAGGTCATCAATCGATAATCGAATGGATTTGATACGGTGCATTCACAAATCCGGGATGTCTAGTGCTAAGATTCCACCACTAGAGTTCTTCCTCATTTTCCTTCGAGGCCATGCTTCTCAGCGTTGTCTTCTGCTATATTAATAGAAATACTTCGTGTTCCGATAGTAACGGACTTTTATTGTTCCAGACATCTCATGGTTGCCACTACTTTCTCCCAGCGGCGAAGAAAATTTCAACGCCTGAATGATGTTTGGGGTTCCCGTTCTAATATGTACAGTAGAGTACATTACACAAAAGAAAATGATCTCCACCGTGTTATCCAGAGGCGCCCTTAAGTGTTTCTGGGCCTCGGAGAAGGGTCTACATGAAGCCTCAGAGTAGATGGGGGAAGTCTTGATTGTATGCTTAGAAATGTAGGCTGGTGAAAAGGAGAGAACATGGAATTAAACGGGTTTTGAAATCCCTAAGCTAACCAAGAACTTGGAAATTCGGCTAAAGGCTTAAAAAATACCTAGCTGACTTCAAACCCCTAACGGCACTGCTATAGCTATGTAGTGGCGCTACTTTGGAATTGAGTTTGCATATTTCCTGGTTGAAGGAATATTCGAGGAGGGGAGCAGCGATGTATGGTCATCCCGATATATGAGCGCGGCCTTGGAATTGGGTATTTCGATTGAGATTTTCTTGCTAGAAACCGGAGAGGGAGTGGGAGGCGAAGACTTCGAAGGCTTAGGTCTAAACAAAGGCTTCGTCCGAGGTATTTGGGATGGGTAGAGACATCGTGCTGCAAAATCTATACTACTGGAAGCGTAAATTTGACACGGGTATACCGTGTAAACCAAGAGAAAATTTGAGGAGTATGAAGATTTTGGAGGGGAGGAATACGCCGTTACATACAGGGAATTACCGTTCCGCACTTTGGATGTGATCCTCAAATGCAATGACGCTGTTCTTGCACCATGCGATCGCAATTTTTGCAAAGTTTACTTGAATCTTTGCGGGGTAATCATATCTGTCCCTATTGCAGGACGAAGCGTTACGATGCTCTTGAGGGATTAGAAAGGACATCTGTCTGACTTTAATATTCCTCAAAGACATTAGAATCAAAGTGAGCTTGGTGATCAAGGATGACCTCTGATACCATGCAGGTTTGGTAAGCAATATTGAATTATGTAACTTAGGTTGCAAAAATACTTGAAGACGTGTTCATTATGGCAAATAGGAATGTCATACCTCAGTGCACCGCTTGGAAGTTGCTGCCCGAGTAAAGTGGTATGTATAATATCAGTCTGCATGAAATTAATTTTATTATTTAAACAATCCAGTATCAAATACTTTCTACTAATTAGCTAGTATATAAGGAATTATTAGTAGAAGGGAAGGAGATCTCGGACTAAGATCTGCCTAGAAAGGAATAGAAGCAATGTGCAAAGTTATGTAATATATGAAATCGAAAATAACAATTGAAGATATGCATAATCAAGCCATAACGATTGAAGACAAAATGTGAGCAGGATCTATCTAGCTGTACGCCTTTGAAGACTTTGAAGGTACCGCTAGCGAAAAAGACTGCCCTACTCTCCTCTTGGCACTCTTAAATGACCAATATCCTCTGGAGCATGATGAGCCATTGGTGATAAGGAGTAAATGCCATTGCGAAGAAGAGAACGAAAAGTTGAGACGGAGCATCAAGAAAGGTTTTGTGTCATCCGAGCTTCTTAGCGATCACGTGAGGAGGTAGATGCATCTTGACTTTTCCTTGAACTTGAGGACGGGATCAATTGAACGCAGCACATCGAGCAATGAAGAAATGAATACTGGGCAAAAAAGCGCAAGGCAATTAGCCTCGAAGGCTGGTTAGCATGCAATACTCTTAATAATTATTCTTTCAACTGACCGTTCCTAGGCTGGCCCGCAAAAGACCCTGTATGCTTCTCCTGCCAACACCAACGCTCCCGGCGGACCTACGCAACCGCAGCCACCACTGCAGTAGAAAACCAGGCACAAGCCAACCTGTCTTATATACATCCTGTCACATCTATATCTCTACAGCAAGCTTACCAAGTCCGAGCTGGAGTCGTCCTTTCACGGCCACCCATTCTAACACGGGACCTCCACCCCTTCGAAAAAGCCTTTTATCTTTACCAGCGCCGCCTTAACGAACGGTTGGCTCTACCTTTTACTCGCTACTTCTACTTTAAAAAGGGCACACCCGCTGATGTTGAGTGGAAGCGCAAAGTTAAGACACGCCTTACGCCCGCTAGGGACATCGGTGTCTACAACGCGTATGGAGACGAAGGCTGGAATGATGAGGTACTCGTAGGAGCTAAAGAGGCAGAGACAGAATGGCAGGTTGAGAGTTTATTGAAGGATGCGGAGGCGCCTGTTACAGGGATACCTGGGCAAGAAAATGGAGATGGTATTGGAACTCCGGATGGGATAAAATTTGGTGGAGAACAAGTTCCTGAAGTATCTTCTAAGAAGGGGAAGGCGGAAACAGTGGAGAAACTAATGCCAAGGGTTACAGCAGCGGATAGAAGGGGTGATGTGAAGAGTTTGGACAGACTGTTACAGAGAAGTCTGTATTTGTTGGTGAAGAACAGAGAAGGCAGGTGGACGTTTCCGGACGACAAGGTGGTGGGGAGGGAGAATTTGCATCAAGTGAGCAGACTAGCATTTTCAGGGTTCAAATAGGACAGTGTAGCTAACGGATTATACAGGCAGCAGAACGAGTATTAGTGCAAGCCGGTGGCCTTAATATGAATACGTGGGTTGTTGGAAATGCGCCGATAGGTCATTACAGCTTCGATTTTCTGACTAGAAGATCGGATCTGCAGAAAAACGTTGAGGAGCTAGGAGAAAAGGTCTTCTTTATGAAGGCGCGTATCATGGCTGGGCAAGCAAATTTGACCAATAACAAGTTTGGGCTCTCAGATTTTAAGTGGTTAGCGAAGGAAGAGATAGAAAGTACTGTTACTCCGAGGTACTGGAACGCTATACGGAACATGCTGGCAGAGAGATGAGGGACCGCAAATGCATGAGATATGATTTGCGCGGTCGTAGAATTATGGATCTTGTGTAGAACTATTTGTAACATCATTTTGGATCTTTCCATTCAAGAACCCTATGGCGAGATTTCTAAGCATAAAACGGGAACCTTTCCGTAAATTACTCTTCAATCAAGGTCAGTAGAGAAATCAACTCCCGTTATAACTTACTAGTCAGATGTTATTTATGAGACTATAATGAGATAGAGTTGCGAAGGATGGACAGTGCAGGGTTCAGCTCGGATATTTATAAACCAGAGAAGGTCTGCAAATCTTGCGAAGGCCGCATTCTTTTCAAAGATCTTGTGTAAGTTACTTGTCTATATTGTCTCTATGTAAATTTCAAACCATTCAGTAGTAAGTGAAATCGGGTCTAGTCAGTTTGTCGTTGTGAACCCTCTGTGAACTGACGCGCGCTTGCTTAGCCTTTGTCTCCGAGCGCTAAATCCTATGTAGAACAGGCCAGCCCCAAAGTCACCTCCAACATACACTTTAAAAGAAAGCCTGATTGAAGATGCTTGCAGTTCTTGAATTTACTTTGAATTGCCCCTTCTTTTGTACCCGCGGTTTGGCCGACTCTTACCTTGTTCAAACAGCTCGTCTCTCGAAACGTTAGCCAAGCCTGGAGGCTGTGCTGCTGATCGAAGAAACCACTTCCTTGAATTTATTCACCTACACCAAAAGCACAATCAGCGCATACACGACCACAACCGAAGAGGGAGGACACTGCGTGGATCACAATCTGCCTGGATGATTCTGCGGTACGCGGCGGTATTGCGAGAGGATAAAGTCCTACAACAAGCATCTGGCCGCTATGGCCGGTAGGCCTCCTGGAAGTCAGGCCTCAGCGAACAACGATGACCTGCTGCTTGACTTTGATGATTCGCACCCTACCTACTCCTCTGGCCAACGAGCGCCGGTGAACGATCAGGATTTATTGCGACAATACGATATAAACGACTCTGAGACGCACCAGCCTGAACTTCAGCATCGACCATCAGTCTCCTACGATGATTTTGTCGGAGGTGGTAGGTCGACTGCTGGTCTTCCAGGAGGACCAGGTGCGTCACCCCCTGAGCCTAAGCCTTACGGTTCTGGCGGAAGCAGGTTATACTCGCAGACGTCTGAGTTACACAACTACCAGAGGTATTCAGACGCGGACGACATTGGCGACGATGACCGATCAATGCAGGGCTACTATGCCTCTGGGGGAGTTGACGATGCGGCCACCCCAGGTCTTTCACACGGCGCTTCCATAGCAAAGAACAGGAACAGCATACTGAGTCTGGGTGGGGGTTTGGTCGGCCGAGCCAAGCACATGTTGGGAAGAGCACCAGAATACTCAGAAATGGACCTTCCATTGACGGAAGCAGGGGCTCGAGAGTCACGGACAGACAGCGGAGGTCTTGATGCTGGCGCAAAATATCCGAAGCGCAAGAGGCGCAGTTCTGGTAAATTCAAGTTTGGTTTCGGACGTGGACAGCCAGATCCATCAACACTGGGTCCACGGATAATACATCTGAACAACCCACCCGCAAATGCGGCGAATAAGCACGTTGACAATCACATATCGACTGCTAAATACAATGTCGCCACGTTCGTACCGAAATTCCTCTTTGAACAGTTCTCGAAATACGCAAACTTATTCTTCTTGTTTACTGCCATACTACAACAGATACCTAACATCTCACCCACAAACAAGTTCACCACTATCGTTCCCCTCGGTGTTGTGCTTTTAGTCTCTGCAATAAAGGAGTATGTTGAAGATCATCGGCGGAAGCACTCGGATAAGTCACTCAATGGTTCTAAAGCACGGGTATTGAAGGGTTCCAGCTTCCAGGATACTCGGTGGGTCAACGTAGCAGTAGGGGACATTGTGCGAGTGGAGTCTGAGGAGCCTTTCCCTGCGGATCTAGTACTTCTAGCTTCTTCTGAACCGGAAGGATTATGTTACATTGAAACTGCAAATCTGGACGGGGAAACAAATCTTAAAATTAAGCAAGCTATCCCGGAAACAGCAGACCTTGTCAGCCCTGCCGAACTTAGTAGGCTGGGTGGAAAGATTCGGTCCGAGCAGCCAAATAGTAGTTTATATACTTATGAGGCAACACTAACCGTCCACACTGGAGGAGGAGAGAAGGAGCTCTCGCTAGCACCTGATCAGCTCCTATTGCGTGGAGCTACTCTTCGAAACACCCCTTGGATCCATGGAGTCGCTGTTTTCACTGGACACGAAACCAAACTTATGAGAAATGCCACAGCCACACCTATCAAGAAAACCGCTGTTGAAAGGATGGTAAACCGCCAAATTCTAATGCTCGGAGCAATCCTGATTTCCCTCAGCTTGGTCAGTTCTATTGGCGATCTCGTTGTGAGAGAAACGGCAAGTTCAAAGCTGCAGTATCTCGACTATGGCAGTTTCAACGCTGCTCAGCAGTTTTTCTCCGATATTTTCACTTATTGGGTTCTCTATTCTAACCTGGTTCCTATCTCTCTCTTCGTTACAATTGAAATTGTCAAGTACTATCAGGCCTTTTTGATTGACTCTGACCTGGACATCTACTATGACAAGACGGATACCCCGGCTAATTGCCGCACTTCTTCCTTGGTGGAAGAACTGGGTCAGATCGAGTACATTTTCTCCGATAAAACAGGTACTCTAACTTGTAACCAGATGGAGTTCAGGCAAAGTTCTATTGCAGGAATCCAATACGCCGACGAGGTTCCAGAGGACAGAAGAGCAACAATTCAGGATGGTCAGGAAATTGGGATCCATGACTTCAAGAGGCTTGCAGAGAATCGGCAAGCTCACGCTTCGCGAGAGATCATCAATCATTTTCTCACCCTCCTAGCAACTTGTCACACTGTTATTCCAGAAAGAGGCGACGAAAAGACCGGCGACATCAAATATCAAGCAGCTTCTCCCGATGAGGGCGCGCTCGTCGAAGGGGCAGTCATGCTAGGCTATAGATTTATTGCCAGAAAACCACGCTCTGTTACCATCCTTGTGGAGGGCCAGGAGCGTGAGTATGAACTGCTTGCAGTCTGCGAGTTTAATTCTACCAGGAAACGGATGTCAACAATATTCCGATGTCCGGACGGCAAGATTAGGTGCTATTGCAAAGGTGCGGATACGGTCATCTTGGAGCGCCTTGCGAAAGACAATCCGTTTGTGGAGCCTACATTACAGCACTTGGAAGAATATGCTGCAGATGGCCTCCGTACACTTTGTTTGGCGATGCGAGAAGTTCCAGAAAGCGAGTTTCAAGACTGGTGGCACGTCTTCAATACAGCGCAAACAACTGTTAGCGGGAATCGTGCCGAAGAACTGGACAAAGCTGCCGAGCTTATAGAACGGGAACTTACACTCCTGGGAGCAACCGCCATTGAAGACAAATTGCAAGATGGCGTTCCAGATACAATTCACACACTGCAATCCGCTGGTATCAAGATCTGGGTATTGACTGGCGATCGTCAGGAAACAGCTATAAATATTGGCATGAGCTGCAAGCTGATAAGTGAGGACATGACGCTTCTTATCGTGAATGAAAATACCGCGGAGGCAACGAGAGACAACTTGTCTAAGAAACTAAACGCGATTAAGAGCCAATCCGCCGGCGGTATCGAGATGGATGTTCTAGCTCTCGTTATTGATGGCAAGTCTCTCACGTTTGCGCTAGAGCGAGATATAGAGAAAATGTTCCTGGAGCTTGCAGTGATGTGCAAAGCCGTCATATGTTGGTAAGTCCACTGAATATCATCTCTCTTGCTCATAGTGCTGACCCCTTCCTGAGTCGTGTCTCCCCTCTGCAAAAGGCCCTGGTTGTGAAACTTGTAAAGCGTCACCTAAAGGCCATTCTTCTCGCTATCGGCGACGGAGCAAACGATGTTTCTATGATACAAGCTGCACATGTTGGCGTCGGTATTAGCGGCGTTGAGGGCCTTCAAGCCGCTCGAAGCGCTGATGTTGCGATCGGGCAATTCCGCTATCTGCGCAAGCTGCTCCTCGTTCACGGTTCCTGGAGCTACCAGCGAATCAGCAAAGTGATCCTATACTCGTTCTACAAGAACATAGCACTTTTCATGACACAGTTTTGGGTATGCTCCTTCCTTCCATCCTCCGTATAATCGTTGAGAATATCTTTTTCTAATGCACACTAGTACTCCTTCCAAAATAGTTTCTCAGGTCAAGTCATATATGAATCGTGGACTCTCTCCTTTTACAATGTCTTCTTCACCTTTCTACCGCCCTTTGTGCTCGGTATCTTCGACCAATTCGTTAGCGCTCGCCTTCTCGATCGCTATCCACAATTGTACCAACTTAGCCAAAAGGGGGTTTTCTTCAAAATGCACTCCTTCTGGTCTTGGATTCTCAATGGCTTCTATCACTCCATGATCCTCTACTTCGTCTCCCAGGCCATATTCTTATGGGATCTGCCACAAAGTGACGGCAAGAACGCAGGTCATTGGGTATGGGGTGCAGCATTGTACACTGCGGCTCTAGCGACAGTGCTAGGCAAGGCGGCATTGATAACGAATATATGGACCAAGTATACAGTATTAGCTATTCCGGGAAGCATGGTTGTTTGGATGATATTCTTGCCAGTTTATGGGACCGTGGCTCCGAAACTAGGATTCTCGACCGAGTATACAGGGGTTATCCCGAGACTGTTTCCAAGCCCTGTCTTTTGGCTTATGGGGCTTGTACTTCCAGCACTGTGCTTGACTAGGGATTTTGCATGGAAATAGTGAGTTCTTGATTCCTTGCAGAAATATGGACTATGCTGACATTGGTGTGTAGTGCCAAGCGCATGTATTATCCGCAAGCCTATCATCACATTCAGGAGATTCAGAAATATAACATTCAAGATTACCGCCCACGGTCCGTATTCCTTCAAATACCTTCACTCTTTCATACTGACGTGTCTATAGGATGGAGCAGTTCCAGAAAGCCATCCGCAAAGTCCGACAAGTACAACGCATGCGCAAGCAGCGAGGATACGCTTTTTCACAAACAGACGAATCGCAGGCTAGAGTATTACAAGCCTATGATACTACACGTGAAAGAGGCAGATACGGTGAGATGGCTAGTTCGAGGAAATGATATATTATGTAACGGCGTTTGGGACCTCGGGCTCACGTATCATATTGTGTATTCATTCTGCGGGTCTTTGTGCAATTGAAACTGAAGATGAACGGAATTGTTAGTAAGCAATGAGAGGAGCATCTAGAGAAAATGGCTTGTAGAGAGACAATACGGTGTTTTCGTAATTTGGCACCTTCGGAGTTGACTTAGTCCTAATTGGATGAGGCTGTTCTAGGCTAATTAGCTCATTTCTCCATGTATATCTCTTTCGGTACTTCGGCAAGGCATTAAAATGACACCATTGTATGATTTTAACTTGCGAAGGCGGGTGAGCTTTGCTGAGCACTTGCCCGATACACATTCCGACCTTTTTGTTTCGATGCTTCATTCTCCAACTCTTACCACAAGCCATGCAGCGATAGCTATTTCTACTAATGAGATTGCTCCCCCAGAAGAGTTAATTGAGCGGGTGGTATTACAAGTTTTCATAGAGGCCTCGGAAGTAAACTTCAGGAACCAAAATATCATGTCATAGTAGTGTTACAGATTAGGATTAGTGCACTAGACGATGACGTGGTGATGTGACGATATACAACTAAGTTAGCTAATGTAATGAAGCCTTGGAATGTAGGCATCTCAAACGTAGACTTCTTGGATGAAATCTAGACGTCGAGCAGCTAGAACGCCGCGTATGTGATTGAACTCATCAATAAGGGCTACTCTATACACCTCGTTCTGTTTATCTTAAGCATTCAGAGAGTATGGCACAGGTGAAGTGACATTTCTCTCTAGGTGTCCACTTGTTGGATACCATTATCTCAACTCGGGACAAGCGTCTCCTATCCTGGCACTTTACCCTTTATTTCCCCGACCCTAAATAAGTGAGATCCTCCTGGTGGCAGTTCAAGTAAGATCCGAGGAATACAATTAATGGACTGTGGATAGCGTCAAGAGCTGTCGAACGAACTCGTGTGTAGATTGATCTATGAAGAAAAGAGACTATATACATGAAATAGATGAGTTATAGGAAACCCTGATCTAACCCAATATAGTAGTGATCGGCACCAGCCGATTTGATGTAAGCTGCAAAGTATCCCTAACCATATGTAATATACTTATTCTTGTCGGAAACTCTTGCGCCCTCCCGATGGTGAATTGCGGTTTTTCGAGTTGATACCTCGGCTTTCCCCGTAGTATCTTCTCTTTTTTAAATTGTGTTGGCGAGGGTACTAAGTGGCACGAGTGGATACCCTAGTTAGGCATTTGCAACCGAGACGCTGGGATATCTACAGCACACGCCAAAATCTACAGTCATATATCAATAAAATTTTCTACCACCAGTTGCTGGGTTAGATCAATCAGTAGAGCGTGTGGCTCTTAAAAAAAGACCACCTCAAGGGCGGGTTCAAGTCCCGCATCCAGCTTCAAATTTTTGTGTATCTCTTTGCCTGGCGAACTGTGTTGTTGGAATGCGATTTTTGGTCTTGCATGGCCTTCGAGGCAGAGACTTGCAATCTAGTAGCTCTGTTAAAGGCCTTTCAGTAGAAGTTGAGGTTGAGGGATATATATATATATTCATGAAGAGCATTTAAATCAGTGTGGACGCAACATTGAACTTGGATACGCATCTTCTTACCGTTTCAAGTTCCATATTCATCTCCAACCGTTCTCTTTGGAGAAGAAAGGACCTAGAATCTTGAAATAAGCTAATTCTATCGCGAACATATTTCATACTCCATAGATAACTCCTCATAGTGCCGAACAGCTAACAAATACATGATATCTCTTCTCTTTTACCTAGCGTAACACCAAAAATGACCCCGAATATCACCTTTAATGCACATGCCCCACCTGTGTCACTAGTGGAACAAGCATTCCTATTACGGCGACTACAATTTCGCTCACTGCGGGCGGGTTCTTCGCGTGAGGCCGTGCGTATGCCACGCCGAGCGAACCGTCCGCGTAGCCGTTCGAGCCAGTCTCATGGTCGTACGAGTGACCAGTGGCAGCGGATTCGTTCATCGAGTGCATGGCAACATACCTTTTTATGCAAACAAATTAATAAGATGCTTATCTTAGGTTTAACTTGAAAGGGAAAGACTTACAAAAATGTTCCTCCGGAGAACAGCAGCACGCACCCTGTCGCCCATGTTAGGCCATCGTCTCCGCCTAGCCTGGCACGGCCAAGGAGGTGAACTGCACACCAGGTTACCATGGCTCCAGCTGGAGCTGCCAGACTAAACAATATGAGATGGGTTCTTGCGATCCGCTTGGAGGTTCCCTGCTTGAGGAGTACTGAGGTGAGTCCGAACGCCGCAGGTGCTTTGTGCAGCATTATGGCCAAGAAGATGATTAAAGAGAGAGAGGTCGAGGGCGCAGTGGTTGACGCGCCCAAAGCAATTCCGTCTGCGAAAGCATGGATTACGAGGCCGATGGTTGTTGCGGACGAACGCGCCACAGGAGGTTCTGGCCCTGGAGGAGGTGAGGAAGGGATCGTTGGCGAGGTAGAATGGTGCGGCCCTCGGGAGAGGTTCGATAGCGAAATATGCAATGGACGATACTTGGGTTGAGCAGGCGCTAAAGCATCTGGAAGGACATCCACCAAATACATGAGGATGAAACCCAAGACTAGTGATACACCAACCCAGGCATGGGGTTCGCGCCCATGATTTTCGTCTTCTGGTGAATCAGACGAGTTCTCATCTGTGGGTCCGTGGGTACATGATTTTCGTCTTCTGGTGAATCAGACGAGTTCTCATCTGTGGGTCCGTGGGTACATGATTTTCGTCTTCTGGTGAATCAGACGAGTTCTCATCTGTGGGTCCGTGGGTACGGTCTTTGCCATCTTCGTGTCCTTCTGTGGAGTCGTCGTCGCCCTGGAGGGATGCTCTAACTATTATTGACGGAGCTTTGATAGCCCCAAGTTTAAGGGAGTCTTCAACAGAACGTCGATCTCGTGTTGAAGAACGGATAGAGGGATGTATAGCCCGGATATTCACGCCTTCGCTGGGGAACTCTTGAACTTCGATCGCCCTCTCTGCGTGGGAATGTGACTGCCCCTTCCCCCCTGCACTGTACAAAGTTTCAATCCCTTCGGGTATGATAACAATGAGTGCTGTCCCAACTAGGACACCTGTCCCTAGTGCAGATATGAATCGCAACTGTCGTGGCGACAGGGCGAAGGATAGAGGAAGAGCGCCGGCAAGAAAGGAGCTATTACAAGCATAATTATTAGCTTCTGGACCCAAGCTTGTTATCGAGATGGGTTTATCTTGGTACTCACGCAACTGCCATTACCGTGCTCAAAGTGAGCAGCATAAATAGACCGTCCCACATGTTGGCCTATGGTCAAGAGTTGAGCTCCTGACGTCGTTGATCAAATGGTGGATTTATAGTCGATAAGTCTTTCAAGGAGTAGCTGAATAACGTACGGGCCAGAGCATTTTACTTTTTAGCGACCCATGCCTTTGGCGTGCTGTGTCGAAGTTGAAGTGGCAGTCTTTCGTGGTATGCGGGAGTGTTGATCAAGCTAGAGTTCCTTGATTGCCATATGCAGGGCTATGTACATAAGAACAAGGCCAACCGAGACGCTTGACGCGTGAACGTCGCCTTCTTTCGCGACTGATCTTCATTCACTTTCTCCATTTTAACTCTTCCTCCGCCAACGCCCTGGTCTTAATCCAACGCCAACAATTGTTTCGCATTCCTGCAAACAGTTGCATCTACCTATTGTACAGTCTACAGCATCGGCGCCGAGCGCGGGACTTAAATACTATGGCGGAAGAACTTGAGAAATGTGGGTTGACTTCAGCAACTTGCTTGATCATTGCGCACTAATTTCTCTATCAGGGTTGGTCAGCTCCAATGAAGCGCTGAACATTAACCTCGTCCGCCCAACTAGCAAATCTGGAAACCTACGAGTCTTTGAGGAGCCGTTCCATCCCACCTTTACCTACCCAATCTTCGGCGAAGATGAGACGATATTTGGATATATTGATTTGGAATTGAACCTTGATTTTCGCGCCAACGATCTCAAGCTTTCTCTGGATATCCAGTATGAAGAGAAATGGAAACCTATTGGCCATACGAAAGCTATGGACTTGAAGGAAATGTTGAAGGATTATCTTCCAGAATGTATGACTCGGCAGTTGCGTAGACAATAGAACTTCCTGGAGGAGTTCTAAATATGGAGCATCTAGTAAATTGAAACTAGAAATTATGAGGCTGACAATCTATAGATGTCTTTGACGCGGCGAATACTTCCGCGGATACGATAGAATCAGATGTGATTGATAGCTCCTGGAAGCCTCCCGGCAAACTTCTGCATAGCTATTTGTTACATGGCAAGCAATTCGAAATATGGAGCGCCTGCCTGGCTGACCCTGCAGCCAAGGAGATATTCCGTCGAATGCAGATATTCATCCCGTTTTATATCGAAGGCGGCACGTGTCAGAATTTAGATGATCAAGACTGGACAATGGAACGCTGGACATTATTTCTTGTCTACGAAGTCACCCCACTGAAGAAATTACCTGGAACCTCGCCTTATACCATTGCCGGTTTCTCTACCTCTTACCGTCTCTGGATCTTCCCAACCCTAGAAATCCTGCGCGCAACCGGCTCCATCACCGATACCTCAAACGGCAATTTGACCTCCTATACACCACCACAACTAGCCACAAATCCTGAAACTTTTAGATATGCCGAACCATACAATCCTCTCTCCGCCCCCTCACGCGAACGGATATCGCAATTCGTGATCCTCCCTCCATACCAGTCCCAATCCCACGGCACCCACCTCTACAACACCATGTTCACTCTCTTCGTCTCCACACCCAACATTTACGAAATCACCGTCGAAGACCCGAACGAAGCCTTCGACGACATGCGTGACTACTGCGACATGCTGTACCTGCGCACACTCCCCGCCTTCGCCTCACTCTCCCTGCCCACCGCCCTACCCGCCTCGACACTGCAAAAAGACGCCGACATCCCCACCGACCTGATCCTCGGACCAGAAGAAACCCTCACCGCGCTGCGCCGCGCCGCCAAGATCTCTCCGCGCCAGTTCGCCCGCCTCGTCGAGATGCACCTACTCAGCACCATCCCGCCGCTCCACCGCAGCACTGCGCGTATCACGCGCAAGGAGAAGAGCGGTCACGAGAATGACCGCCGCTACTATTTCTGGCGCCTGGCGTTGAAGGAGCGCCTGTATCGACATAATGCGGATCAGCTGGCGCAGATGGAGCAGAGTGAGCGGATAGAGAAGGTCGAGGAGACGGCGAAGGGTGTGGAGGCGGACTATACGCGGTTACTGGAGGGAGTGGAGAAGCGGGCGAAGTGGGCGAAGGTGCAGGAGGCGAACGGTAGTGCAGCGCATGGGGGGAAGAGGAAGAAGAGGGTGGTAGACGAGGAAGATGAAGACGATGATGAGGATGTGGTAGGAGGTGCGCGGGAGGTCATTGCGGCGAAGAGGCCGAAGGTTGCGGGATGATTTATGGGTATGGGATGGGCGTTAAGGCGGATATGTTCCGGATACCTTCCTGGCCATTTTCTCCCACCGCTTCGATATAACTGCCCTAGATCGGAATATTGCTATGATTTAGGTACAAATGCAGTTGATAGAACATTTCGAAGTGCGTTATAGATTAGGATTAAAAGGGGTTGGGCTGGTACTTTTCGATATCCCATGGGTAGCTGGTGCTGGAATGCGTTCTCTTTAGCATTGACTGCGCCTAATGTGGGCTCCTATGCAGCCTCTACCTTCGAGGTTTCGGGAGTTATAACTAGTACCGGGATCATGACTAAACTTTTTATGTATATCAGCAACGGTGAGGTTCTTTCGGGATGGAGATGCAAAGCAACACATCAATCACAACATATTCCACTGTCTTGTAACTGTGTACAATAATCTCTATATGACTCGGATGACGTGCGGTAGGAAGAGAAGGCTAAGACAGCAGCAATGTCACAGGATTGTAATATTACAACTTTTTCAGAATACCTGCTAGACTCTGAATCCAAAACTTCCGACCCTTCACTCCCCTACTTCCAGCTTCACCTCAGAACTTCACACCTCGCCCACCAATTACATCTTTTACGTTCTTGCAACAGACTTTGGGCCCGCAGGAGTATCTGCCTCGGTGTAATAAAAGTTCTCCTCTGGGGTCCGACCCCTCAGGTACTCGGGCTCTGAGCCTTTCACGTAAATATCCTCGAACAAGATCTGAGGAGTTGGGTCAGGCGGGGCCATCTTCTCGGCTTCGGCGACTTCGGCATCAACAGAGGAGCGGGCGTCCTTGTCGATCTGCTTTAGTTCATCTTCAGATACAACACCCCAGTCAATGAGCTTCTGCTTCAGGCCGGCGATAGGATCGTTGGTGCTGCGCATGCGTTGAATTTCCTCACGAGTCTAGGTGATGGAAAAGAGTGTTAGTTTTACGGCTTTCAATTGTCAAGTCTAAAGTGAGAACTTACGCGATAAGTGGTACCAGGATCACTCATCGAATGTCCGCCATATCGGTAAGTGACATATTCATAGACCAGAGGACCTTTGCCAGCGCTGGTCCATTGCTTACCGTACTGGACGGCAGCCTTGACGGCCAGGACGTCCATGCCGTTGATCTTGAGACCTGGGATATATTGACCACGTTTGTAGTAATCCGTCAACGCTGCGGCACGATTGGCTGCAGTTCCCATGCCGTACTTGTTGTCTGGTTATTATTATGTTAGCGTCATATTCCAGGCAGTTTTGCGTTCGGAGAAGGCTGATTTACTCTCGCATCCGAAGATAACAGGTAGGTTCCACAGCTTCGCCATGTTGAATGCCTCAAAAACTTGTCCCTGATTCGATGCACCATCGCCATACAACGCCAAGGTCACATGGTTCTTGTTCTCGTAGAGGTTCGCGAATGCAATGCCAGCACCAACAGGGACCTGTGCGCCGACAATACCGTTACCACCGTAGAATCCAGGAGCAAACATGTGCATAGAGCCACCCTTGCCATAGGCGATACCCTCTCTACGGCCTAGTAGTTCGCCGATAATAGACTTGACAGTTCCACCGCGCATCATAGCAAAACCGTGACAACGGTAGGCTGTGATAACGCTATCGGACTTGTCGATGGCATGCTCAATACCGACAGCGACGGCTTCCTGCCCAGTAGACAAGTGGCAGAAACCTCGAATCTTCTTCTCCTTGTAGAGTCTATCGGCGGCCATTTCCATTCGTCTGCAGAGTGGAAGAAATTAGGTTCAGAGACCATATATGGTATCAATTAAGCTTATTTAAGTGGTACTCACCGTACTGCCACCATATCGTAGTACATCTGCTTCAATTCCTTCTTGGTGGTGTCCAGGGTGTATGGCGGAGGATCGAGCTCGTATGTCTCAAAGCTCTCATCAGAGAGATGGACTTTGAAGGGCTTGTCATCTTCCTGTTGATCATTAGCAATTGCCCTCTTAATTGTGTATCCTGTGGGTAGGAATTGGTGGCCCTACCTCCGGTACGCTCTCCTTGTCAGCATGCGAGGAAGCCGCGTCGGTGGTGACCGTCCTGAACGCCGGTCTTGTCACAGGAACAAAAGCGTTACGCCGTAGCGGCGATGCTATGCTTTTCCGTAACGTCCTCGCGAACATATCTGATAAGATCGAGAAAGGGAAGAGGAAGAGAGAGGAGATGTGAGGGAGATGTGGTGTTGGTCCTTAAATTTGGAGTTGAGGTTGAGCTCCCGCCAGCTTTCGGGCACTTTCTCGGGCTTCCCCCAAGGTTTCCCCGAACAGGGATCTGCCCGACGGCTTTCAATATTGTTCACGCCTCTCTTCAATACCGACTTCACTACCTTCGAGATGATAACTATGTTCGAATACAAGGCTCCACTTGATACTCGTTGCATTACCAAAGAGTGACCCCCTCAGCTACGAGTTTTGAGATATGTCCAACTCAACAGACCGGGCCCCTGGTCACCCTCACTGCCAATATAGTCTCCTCTTCTCGATTTAAAGACCTAAATATTATTTAATGCATATAATACAAGGTTCCACTGACTCAAATTACAAAAAAATCCTTTAAAGCCTTAGCTAATACCCAGCTTTAAACCCTAAAAATTAATAATTAGCGATTATAGCTAGTTAAATCTTCTACTTAACCTTAATACAAGCGATGCCCTTACGATATTTAGTCTATTCTTTATAGAGGATATAATAGATAAGCTTATAAAGTAGATAAATAAGTTTATAGAGCTCTATTAGCTATTAGATAAGTATAATAAAACCTTATAGGAGTATTACGGTAGACTGTAACGAAGCCTTGTAGGAAATACTACGGTGGACTTGTTAATGGGCTGGGTATGTAGGTAAATAAGAAGTCAACAACGTAATAATAACTAGTGGAGTGGTTACCTAATAGATTAACTCTAATTATATTCTAAGATTCACTACAAAGAAAAGAAACTACCTATAAAGACTGTGCGTCCTTAAATATATAACTCCTCTCTATAATAAAGGGTTTAGTACGTTGGTATATTAGTACGTTAGTACGTCACGTTTCTATATTCCTATGTTCCTATATTCCGAACTTATAACGTAACTAGCCACGTAACTTAGCTACCCCTTATCCTATAGCTTAATCGGTTCTAGCGCCTCCTATACTATTTTAACTAACCTATTTATGTCTATTCTTAGTAGTTGCGCTACTGCTAATATAAGGTCCGTAATACTACCCCCCTCCTCTTTTCTTTATCCTTAAAGATATCTCCTATCTCTAAGTCGTCTATTAGAGGTATAGCATTTCTATCTTTAATTTAATAACCTTTATTATTCCTAATACCTCCTATTAGATTATTTACGCCTAATCGTTATAACTAGCTAGTAACATTTATTCTATTACTTAGTAAAGTTATACTATCCTATTCTTGTTATATAGAGAAAAAGCTAGTATATATTATAATCGCATCTCCGTCTAGTTGCTAACCTTCTTCTTATATTAAGTATACGCGAGCGAATATACGGTTATCCTATAATGTTTAATCCGTCTCTAATACTAAGTATATATATTTTATTATTTCTTATAATTGTCTAGTTTCTTATCTAATCTGTCTTAGGGTCGCGCGTATTAGTAGCGGCTGAAAAACTAGAGAGTAAGCTAGCCGAGGCCCTTGCTAAAGTTCAGCGTCGTTTTAATAAGGCATCTTAAGCTCTAAAAGCTTAACTAGATATTTATACTCGCCTAAGCCGTCTAGTAAAGGTCCGTAAAAAAGTACGCTTAAAAGAGCTTTATTTAGTAGAGTAAGGTCTATCTAAACTTAAGGCTAAGGAGGCTAAAAAGGATTTTAATTAAGAAGAGGCGGAAACAGCTTATACGCTAGTGGTAAATCCCTTAGATAATTTGGCTTATCTATCGCCTTTAACTAATCCCTTTATCTTTAGCTTTTTCTTAATATTACCTAACCCATTTTCTTTTAATACTCCTATACCTTTTCTATAGCATTCTTTAAATTTTATAGTAGTTCCTAGGTAGTTTTATTATAGCCTATCTACTTAACCTTATACTATATTTTATTGTTAATATCCTTATAACTAATAATCTTTAAAACTTACTATTTATTTTCCTCTTATCCTCTATACGTGTCTACTTTATAAATTAGTAGCTTAATATTCCTATATACTAGCTTTAGCATTGCAATATACTATATAGGGTAAATCTTTATCTTAGCTAGTAGGTTTAACTTAAACGTAACTAGTAAAATCCTCTAAATAATTTTAAAAGGTCCTAGTCTAATATGGTCCAATTTCTTACTTAGTTATTAACTTTTAAAAATTTTATATAGTAGCTATACTTTATCCCCCTCCTTAAGATCTAGTCCCTTAGATCTCTTAGCGTTATAGTACCTTTTTATTCTCTTTTATACCTTTTTCGCTAATTCTATAAGGTTTATATAAAGATTTATTAACATCTTTATTTTTTCTTTAGCTGTGCTACTTGTTTTCTTTACTTATTGTAGTAATAATAATATTCTTAGCTTATATCTATAATTTGCCTTAAATAGTAATATGCCTATTACTTCCTATAGTGTTATATTGTATATAAACTATATAACTAGTAATAGTAATACCTAATTATTCTATATATAATTAATATAATATCTTAAATACTATTCTAGCGTTTAATTTAATCTTTCCGTTTATCTGTCCGTCTGTAGATAATATGCTATTAATATTACTACGCAAACCCCTTATTCCGCTAAGAATACCTCCTAAAATGCTGCTATAAATCTTAGATCTCTATCTAATATAATCTTGCTTAGTGCTCTATATCTTATAAATACTTCTTTAATATAGATTCTAGTGATATCTTCTGCTAAGATTTCTTCTATNCATGCTATAAAGTAGCCCTATTTAGTTAACTTGTCTACTATTACTAAGATTATATTATACTCTTATCTGGTAATAGGATCTCTTAACTTTAGTAATTTAATAATAAAGTCCTATAATATAAACTCCTATAGTCTCTCTAGTATTTTAATAGGTTATAGCCCTCCGTATAGCTTATACCTTATTAGTTTATTCCTTTAGCAATCTAAACACTCTTTTATTACTTTTCTAGCTATACCCTAAATTCTATTAATAATGTATTCTTCCTAAAGTCTTAACACTAAGCCTGTCGCTTTATTATGTCCCTAAGTTATTTCCTTATAGAAATCTTCTATAAAATGCTCTACTATGCTTTTTAGGATATACTTTATTTTTTAATTTTCGTATATATCCATCTATAGATCTTCTAGTTATACTTCTAGAATTCTTTATACTTAAAAGCTCTCTAGTGTCTTATAGACTCTTTTTAGTTTATTATCCTCTTAAGTTACTACTAGTTTAGGGTAATTATATCTAATTAATCCATCCTTATCTCTGTGTAGTATTACTCCTAATAGTTTCTTATTATTTTATAGTTTAGCTTTTTTACTAAGTACGTCTACCCTTATATTTTTAGTTCCTTTAGTATACTAAATCTTAAAATAGTATTCTGTAAGCATCTCTGCCTATCTAACCTATCTATAATTAAGTTCTTTTATTATTAGAAACCCCGTTAAGTTCTTATAATCTATTTTAATTATAAATAGTTTCTCTACGCCTTATAAAAATGCTCTTTATTCCCTAAGTGCTATAACTATACCTAATAACTCCTTATTATAGACGTTATAGTTTAACTTTAGTAGTATTATCTTCCAACTATAGTATATTACTGGGTACTATACGTCCTTATACTTCTATAGCAAATATACTCCTAGTATAAAGTCTAATACGTCCGTTTCTATAACCATGTCTAGTCCTAGTTAGTAGATCTTAAGAATTGGCTCCTAGGTAAATAACTCTTTAAGTTCTTTAAATAACTTCTTTTATTTATCTCCCTATGCCTACAATCCCTCTTTCTTTATAAGCCTAGTAAATAGTTTAATGTTTTTTAACCACTATGCTATAAACCTTCTATAGTAGTTATAAAACCCTAAGAATAACCTTAACTGCGTTACGTTCTCTAGTTCTTACTAACTTACTATGGCTTTAATCTTCTTTGGGTCTATACTAATATAACCTAGTTTAATAATAAACCTAATAAAATCGGTCTTCCTTATAAAGAACTCGTATTTCTTAATTGCTACTAGTATCTATTCTTTTTATAGTCTTTTTAAAACCTATTTAACATGCTCTCTATATTCTTCCTTAGTTATTAAGTAGATAATAATATTATTAAGGTATACTATAACAAACTTATTAAGGTATTCTCCTAATATACTATTAATTCTTTTTTAAAATATTACTAGTATATTTATTAACCTAAACTGTATAACTAATGGTTTATATAGTCCTTCTCTTAATCTAAAGGCTGCCTTCTATTTATCGCCTTTCTTAATTTTAATCTAATAGTATACCTACCTTAGATCTATCTTTGTAAAGATTTACATATTACCTATCTAGTCCTAGATTTCGCTAATTAAGGGTAAAGAATACCTATCCTTTTAAGTAATGCCATTTAACTGTTTGTAGTTAATATATAGCCTAAGTTTTCTATTCTTCTTTGGTATAAATAATACTAAATATTCCGCTAATAACTGCGATAGTTTAATATATCCTTTTTATAAGTTTTCCTAGATAAACTCTTTAAGTACTTTTAACTCCTCTTAAGTAAGCTTATAGGTTAGAAAGAACCTTAGACTTATTTCTAGTTTTAACTCTATCTTATAGTTCTATGCTATATAATCTGCTAGCCTTTTACTTTTTAGGCTTTATAACTTTTTGCTATACTTATGGTATCTCTTTAGTATATAACTTAAGCCTCGCTTAATCTCTTTATATATTACTCCGACTTAGTACTATACTAACTTAGTCTATTATTATATCTTACGCCATTAAGTATCTCTAATATCGACCTAACCTATAATCTAATTAATTTTTGGATTATATTCCTATAACTAAGGCATTCTTAATACTGCCTTATTTTGTCCTAATAGTAAGATATTAAAAGATATCTTAATTTATCTCCCTTTAATGTTTATTTAAATAGGTCCTGTTTTAAGGTTAATAATGCCTCCTCTATAGGCTATTAGATCTCCTAAAATTGTAAATAATAGGTAAGGTTGTTCCTTCTATCTATAAGGTAATCCTATTCTCTTAACTGCTGCTAATAAGATATAGTTCCGTATTACTCCACTATCTATTAGTACTTTAAACTGCTAATCTTACTATTTAACTTATAAATTTAGGTGTTATCCTTAAATTCCTTTAAGGGTTTAAGGGTTTATTACTGGCTCCCTTTAATCCCATAGGCATTTACTTTTCCTAACTATTAGCTACTAGATCCTTATATACTTGGCTTACTCTTTAGCTAATACCTAGTTCGCTTTTTATCTTTAATATACCATAAATAAGTATTCTCTAGACATTTTTACTACTATTATCTATTTAAGCATTTTTCTGTAAGGAATCTTTCTAATTAAAGTATTAAGTCTCCTAACTCCTAAACTTCTACTAGATGCTATCTATGTATATACTTAGCATTCCTATACTATCGCTTATTTGGCGCCCAATATATCCTTATAGAGTACTTCCGGTTTTTCTCTTTTGGATTTTTATACATTTTATATACGTTGTTTATATATGCGATCTATAATAGCGTATAGTATACTAGGTGCTTTAGGTTAACTCTTAACTTATCTTTATCTTTAAGTTTAAACCTTTACTATATTAATCTAGACGTTACGACTTTATTTACAGGTACTAAGATATATCTCTTACTTCTCTAGTCCTTTAATCGTTCCTTTAGATCCTTTAATATTATAATTAAGGCTCCTTTAATATAAGTTATAGCCTTCTCTATAATAGGGTAGTCCTAAATAACTTTTTTACCCAACTATATATAGAAATATTCTTACTTATTATTATGTCGTTGCCTATACTATTTTTAGTATAGCTGTTGAAGTGTATACAGTTTGTCCATAAGGAAGTATCTTCTTATTACTATATCGTAATAGCCCTTTATATGTTGTTCTTTAAACCTAGTAAGGATCCCTAAATCCTCTTTATCTTCTAGTTTAGTAAGCTACTTAGCTCTTAGTATACCTGCCCTAGGCCTATTAGTAATTCTTTATATAGGTGCCCTATCCCTTATATAACCTAGTGTACTAGTTTTCTAATCTAGTTTCTGTTCTTGCTAAGTAAGGATTCTCTGTCTAAATTTCTCCCTAATTTCTTTTGGTTTTCGCCTTATAAGTAGATTTTTAAAGTCTTCTTACTTCTTAATCTTAGTATTAATATTTTAATCCTGTTGCTAAGCCTTGCTCGTAATTTCTTTAATAGTCCTTATTTTATTACTAAAATCTTAGTCCTATAGGATTCTTAATTCTAAGCTTACTTCTTTCTTAAGCTTAGCTCTAGCCTTAGTTTAATTAGGCTTCTATAGTGTTCTTATCTTATTTTAAAAATCTTAAATCTTACTTATCTCGTCTTAAGAGTCTTATGCCTTTAGGAAACTTCGTCCTAAGCTTATTTATATGTTACTAAACTAAGCCGTTGCTCTGCTCCATTGGTTATTATCTATTATAGGTCCTTAAGCTTATCTCATCCTATCTTAGGAATCTTAAGCGTCTTATATCTCGTCTTAAGAATCTTAAGCCTTTAGCCTTTTGCCTTTATTAAGTACCGAAGTAGTTTATCGTCCTACTTCTTTTGCGTCTTATAAAGCGATAAACATCGTATTTAGTAGGGTCTTAATCCCTACTAATATTCCCTATTCTATAGTGGAATTATCCTCTATTTTTTTATAATATCTTTAAGATCTATATACTTCTAGTAAGCTACTTTTATTACCTTATTATTACTAAATATTTCGCCTATATTAAATTTATTATCCTTAATATCCAATTTATAAACTAGTTTATTAGTTTCTCTAAACTCTACTAATTTTAGCTCCTATAGCCAATAGCTTACGCTATACTTAGCGTCTTATAAATTTAGTATACGTTATTATAATAAAATGTAAAACTTTTAATTAAATATTCTTTTGTTCCTTGTAGTATATTATCGTCCCTCTATATATATATATTGTCTACTAGTCTTATTTCTTTTACTATATAGTAACTCTAACTATTTCTATAGTCTTTAATATAATAACCCTATTTTCCGCAATTTATATAAACTCCTTTTTTAAACTATTTTTCTTACTATAGAGTCCGCCTAAATGTCTTTTGCTACTAAAATCCCTAGTTTAGCCTTTACTCCTTAGACCTTTAATTATTTAATTCTTATCCTCTGGGTTTCTATAGTTGTTTATTTTATTTCTTATTTTCTTTAGTACCGCTTAGGTCTATTAAATCTGCGCTATACTATAGTTTTTAACTTTAGCTTTATTATTACGTACCTTACGCCTTATATAACTATAGAACTCTATCCTAACCCTTTTTAGTCTGCTCTCTTTAATAGATCCTATTATTAATCTTAATTACTTAATTAATTAATTCCCTAAAAGTGTCCGTATCTTTTATTAAAATAATTATATTTTAGACTTTTACCTTAAGTCCTTACTTATACTATACTATAAGCGCCTTATTATTCTATTTAACTTATATTACTAGCGTTTAAAACTATATTATATACTTAATTACTAAAGTTCTTTATACTAGGTTTTAAAGCTTTCTTTTTACTATAGTAGTTACCTCTAGGTCTTTAAATATCTATATTAATCTTTCCACGAACCCGTTTTAACTTAAGAATATATATTATACCTCTTAATTAGTAGTTATTATGCTGTGCTCCTATACCTCCATAAGGTAAGATTTAAACCACTTAAGTGCCCTTTCCGTTAAGAATAATCCTGCGTAAGCGACTTAATCTATAGGCGTTCCTAGTTTAACTCCTTCCTACATAACCTTAAAGTGTATTTATATAAGGAATCCCTTAAGTTTTAACTTCTCTCTTAAGAATCGCTTAATTAAGGGTAACTTAACCTTAGCTGCTCCGATTCCAGTAATCCTTTCTTTAAGTATTCTATTATTATCTATTAATTAATTAACTATTTCCTATAGTTATCTAATAGTAACTAGCTAAGAGTTAGTATTTACTATACTAGTGTTATTACCTAATCCTAATATAGTTGCTACCGTTAACAGCGTCGTAGCGGCTGCTTTTAGTGGTATATTATTTAACTTTATTAATACTATAACCTTAGTAGTAAATGTATAATAAAGCCTTATAGGAAATACTACGGTAGACTTGTTAATGGGCTAGGTATATAGGTAAATAAGAAGTTAATAATATAATAATAATTAGTAGAGTAGTTACCTAATAGATCGACTCCGATTATATTCTAAGATTTACTATAAAGAGAGAACTATCTATAGTAGGGATTAAGGGTCCTTAAATATATAACTATACGCCTAGGAAACCCCTTATTATAGGACACCTATTATAGGACACTCCCGTAATACCTTATACACATTTACCCATTTCTACTAACTTAGCAACTAGAGACCAACAACAAGACGGCAATTTGATAACAATCCGCGGCAGCCTGACGGCAATCTGCTACATTTTGCTATATTTTGCCAAGTTCCACTAAATCCTGCCAAGTTCTGCCAGGACTACTGCTTAAATCCTATTCTACTCCGTGTATATATTAACTAAGCAACTAAGCTAATAATATATACCCTTTCTTCCCGTTTTCTCACCTTCTTTCCTTATGTAACGTCTTGACCTTATTATACAGTTCATATATATAGCTTATGCTTACTCCGTAATAACACCCCAGTAATACCTTATATACACCTACCTGTTTCTACCGACTTAGCAATAAAAGACCAACCACAAGACCGCAATTTACCGTAATCTATGGCAATTTACTGTATTCTATTGTATTCTACCAAGTTTACTAAATCCTACTAAGTTCTGCTAGGACCGCTATTTAAATCCTATTCTGCCCTATATATATATTAACTAAGCAATTAAGTTAATAATAAATACCCTTTCCTTTTATTTCCTTACATTCTTTCCTTATCTAATGTCTTAGCTTTATTATATAGCTTATATATATAGGTTAATAATATCTACTTTGCGATATATTATTATCGCTTATACTTACTCTATAATACTATATTGCGTTAAACCTATACCTTATACCGCCCTATTTGGTATATAAAATAACTTAAAAGCCCCTATATTTATAACTAATTTATATACTATATTTACCAAATAAATAAAGGGCCTATAGTAGGTCTTTATAGAATCCCTTACCTGCTAAAAAGCTTAATATTATAAGACGATTAAGTCTTTTAAAGAGGAAATTAAGGAAATCCGTTAAAACCCACGATCTACTATATCGTTACCCCTACTTACCCCTATAGGTATTAACCTATAAATACTAGGTAGAAAGAACACGTCTAAAACTAGCTCCTTATTACGAGACTTACCCGTTTTTATGTCCCTACGCGTTCTAACGTTCTTAATCCGTGCTTATATTTATCCTATAATACCTATATACGTTCTTCTATAACCTCTATTTATACCTACGTAAATATATATAGTGGTGGGAATGCATCTGTTTTTGGGGGTTGTTGGCCGCCGCTTTTGGCGGCGTTCCTACCTCGCTTAGACCCTATCACATCGCCGCTTTAAAGAAGCTCTGTTTGCTTAAGCAATCCCTATTATACCCCGTCTATTATTCTAAAGGGGCAGAAACGGGACACGAGCTTTAGCAAAGCTCGTCGGCGCTTATATTAATTTAATATGGTATAGCCCATATAGAAAAGCCAGCGTCTACTTAAAGAAATGGCCTGCTCGCCTTCTCCCCACACTTCCTCCCTTTACTACCCTCATTCTACTTCCTCTCTCTCTTCCTTTACTATCCTCGTTCCACTTCCTCTCCCGCAATTTAATCCTTATTTATAATGCTTACCTTACCTATTTAGCAAACTCGCCGTTGCTAGAATAGTGGTACGCCTATTAAAGTAGCTGCTCCGGCTTATAGGACGGAGAGGAGAGGAGCACTCTACGCCGCCGCTGTTTATTAAAACTTAAATTCACGACTCTAAAGTCTAGACTCGGATATAGATACCGATCTAGATATATATATTCGTTTAGAAGATAGTATAGATTCAGATTCTGGAGAACTAGACACGGAATTAGATGCGGAATTAGATACGGAATTAGATGCGGAATTAGATGCGGAATTAGATGCGGAATTAGATGCGGAGTCTAATACAGAGTTAGATGCGGGATTAGACGTGGAATTAGACTCTAAAGCTGAGGAAATACTAAAAGATATTGCTGAATTAGAAGAGGAGGGACCCGCGAAACTAAACCATACTTCTTATACTAAGAAACTATGGAAGAGGGAAGGCGAAATCTGGGAGATGTAAATTATAAAAATTTCTGCTAACTCGTTATTACACCCTCTAATTACTATAAACTAGGTACTGCCTAAAGATTAAAAAGAAAACCTAAAAAACCGCAGATAATTAGCTGTATAAATGCGCCCCGATGGTTTTTAAAGCATATCTCCGCTAGCGGAAGAGAAATTTTCGAATTAAGAAGGAGAGCTTAATGCGAAGCTATTGGAAATGAATTAGTATGTGCTATATAGACCTTACACGTTATTAGATGGATAGTAATATCCTTAATAATATTTACAATATAAGTTCCTACCCCTCCTTTAAGGTAGGCTAATAGCTATAGAAGTGGATCCTAAGCCTTAAGCTTAATAAGTTGTAAAAGGAAAAGTACGCTATGTTTGTCTAAGACCTTTATACTATCCTCCACGCTCTCTAGATTAACGATATTAAGCTACTCTATAGCTTTATTTAAGTTTAAATTTCGCTTCTTCTCCTATTTAGTGCAGCTATAGCTATAAGACTAGGCGCTTTAGTGGAAAGTGCTAGTGTTAAAGGTAGTAATAAAGCCGTCTGGTTTAAGAATATTAATATTATAGTTGTTTGTAGTAAGAAACACTCTAATAAGAGTATAGTTGTGGTGAATATAAACCTAGAATATATTAAGAATAAAGAAAAGGATAGTAAACTGTAAGCTTTATGCTGTGTCTAAATAATATATCCTACTAACTGTAAATTTATAGAAAGAAATTTACCTTCCGTTTAGAAGACCTTCCTACGTTTTGTATTGTTTTATATATCTTAGCTATTAGCGTTAGTTAAAATGCATTCTAAGATAACTTTACGAGTGTTTAAGATATCTTTAACCTTAAGGTACTGGCGCACCGCGACGTGCTATATATTGGGTAAAAGGACGAAGTACTAGATTGGCTATTCTTCTATAACGTTAGCTATATAACTAGGGGTGGCAATATTATAAAAGAAAAGGCCTTTCTATACGCTAAATACTGTGATATATTTATACGCCTAGGGCTTATTACTGGGTTTAAGGAGGCACTAGAGCTGTACTAGCTGCGATAGGCTTTAGGTAAAAATATTAACGGTAGGTCCGCTTAATAATTACCTCTAGACCTAGTTATATATTAATTATATAGATAGACACTCTTACTTTAGAAGAGCGGAACCAGACTATAGGCCATCTTAGTAGTATATACGAGAGATATTATATACTAATGTATATTATAAGCGATTACCAGAGTATCTATTTTAGAAGTCTTTTATAGAATCTCCTTATTAAATCTGTCGCGAAAATGGGGCTATTATAAGATCGACGAGCGCCTATAGAGCTTAATAACGACTAGCTAGAAGAAGTCCGCAATAACCCTAAGCTTAGAGCGCTTTGTGACGAACGAGAAGAATATAAAAACCTTATCTACAGTAAAGGCCTCTACCCCGTTACTAAGGCTAAAGGTACTAAATTATACTAGTAATATAAAGAGACTAAGCGGAATATTGGTATAATGTATTAAAAGTTATAGAGGGAACGATTAATAACCGCTATTTATAAATTCCACGACTTAATTAACATAATTGAGATAGCTAGGCAGCTTAGTGGGAAGGGCCTAACTAAGGTATTAATACTGCTAAGGTAGGAATTTAAACTTCTAGAGCGGGCTACCATTGCTAGAATACTTTTTATATCTTTTAAAAATAAAAATGCCCGGGTTAAGTTTATCAAAAACCTAGCTTAACTGTGTTATTAATAAGAAACGGCTTAACGCAAACCTTTAAAATAGAAGAAAATAGACTTTGTTATTTTTAAAAATAAGAAAATATCTTACGTGTAAAAGCGAAGGGATATCAGTTTTAAGAGTACCTTAAATTACTAAACTCCCGATTATGTGTCCCTAAAGGAAGAGTTGCCGGATAATAAATATTGTGGGACTATTTAATAAGAGCTTAGCACTTTAGACGCCGCTAAAGCTAAGATAGTTTAGTTATATCTTATAGAGCTTCCCCACCTAGTATACCTTATTTATATAGGTAATAATAAATTCTTATATAAAAAACGGATACGCTATATACTATAAAAAGATGTCCTAAAGAAGTATATGGATACCTATTTTCGACGCCCCGAATATTAGAGAGAGTTTTAATGTCGCTACCCTAAATATTCCATTAAGCTAGATGGCATAATATATTTTAAGAGATATATATCTAATGTATATAGAGTGTCTCACTAATATACGCGGACTCTTCCTTTGCTAGTATATATTGCAAGGGAAACGTATTATTATTGCTGTCTTTATATTTAAGATAATAAATAAAAGAAAATAGGGAAGGAAAAAAGGGAGGGAGGAAGGTAATAGTAGGTAGCTCCTTCTCTCTTTAGTTATAGATTATGTTATATTAAGAAGTTTTCCTTTAGAGAGAATTCTTAATTAGAAGGAATGGTAAGGGAAGTAAGAGAAATAGGGGGTAACTTAGCCGCGAGAGTTTATAATAAGGTCCTCTTTATAGTAAAAGGTATTAGTATTACTACCTATTTACCATTTATTTGGCACTTGCTTATTACTTATAATAAGTAAATAGCTTATATATAACGTTTATTACTTATCTAGTTCTTTATAGGAATTTTAATTGCTAATAAGCCGGTAAACTTAAATATATATTAGAAAGAAGAGCGGATTTATAATATAGCTAAAACTAGCCTTATAATCTAATGTAAATATATACCGCCTAAATAAGCGGATTACCTCTTTTACTCTTGCCTACTCCGTATTCTAACGGCCTTAAACGCCTTATAGTTCTTATTCTAGGTTCTAAAATATCTTCCCCTTAAACTCTAAAGGAACTGCGGATCTCGCTTTACGCCTTTAGCTTATGCTACCTTAGCCTTACAGCCCTATATATACTAGGTTAAGGGATAGTCGCTTATAAATTGGCTTCCAGTTTTTATACTTTAGAAATTCTATATATAGTTACCTGTCCTATATATCTATTATACTAGAGATATATTAGACGTATTAATTCGTTAATAGTAGCAATTACTCTCGCACTATTATAGGTATAATAAATATATAAGAGGATTTATATAGTAGAGAATAGTATAATAAGACATAATCTATATAAAAGAAAAAGGATATAAATATAAATTTTTTTTAAGAGAAAATAAAGAAAGTAACATTTTAGGAAATTTGGACGGCTTAATAGATATAAGAAGATTAACCTAGGGTTCGCTAGAAAGCCATATATACAATTTTTAAAAATCCTATTTAGCTCTAGGTAATGGAAACTGGTTAATATTAATAGAGGAGTAAGATATTAATTAGAGGCTTAAACTAAGTAGGATAAAGAGGATTTAAAACTTAATAAAACTAGCTAGTAACCGTAATAATAGTATAGATTGCTATAATAAGAACGCCTTTAAGCCAGTTTATTTTAGTATTAGTTATAGTAGATTACCTATATAGAAAGGAAAACTTACTAGATTTGCTATTCTAGATAAGATAATTTATTAAAAGTACAGTAATAAATAAAATAGTAATTAGAAAGGTATTAAAATAAAGCGTTATATAATCCTAGCCTATAATCTAATTAAGTATAATAACAAATAGGAGAACTAGAAGAGCGATTTATATACTAAATCTAATAGTAATATTAATTGCTAGATTTATTTTATCCTTATAAGCTACTATAACCGCTATTACGTGCTTAGCAGCGTTTTTAATAATTAGGAGTAGGATAAGACTGATAAAAGTAGTGGAGATAGTGCCGCTTACCGTAATATTACTAATACTGTTAACTATAAACTTGGAATAGAAGGCGACTAACGCGGTAGAGATTTTAAGGGTTATAATTACACCCCAGATCGTTAATTGGGGCTCCTTAATCTCGTTATCTTCCTTTTCTGCGTTTAAATCCTGTATAGGCTATTCTTGGTTTACTCCGCCTCTAGATATAGCCGGCGCTCTAGCACTAATCTATATAATACTATAGAGAGGTATACCCTGCTTATAGGAGGACCTGCGCTTAGGAGCCCTTTAGCTTAGAGTATTATATATTTTAGTATATAACTTTAATTAAAATATAAGGTAGCAAACGTATATAATTAGGAGGATAATAGCTATTCTATGGGAAAGCTCCAGATTAAGTATAGAGCTATTAGGGCTTATAGCTACGTAGGTTAGTACCTATTATAGGTCTAAAGCTATTATTTAACTTACTTAACAGCGTAGAGTGGAAGGTAGTTGGAATAATTAGACTGCTAACGTATAGAGCTAGAAGACCGGCCGTAGTACCTGCTACTGTTATATTGAAATGTTGTTCTACCTAGTTAATGCCTTTAAAGAAGAAGTATATACTAAGGATAAGGAGTAAGTTTAAATAATAGTAATCTAGCCCTTAGTTAGGGCTAAGATGGAGATAATTAATTTAATAGCGTTTTTACGCCAAATATTAGATAATATTAGAATAAATAAGAAGCGGAGAAATGTACCTAAAAGTTGCGTTTAAAAGACTACCTAATATATTATTAGCGCGGAGCGTAATCTCTTTAGTAGCGTAACTAAGTATTACAGTAAGCGGAATAATAGCAATAAAGTTAACAATAAATATAGTAATACCGTTAACGTAAAGATAATTAACTATAAAGCCGACGAGAACGGTAAGAAGAAGTATGTTTATTTATAAGCTAAATAAAATAGCATAAACCTAATCCCTAGCAGGTATATTACGCTTTAAAGCTACTTTTAGCCTTTTCTTTTTAATTATTAGCTTAAGATATAAGGATCTTTATAGGCCTACACCGGCCTTTTTATTAGGTTATTTATTGTTAGGCCTTATTTAGGCTGCTTAATAGGCTTTTAAAAGTGTTGCTAGATCTAAATATACTATTATAAGTATGGTTTTTAATTTTTCCTAAAAAGAGCATAATAGAGAAGGGCGATTTTATAGTCTAGAGGGTACCTATATATGGTAAAGATTAAGAAGTCTAATAGTACTTAGGCTAACACTAACGCCTTAAATCCACAATAGTGCGTTTAGCTTTTTTTTTAGTTAATTTTATAAGTGAGGATCTAAAGTAAATTCCAGAATAGTTGCTATAGAGGAGAGGAGGATTAACGTTAATAACTAGATAGAACGGCTAGTAAAAAAAGAGAAGGTGGAGTGTTTTAATAGATAAATAATAAGTAAAAAGTAAACCGACTACTTATAGAAATAAGGACGTAGTAGAACGTATAAATAAGGGTATAAGTCTATATACCTAAGTACCGGCTATTTAGTGTTTTAAATATAAGTTCTCCCTTAACGCAAGATAGATTAATAGGAGTTGTTATACCGCCTGTATAAGGCGGAGCGCTTATAAAGGGCTTAGCTAGAATATTAATTAAACTACCCTATAACGCACTAATAGCTCCTTTGCTATAGATAAGGAGTAAATATATAAGATTAACTGGCTAAGATAAGTCTACTACTTAAGTAATACCCTGCTCTGTAAAGGGTGGGCGTTAGGAGTGGATTATATAATGCTATTCCTACTAGGTAAGGCGTTATTAGGGGGTTATTATTAGCTTCTAGTTCTAGTTTATAATTTTATATAAACGCCTCTAAACCCTATACTATTGGGGCTATCTAAAAGCTAAGTTACCTATTTACCTTGTCTTAACCTTAGGCCTAGCTTGTTAGCTATTAAGGCAACAGGAAGTTACGTTGAGGCGTATAATAGGGCTTAAGTGAAGCCACGCAACCGGATAGGTATTGCTGTGCGAAGCAACGCTTAACCGGCTGCCTCTATATCGCCGTCTTAGAATAATTAAAAGAAAGGGGTTAATGCTAGCCCTTGTCGTTTAATGTAACCCTCCTATAGAGGTATAGTAAAGGTAGGTATAGATAGGAAGGATTATACTCCTATTGTGGCCGTATTATAGCGCATTTGTAATACTATGCTAGTATCCCTAAGTTAGTAAATCGGCTCGACTTTTAAGGTATAGTTAAAGCGGAGTCTACTATTAGCTCTCCTATTAGCTAGGTGGTAGAGAGGAGTAGGATATAAAAGGCCTTTATATCCTTTAACTAGATCTATATTAAGTATAGTATCCTTTAAGAAAATCCCTCCTTACTTTCTTGTAAAGATACTTAAACTATTAGCTGCCTTATCTCTTTAATAATGAGCCACTTAGATACTATAATAGAGGATACTATATTGTATTAGGCCAAGGTGCGCTTTAAATATTAAATCCTTTATGGGATACCGCTAATAGAGCTAGGATATACTATATGCTTTCTATTTTAAGGGCTCCAATAAGGCCGTTAATATAGTAGGGTAGGTATATAATAGTTACTTCCCTATAGTTTTATCTATTTGCCAGCTTACTAATATAAGTAGGATATTTAGTTAGTATCGGAATGTAAGAGTGATTTAGAGAATAATAAGGCTAATGCGAAAGGAACTATAAGGAAATACTTACTCCGCACTAATGAGATAAAGAAGCCGTCTTAATATAGTCCGTTTAGTAACTTCTTCTAATAAAGCTTACTAACCCCTAGCTTACTCTATTAGGGGCAATAGAGAGACTAGGTAGCTTAGTTAATTAACTTAGTTATAAGCTTAGCCAACTTAATAGGAGAGTTAGTAGCCTTAAAAAATGCGACCGCTATATTATAAGTTATCTAGGGAAAGTTAACAATTAGATTAACAACCTAAGAAGTAACTGGAAAGAGATAAGAGATATTATTAAGCGGCTTTAAAACGAAATCTATACTCTTAAGAGAGGTAGTAATAAAACTTTAGATTATAGAGATAAACGGGTTATAAAGGTAAGAAATAAGATTACGGCATTTAAGAGGAAAAGGGTATGCTTAGCCTAAGGATAGAGAAGTCTACAGAATTAAGGAGGAAATTTATTAGCTTAAATAGTACGCTCTTTAGTCTTATATTGTTTGCTTATTAAAGGAAATTTATATATTAGATTTAAGCTAAACAGCCCCGCCCTTTATAGCGAGTATTTGCCGTATTTATATACTTAATTAGTAATAAATTAGCAGATTTAACTAAGCTTGGCGTCTAAAGCAAGCAGAACTATATTCCCCTATTACGTATTTAAGTCTAGTCGCTCTACTAGCGTCTTCTTTACTAGTAGAGGATAGCATTATCCTTAAAATAGAAGTTAGTTTATAGAATAATAGAAAAAAAGGGGGCCTATAAGGGTTTCTAGGTCTAGAAGCTATAAAGACTATTTAATTTACTAATACGGTAAACACCCTAGCTATTTTAACCCGCGGAGTTCTACTATTACCCGTTATATCTCCTATATAAATTCATTATAATATCCTCCCGGCTGCTTATTTAAACCCTCTTTAGGTACCCATTTTTTCTTTTAATTTAGTAAGATAACACCTAGCGCAGCCTATGGTTTTAAAACTTCGGCCCGTTTAAAGTTAATTATTATTGCTTTGCTAACCTCTATATTCCAAAGTATATTATAAGGCATTATATCTTAGTGCAAAACTCCTAGTTAATAAACGGCCCGAATTAAGCGCTTAACCTATTCTATTAGGTATAGCCTATTATCGCCGTTAATATATTAAAAGATTAGTTTCCCCCTAAAACTAAGGAACATTATATAAATAATCTCTATAATACTGTTATAGAAATATAGATGGTTAAGATTAATATTTCCTAGATATACCAGTATATATATACCTTAAATCGGACAGAGGCGCTTATAGACAGTAGCCTCCTAATTTAGGTAGCTAATAAAGTTAATAATAGTGCATTTTGCGGCTAGGGTATATTTATATAACGTTAACCTAACCTTAAATAGAGCCCTATGTGTTCTATATACGCCTACTAGCTTATAATTAGAATTTAAATCTTTTAAGAGTTGCTAGCGCATAAGATTAAGGAAGGTGGGTTAGTTAATCTAATAATGGCTCCCGCTGTAATCTTATATATTTAAACACGTCTTATTAAGCAAACCCCCCTCTACTAAGCTAAGAAGACATTTTTAAGTATAATACCGCCTACCTTTACCTCTATAGCGGGAATCGCGACTAAATAATAATCTGCTAGTAAGGTCTAGGGCTTAGGGTAAAGGCTAAGGTAGGGACCGCTAAGATAGATAGCTTAGAGTATTAGGATTAAACTTATTATTACTAAACTCACTCTAATTCTGTAATAGGTAACACCGGAAGAAACTAGTTAACGTTACTCTAGGTCGGAGCTAGATAGGTAATATATAAAGAAAATTATTTTGCCTAGGTGCCCGGTACTTTAATAAAGGCGCATTATATATAGGAATTATATCTAGTAGATTATCATAGATTACCTCCTAGCTTTTTAGTTAAGCGGCTATATTAGTCCGCTAATTTTAATTCTAAGGCGGCGTCTTTAGCGCCTAAAGGGTAAATACTAGTATCTATCTAACGGCGGTTAGATATAATTAATTTCCCCTATCTAAATCCAGTGCCTATCTAGTTGTCTCCCTAACGTTACCCTTAGGGATAGATAGGAAGTAGTAAACCGTTTTAGGATTATAGGGCACTTATAGAAAGATAAATGCTTTACTAGTATAAATATACCTATACTTTAGTCTAGCCTAGACTATATAAGAAAAGGCCTAAGTAATAATAGCAGCGACTAGGTAACGGAAGTGGTCCTATAGGCTGTTGATATTATGGCAGCGGACTACTTCCTTAAGTTTTATATTATTAAGACCCTTATAGATGTAGCTAAGAGTTAGTTTATAGGGAGCCTTATACTTAATAATAAAAGTAGTAATGCAATACTTTGTATTCTAAGTTTTACTAAAAGTGTTATATATATAGAACTAATCTATATAAGGACGCGACGACCTTACTAATTCTGCCATTACTATAGCCGTAGGCTTGGCTAAGCCAGCTAAGCCTAGTAGCTTTATCTGCTTAGCCTAGGCTTAGAAACGGGGTAACTAATATCGCTAGTTTCTAGATATACTTATTTATTATATATCCTCCTCTATCCGCCATTCCGGGCTAAAAGTATTAGTATAATTTTTAAACTTTACTAACCCTTTTAGGCGGAACTTCCGCCGAAGCGTCGGATTATTATAAAGTTATTTAATAATTAATAATATATGGTCCTTAACGGTATAGCGCTAAAAGTAATTTAAGTCTAGCTTAGAACTTATTATCCTTTAGTAAATAGCCTCCCTAGACTCTTCTAATGTATATAGCGAAGTAAAGTGCCGTTCTAGTATGAAATTCGATCCTATAAGGTCGTTCTAGATGGCTTCCTACTATACTAAAAAATCTTCCTATGCTTAGATTCTTTTGGGGCAAATCTTATTATTCGCATTAGTAGGGTCGCCCTATGTTAATAACGTCGCATTAATTTGAATAGTAAGGCCTGAGTAGAGATAGGCATGATAGGCGTTAAGAAACTTAGGTAGTGTTGTCTTATAGGTTTTTCCCTTAGCTTCTTCCCGGGCTCGCTCCGCTTCTTACTATCTATATTATTCTTCTTCCTATACGCGCTCTGCTTCTTCCTATATACGCTCTACTTCTTCCTATATACGCTCTACTTCTTCCTATACACGCTCTACTTCTTCTCGTCTACGCTACTCCTCCTCCCATCTACGCTGCTCTTCTTATTATTTACGTTGCTCTTCTTACCGTCTACGTTACTCTTTAAGGAAAAGCTGTTTATAATCGGGTAACTATTAGGCTATATTATAGTGGCGATAATAATAATAACGGGAGAGCGTATAGGGGAGAGTTTTGTTTATAGCGGATGGGCGATTTAGGCTAAGCGGATTAATAGAAATATCTAAACGGTTTTACTAATAATCCGGAACCTGTAATAAATAGCCAAGTTAAGGACGGATGCAAATTTTAAGCTCTACGCTAGCGTCCTTTTTAGCCTTGCTATATTTAAGCCTTATACGTTATATATAAATCTAAATTAATAAGAAGCAAATCTTATAAAGATCCTAAAACTAGAAATAAAAGAAATATATAAGACCAAATCTAGAAATATTAAAGAAATTCCCATATAATAACTCCTATAAACTTTATAACGACTTAAAGCCCCCTTATATATACTTAAAGAAGTCCCTATATAAACAGCCCTATAAGCGTAGCTATAAGTCTAAGCCCCCTNNNNTAACNTAACTACNCCTCCCCACTATACCGGAATAGATGAACAACCACTGTATATAATAAGTAGAGAAACGACTTAAATAAAAAGAAAACACTATAAAATAACATATTTATATCCTTAAGGTATAAATCTATAAGGACTATAGTCTTAAACACGACTAATAGTTGCTAAGGCGGTATATATTCCAGGTCCATAAGAAATATAAAAAATCCTAGGTTGCTAGCATAGATTTATATTCTATTATCGCTTTTAAGATAATAAATAAACTTATCTAAGGGAAGGTATAGATTGTTGTAAATACTTTATAGCTCGCTATAAGTTAAGCGGGCTGAGACTTTAGTGGGAATGGTGAAATATTATCTTATTTCGCGATAGGCTAAACAAAAAGAGGCTAAAGTTTTAACCCTTTTACTAGCTTTTATTAGAACTCTTCTTTGTATTTATACCCTATATTTATAGATTTAGGACTATAAAGCTAAGGCCACCGTATTTAATTGTCGCCTATATAGCCTCGTCGCTTAATATATCTTTATTACTATCTGCCTATATTTCTTAACCTTTAGTACTAAAACGATTTTCTCCGCTATATAATGTCTCTACATCCCATTCTTAATCCTTATTACTAGAGTTACTCTTCTAACTAGTTAACGCCTCTATATTACCGTCACTATCTCTAAAGCCGATTTCTCTATCTATAAACGCCTACTTACTAGCTAACGATTTAGGGACGCTACGCTTATAGGTACTTAGGGTTACGGGATACTACTTAAAGAGAAATTATAGTTAATATTATTGGGATATAGAACAAGCCTATAGGCCTCTGTACTAGCTGCTTAGTGCCTTAAATATAAGTCCTCCCTTAGCGCAAGGCAGATTAGTAGGAGTTATTATACCGCCCGTATAAGGCGGGGCATTTATAAAGGGCTTAGCTAGGATACTAACTAAGCCTCCTAGCAGCGTACTAATAGCTCCTTTACTATAGATGGGGAGTTAATATATAAGATTAACTAGCTAGGGTAAGTCTACTACTTAAGTAGTGTTTTACTCTATAAAGGACGGGCGTTAAAAGTAAATTATATAATACTGTTCCTGCCAAGGGAGGCGTTATTAGAGGTTATTATTAACTTCCGATTCTAGTTTATAACTTTATATAAACGCTTTTAAACCCTACTAAGGTATACAGCGTCCGTTAGGGATTGTTAGCTATTTAAATCTAGCAATAGCTTAGCCAATGGCTACTTCCAATAATGCCTCACTTATAGATCACTCTAGGCGCTTATAATCTTGGGCGTAGATAATATATAAGCTAAGAGTAATTATAGCTACTAAATATTGTACTACGGACACCATATAAAGTGGAAAAGGGCGGCTAGTATACTTCGCCTTTTCCTTCTACCCTCTATCCTAACTTAGCCCTAAAAGAGAAATGGAGTATAAACGTCGTGCTCCTAGTTCTTATATGCCATTAATTTAACTTACCTTTAAATTTAACCTATTAACTATATATCCCTTACCATCCTTATAAGAATATTAAACATTATATATATTACCTTAACTAAATTTAGATACGTTGCTAATATAGCCTATAGGCCCTCAATTAGTACCTATAAAGACATTACTATATACTACCTCCCTAAAGATATTATATCTAATCGTCAACCTACTAGAAACCCTAAATTATCTTAAAATTATATTAACGCTAAAGACGCAGCATCTAATAGCAGAGAAAAGAAATAATTATAGCTTTCTGGTCGTATATAGGAGTAGATACTTTATACACCTACCTAAACACCTAATAAGGCCAGTTCTTACAAAAAGGACGATAATATAAAGGGCGATATATAAGAGGATACGGTTTAGGCAAGTATATAAAAAATATACCTTAATTACCTTAGGGGTTTAAAAGGCCACGGCGAATCTAAAATAGACTTACCTAAGCTAATAGAGGACCATAGCGAGGCTAAAATAGACTTACCTTAACTGAAAAAGAACCATATTAAAGGCTTATCCTAGTAGATAAATATAGTTATAGGTTCTAAATATATTTCGCCGGTACCTAGAGGTATATTTATAAGACGCCTATATTATTTTACAACACTAATAATTAAGTAGAGAATGGTTTAGTCCTTATATATCCATCTAAAGTATTAATAATTTCTAATACCAAGATCTTAAGCGGATAAGTAAAGTATCTTATATCCTAGTTACCTACTTATTATATAATAAAGGATATAATACGCCTTTAAAACCCTAGTTATAGAGGAATTATATCTTTATATAGTCCTATCGCAGTAATATACTGGTATCCTACCTAGGTTTTAGCGGTAGCTATACCGCAAAAGAAACTTTTATTATACTATATTGAAAGTCCTTATTACCTCTGCCGTTATGCTAAGATATATAAACCGCTTAAAGATATTATAATAGAAATAGCTAAGAGGGGCAAACTATGTAAGCAAGGAGATTAACTAGGAAAAGCATTAGAGGATCTATTAGAAGAGATATTAAGAAGAATAGTACGTAAGAGAAAGGTAGATTATATTAAAGATAGGGGTTCTAAGAAGTCTAAGGAATAAGAAATTTCCTATAAAGACTTTCGCAATTACGTTAATTTCTTTTAGCATTTATTAAGGATTAAGGCGTTAATTAGGATTTCCTTGGCTTGGTATTTTGTTTTTATATAGTTGCTTCTATATTAAGAATCTCTTGTTATTATCCATATATAAATAAACAAATTCTTGCATATTAGATTAAAGTTAGAGACTTGCTTATAGTAAGCAAGCTTAATAAGTCCTCCACCTTTATATACTTAGCAGTGATAAGTTAGCCGCCCCGTAACTCGCTTAGTCCTTAAGGTCGTCGCTTTCTAATCCGGATATCTTAAAATTAACCTTTATTAACCTATCCTCTTTAACTTAGTTAAAATGTGCTAGAGTTTTCTTAACTAGAACAGAATAGAACCTTTCCTTTAAAATAGTTAGTATATTCTATATAGTAATAAAAAGAAGAGGGCCTACTAGGTCTTATAGGTTTAGAGGCTATAAAGATTAATCTATAGACGTATAAATATAAAATCGACTATTGCGCCGTATAAGGATATAGTAATCTACGTCAAAGTGTTGCTTTAATCTATTGGCCTTTTCTAAGAAGGTCCCCTTTTACTTTTAAAAATTCTTATTTACGGCTTGCTTTAACCTTAATAGTAATTTTTACTTTAAACACATAACTGTAATAAATAATTAATGGCTTAGTAGCTCTCTGGTGTTTTTATAGGATAACTAGTATATAGGTTAACTAAATTTTATATTAATAAGGTGGGAATGTTAAGAGTAAATATAGAATATATCCCTTAATGTTGGCCTAAGTTACGGCTCTAAAAACTAAATCTTATTTTAAGAACTGGGTCCGATTTTAAAGACTATATTCTAATTCTAAAGACTATATCCTAAGTCTGTTTTTAGGAACGGGCCAGTTAACTATTAAAAACGTCTGCTAAGCTAAACACACTAAACACGGCTAAAAAGGTATAGCGGTTAAGCTAAGCGGCTTAATGGTCTTAAAAGAGTAAGTATAGGGCTATTTTTACCCTAGCTTAAATCGCGATCCTAAAACCGAACCTAGCTTTAGGAAATAGCTAATTAACTATTATAAAAAGGGCGCGATCCTAAAAACAGGATCCGGTTTTAAGAAACAGGATCCTAATTTTAGAAAATGGGTCGATTAACCACTATAAAAAAAGGTTAACTATCTATATTTGGCATATTAGGTTTAGCTTATTTTAGAACTAGCCATGTAATTATATATAGGCGCTTATATAACTAACCCTAGGAAACCCGCTTTTAGGAGCCCTACTATATTAGAGCCTTACGCGTTACGGAATAAACTAAAACCAGTTATTATAGCTTAGTATTTAACTAAGCCCTACGAAGCCTTAGTCCGAGCCACGTTAGGTCGGCTTAACTTTTCCGTGCCTAATCTTTAATCTTCTATATTCGCTTCTACCTTACTTCCCTTCTTTATACTTTTCTCCCTAGCGTGTATAGGCACTAGGACTAAAAACGAGACGCTATAAAGTACGGGCGCCTAGATAAAAAGTGACGCTATAAAGCACGGGCGCCTAGATAGAAAGTGACCCTAAAGCACGGGCTCCGGCCTAAAAGTGATCTAAAGTTCAAGCTCCTAACTATAAGAATTCTAGAGTATAAGCATCTAGGCCAAAAATAAGACGCCCTAAAATGCGATACTCTTTAATTAGGCCACTAAGGTTTATCGCGGGGGACTAACTAAATATTATCTGAAGCCGACTATGTCTAGTTTAAGCGCTAAGTAAAGGAGTAAAATAAAGTAAAACCGTATCCTAAAAGTATGCTGGCCGCGTATATATATATATATATATCGCGGCCCTCGTTCGTTTATATAGATACTCTTCGCCGCTATTATAATGAAATTAATAACTCTCCTTTAGTATATCTTAACTACTTATATATTTATCTACCTAAGTTTTTACTTTTATCTTTATTTTTATAATAGAAAACAGAAAGCAATATAACAAACTTTAATACTAGCAGCCCTCCTCTTATTGCCCCAATTTATTTCTGCTATTGTTTTAGTTATTATTAATATATTTTAGGATTATATACACTGTATATTAAATTATAGTTAATTTTTAGGCCAGAAACAGAACTAATATCCTATTATAGCTAACGTAAGATTACTGCTTATTATTTTATGCAGGTTTGCAACTATTCCTCTAATTATTAAAGTAATTTATAAAGTAAATTTATAGAGGGGTAAAGCTAATAAATATAGTATACGTTGCTAAATAATATTCTTTTTAAAGTTGATAGTAGTAAGCCGATTTTTATAGGGGTTAGGGCAGTAGTGTTCTTATTAAGGATAGCACTCTTTAGATTATAGGTTCTCCCTATATACTCTCCTAACCTTTCCCTTTAACCTATACCTATAGTTTAGTTGCCAAAATAGGCTATATATCCCTCTTAAAGAGTTCCCACTTTTGGTTTATATTAAAGGTTGGTCTTATTAGCCTTAAAGAGATCTTTATTACCTGTGTATATTTAATTCTCCTTAAAAGCCGCATTAGAAAGTAGCCCAATTTTATAGACCATTAAGGCTCCTACTGCTAAAAATTACTTAATTTGTTTACTATAGAGCGTAATAACCCTATCTAAAGGCTTACTATAATAGTCCTTATAAACGCCATTATAGTACTCCCTATCCTAGCGTGTGTGGTACTAGCAGCTACTTATAAGGACTATAATATCCCTTTTATAACGGTAAACTTTTCCTTATAGTATATCCGATTTATTACTAACTAGCTAAAGTTTTAAATTGCCTATATTGGCTGGAGAAGACCCTAGTAAATTATAGCGTGAATACCTTTTATTACCCTAACTAGTCCATTGCCCTCTTATCCCTCCTACTATAAAAGGTTAAATAATAGCTAAACAGCTCTTACAGGCCCTTTGCGGTTTTCTTACTTTTTCTTAAAAGATAGTATATGCTGAGATTTTTATTATATACAAGATAGGATAAAAACAATTGCAATATAAGGAGATTAGTATATACTAGGCTTAACGCCGCTTAATTAGAATTTTTAGCATCTTTAGTTATTGATATCTTGCTAGATCTATATATACCACTCCTAACGGCTTTCTTATATCCAATGTATTGGTCGCATATTAAGATATAATAGTATAATTATTTCAGCCTTACCTACTTCTGTTATTAAAATGGATTTAGTATATAGCCTTTAATGAAAATATGCGGTACCGAATGCACGTCTATCTAAGGCTTACGCCTTATATAGACTTATAGGCGCCTTTTACAATCCTTATTTACTAACTAAACGGGCATATAGAAGAGCCCTATAAAAGTTACGCCGGATTAACTTTGGGAACGCCTAAAAGCTTAGGTTCTTTTACGTATATATTATTACGACTATTACCGCTAGCCTTGCCTTAAGAATATAGGACAATTAATTGCTATAGTATAGCTATCTAAAACCTGTCCTAAGCTACAGAAACAGTGCATTGCCTATATTAGTAGGTAATTAAAAAGGAGGGATTTCTTTATAATTCCCACTCTTAGATATATTAATTCCATTTTACTATATAGGGTAATGTAAGAGTATCCTAGCTACTATTAAGTTAATTTCGTAGTACACCTTAACCGCGTTACTTAAATTTTAGCTTACTAGATGCCTTAATTAACAGGCGCCTTAGCTAAATTATACGGCCGCTCTAATTTAACAAAATCTTCTTTGTCCGCATTAACTTGGGATTAGTTAGAGTTAAACTTAGCTAGGCTTTCCTAAGGAACAATTTGATACGCCAGAGGTAATTAATAGTTAGTATGCCGATTTTCGTCCCCCTAGTTAAATGCCTAGTTAGTTAATTATATAAAGTAGTATCTTCTATATCTAGGGTATAGGCGTCATAGTCTAAGAAAGTTTAGGGGGCTTCTTATAAAGATAAATATACACATTTTTCCTAAACAACTATATAGAGATAAGGAGGCTTTATAATAGAGTAAGGGAGCCTTATAAGTAAGCGAGGGAGTAAAAGAGCTATATAAAGAAGTTAGTAAAACGGCTTAGCTAGCAGATATATATATAAAGTTAAGCCGTTTAAGAAACTATATTCTAAATCCATTAACTAAGATCTAGATTTTATTTATAGAATATATTCTAAAAAAATTAATAAATTTAGAAACTGGGATATAAATATATTTTTATTATAATTTAGGTTAAGTAGGAATATACGGCAAATAATTATAAAATAAAATAGTATTACATTATTTAAATATCTAATAAATATTATATCTTACTAGCGTAAAATTGTATATCTCCTTCTCCGTTATTTCTCTCTCTTTTACGTTTTAGGCTCTTTCCTATACCTATAGGATAAACTCTATGGATTTTGTCTAAGTGACTTCGCAACTTATAAGGATTCTAGGAGGTATGCTTACACACTAAACAGTCTGCTGGCCCCTTAGGTAACTTATTTATATACTAATTAATATATACGTTAAAGTAACACGGCTTTAGAAATTGTTAATATTCTAACTAGCTAAAGCAAAATAGGCAGCGCCTAGCAATAGCAATAATTCCGTAAGTATATATAAGGCCATAGAATATAGGAGGGGTTTAAAGGTGGCCAGAACAATAATTAGCCCAATTTAAGTCTAATTCTATTTATAGAGAATATTTATAACAGAAATATACGCTTATTAGTAAAGTTAGCTTATATAGAACGCTATAGTCCTAAAAGAGGTATAAGCTAAGCTTAATATAGTTTTCTATAGGGCGGAGGCACCCGTTCTATAAACAACACTCTAGGGCTATAGATAGCAAATAGCTAGTAATATAGGATATAACCTATTTGGCAATATTAATGCTAGTATACTTAAATAAAGTAGAGCAGCCAGCCTAAAGGCATTTTAGCACGCAGTCTTTAAGTTACGCTGTTAAAATTTCCTTAGCAGCTAAAGCTTTGCTCTTTTAGCAGCAACGGAGTAGATATAACTTTATTAGAATCCTATTAAAAAGATAAGCAAACGCCTTCCTATACTAAGCTAAAGTCTTACTTTAGGAGGCGCTTTTTACACTATAGACAGCAACCTATAATATTAGGCTTAGCCTCCGGAAAATAAACGGTATATTGTGCGCCATTTGCCATTTCCACTAACGGTTAAATAGCTTCACTAAGGGTATAATGCCGATTACGATAAAAGCTGTAAATAACTTCATATCTTAAGGGCTTATATTTTAGTAGATATTTAAGATTTTAAGGCAATTTAATATCCCTAAGCTTAGCTTTGAAAGTTTAAGCACTAGTAACCTCTATAGGAACTAAGTTCGACCATAAAAGGCTTAAAATTTACTCTTTTTGTCCTCTTGCGAATATAACTAGCTTAATAGTAGCTTGTCTAATAGCTTTTATTAGTTTTAAAATGTTAGTATAGAACTGCATAAATAATATATTGCCTTACTTTTTCACGCGTTTGCTTCTTTCCTATAGGCTCTATAGTTATCCTTTAGTAAGGCCGTTAATGTGCGCTTATAGTACCCGCGTTTTGCGAGCTCTTTAATTATATCTTATAGCACTACTAGTTTTATTATAGAGTTGGCCGCTATACTCCCTATAGGGTATATTAGTCGCAGTATAGGAACCTTATCCATGTCCGTATTAAAGGATAATTAGAAGAATCTATTTAAGGTATTAGATTAAAGTAGAGATAGATCTAATACACTTCGGATTCCCTAAATAACGCTATTGGCGATTGTAAAGGCTAAAAAAAGGGTAACCAGATATATGTCTTATTTAGATAGATTATTTATAAGCACTATCGTGACCCTAATTACGGTAAGGAGCAGTTATAGGTATATTTTAGGTAAACCTACTTATTTAATCGCTTTTTTAATTTAGGTTCTATACTGCAATTTAATAGTAATAGGAAACGTATATTATATTAATACGTGGTTATAAATAAGCTAAAATCCCAATAGTGGAGTCCTTTCGGGAAATAGTGGGTCGCTTATAATCTATGGTGAATTAAAAGTAGAAGGATAAATGCTAATTAAATCCGAGATTGAGGATACTCGTAGGAATATTTATCTTGCGCCTAAAGAAAGTAAAAAATGTCTCTAATAGTAGACGTTAAGGCTTTAGGCTTAATCTAATAAGCAAGTACTTTAGAGGATAGTTAGTAAAGGTTTAGAGGTAGCTGTTGAAGCGCGGAGTTAGCGCAGTCTGCTATAGGTAAAAAAAAATAAAAACTAAAGGAGATAGCGATAATAGAGAGAGCTAATAATAATTCCTTTATTAATTAAAGGTAAAATGGGCCCATTAAAGGCCTATTAGAAGGGCTATTAGAACGCTTAAAGAAATAGTAAACAATAAATTTAAAAGTTTAATTGTTGGCGGTAATAGCATCACGTAACTTCCTAAATTTTAAAAAAAAAGCCCTATTGTTCCGGTCTTAGCGAATATAGTAAGGTAAGGGGCGCAGGTGGGAATAATGTGGGCGCTATAGCTTAATCGTTTGGTGCTGCTTTAAGCGCCAAGACCATATAAATTAGGATCTTAAATGCGGCATATTTACTTAAAAAAGGTTAATAAATAATAAATTTTTAAAAAGGGATGGTAAGTGATAGAAATAGGCGGTAAATTTTTAATAAATAGCGTGGATATATAGCGTTTTCAGGTCCATAACTAATTATACCTATTAGTTTTAGTTCGTTCTATAACGTATAAGGTTTTAATATAGTGGGGCTCTTACGCGATCTACTAAGAGATCGCCAGATATCTCTTAGATGAGGCTACGCCCCTATAACTTAATGTGATGCGAAATTAGGAGGCAGCTGGCACGAATATAGGTGGGGAGAGGATAAGGGAGAGAATGATGCTAGAGTTAGCGACAACAGTTTGCTTAGCATAAGGAAGTTAACCGTAGCCTTTACTCTTTCTTAGTGACTAGTTTTCTAATAAAAGTTAAGTATATATAGTGTCGAAGTCTATATTATTATCCTTTCTAAGTAGTAGCTAAACCACTAGCTTATATATCTTATTTATTAACCCTACTAGCCGCGTATTTAATAAATACATTTCTCTTATTTTATGTTAGCCCTCCGCTGCCTACTATAACGGCGTTTTGCTATATTTATCCTTAGATTTCGCGTTAACGCCATCCTTAAGTAATAGTTTTACTACAGTCTTATGTGCCTATTAAGTAGCCTATAAGAGTAGTGTTCGACTATTACTATCCTTAGAATTAAAGTTGACGCCTTTCTATATAAGCAGTAGCTTTACTATCCCCTCTTATCTACTCTCTATAGCCTATAAGAGCGGAGTCCGACCTTTAATATTAGTAGAGTTTAGGCTAATGCTGTCCTTTATTAGCAATAGCTTTACTATTACCTCGTACTCGTGTTCCATAGCCGCTAATAGTGGTGTTTAATTATAGAAGCCTTTAAGATTTAGGCTAATACTATCCTGCGCGAGTAGTAGCTTTACTACCCCCTTATACCCGTTTATCGCGGCCTATAACAGCAATATATTTTTAAGAGCGCTCTTAGGATCTAGGTTAACGTTATCCTGTATAAGCAGTAGCTCTACTACTACCTTACTTCTATATTCTGCAGCTAATAATAGTGGCGTAGCCCTAAATTTATCCTCGGAGTTTAGATCAATATTATCCCATATAAGAAGTAGCTTTACCACCACCTTATAACCATTACTCGTAGCCAGTAACAGCGGCGTCCAACCAAAATCGTCTATCGCTTAGATATTAGCTCCTACTTCTAGTAGAATATAAAACTCCGCTTCTTATCTACATTCTATAGCCTATAATAACGCTAAACTTTTAGAGCGCTGTGGTAATTCGTTTATTAATAAAAGCAGTAGCATTTCTAGACGAAGAGAGACATATATATTAGCTCCATACTATTAAGATCTAAATAATTAATAGAAATCCGGTAGTAGAAGGCTTACTATCTAAGTAGCTGGCTGTGTGGTAGTATTAAAGTATATTTTAAGGATATAAGTCCTATAACTTAACCTAGCAAATATAAGGTAGATTACCCTTTACCGTAAAAGGGTTTAAAACATATCTATAGAAGAAGAGGTGGCGTAAGAGGTATTTATTTTATTAGACCATTATTACTTATTTTTACTAAACGTTAAATATAAAAAAATATTTCGAAGTTGGGATTAGATTTAGGAAACCGAAAATAGAACTAAAAAACGGGAAAATAATAAGGATTTCTTTAGTCTAGACCTGCGGAGGAGAGGCTGGATAGGCCTCTTAGATAATAGACCTATTAACTAATAGTATCCGAAGACTATCCAGATAGTCTTAGCAAAATACCCTAATATACTTATACTTATAATAAACCCCCTAATATTAAATAAATAATTTTTCTATTAGTACGGATTTATAGACCTTATAAAGCGCTTTAAAATGGTAGCACTTTTATCTAAATATCCTAAGGATAAGTAATATTATATAGATATAAAGCTTAGTAGAAGCTCTGCACGAAGCTCTACGAGGCTCTATATAAGGCTCTACGTATAAAGGCTTTACGCTAGGTAAGCTCTATACCAAGCTCTATATATAGAGGCTCTATATAAAGCTCTATGGAGGCTCTATATAAAGCTCTATATAAAGCTTTATACAAAGCTCTATACCTAGCTTATACTAAATATCCTTAGGTAAACTAATCCGTAAAGCATAGGCCAAGTCTATTAAGGGGTTAGTTAATGTTATAATAGGATATAAAGGAAAAACTTATACTAAAGGGGCTGCTTACCGCGAGCTCCCTCTTATTTATAAAGCGGCGGCGTATATAGAATTCTTATGGGAACTTTGCTGTAAGTTCTATTCTTTGGTTTTTCTGGTCTTAATAATGTGCCGCATAGAGATGCCTCCCTAAGGAAGTCCGGATAGTTTATGGCCTAGATTAAGATCTCTTAGCTTAAGGGAAGCATAGGAACTGCCTACTTGCTTCTAATTTTCAACCTCTTATTCTATCTCTTCTTTTTGTTCTCTTAGTTTCTTCTCTCCTATAGAGGCGATGCGTTATTAATAAACGATCTTAAGGGTAATATAAAAAGGTAGACGGAGCCTTACTTACGGAATCGTCGCTATATAAGCATGTTCTGATTTTCAACCTCTTATTCTATCCCTTCTTTTTGTTTTTTTTATTTCTTCTCTCCTATAGAGGCGATGCGTTGTTAATAAACGATCTTAAGGGTAATATAAAAAGGTAGACGGAGCCTTACTTACGGAATCGTCGCTATATAAGTATATTCTGATTTTTAACCTCTTGTTTTATCTCTTCTTTTTATTTTATTTTATTTCTTCTCTCCTATAGAGGCGATACGTTATTAATAAACAATCTTAAGGGTAATATAAAAAGGTAGACGGAGCCTTACTTACGGAATTGTCGCTATATAAGCATGTTCTGGATCCTTTATCTCTTACTAGGATCCTTTACCTCTAACTATTTATCTCCTTTTACTCGCAATGCCTCTCCCCTTAGTCTTAGTAACTCCACTCGTCCTCTAAACTACTAGTCACTCGTTTGCTGGTTTTATAACATCTTTTAGTACTTATTAGAGAAGGATCTAAACCAATGTAACAGGTTTCTATAAGGGGGTATAAAGTAGTACTCTTCTTTATAAGGTTGTATAGTTTATTCCTCTTTAGTATTAAAGAATGTCTTATCTAAGTACAAATATTAAGAAGATTTTATATCTAAAGAGTGACTTAGAGGAGTTACGGCTGCCTTATTTCTAGGTTACAGAACTTTAGGCTCTAGGTAAAGTTAAGAAAATAGTATTTAACGTCTACGGAGGGCTATAAGAGGGGAAAACGAGATCTTTAATATTTAGCTTGTTAGTGTTTAGTGCCTAATAGTTAACTATTTAATAGGACTAAGAGAAAATGTATAACAATAGCTGAAATAACCAATAAACACGATGGGGAAGAGGTAAGTACTAAGTAAAGTATAAAACGTTATATATATACCGTCGACGGATTAAGCTAAAAAGGCCAAGTGACCTATTTTAGATAAATATATAGGTTAGAGAGAGGACTGCTAAGCTAAATAGTAAGAGACTGCTAGAGGAAGTATAGGGAGGCGTAATTTATTAGCCGGATAAGGGCACTATCGGAACTATTATAAACAGGTACTCCAGCAAATTAGTCTAGTAGCGCTTTATCGCTAATTTAGACAGGCGGTGACTTTACTAGTTTAGTTAGTAAAATAAAGGTTAGACGGATATTGCCTTTATTAACTTAATTTAACGAATGACTATAGGAATAGAATTGTAGATTTCTTATATTATAGCAGAGGCGGTTTAACTAAAATATAAAAAAGTTAATCGCAATTACGTATAGAGATCTAATCTACTAATAGTAGGAATTTATAACACCTATAACTACTATTAAGATCCCGCCAGAGAAAACATAAGATAAATATTAATTGCATAACAGTAGTCTCCATTTTCTCGATTTCCTTAGTTCCTCCTAGCTTAAAGAACTGTAGACTTATAACGATGTTATTGTCGGGAATAAGGCAAGCGGTCGTCACGTATCGTCACGTGTCGCCGCGGCACTAGCGTGGTGAGGAACCTTAAGTTCCTCACCCACCCCCTAATTCCAAACAACAAGCTTTATAACCAACATTCACTATATCTACTTAAGTAGCATTAGTGAGTTACCCTATATAACCAACACTGATTAGTGGTTAAATATACAGTCAACTATAGAGCAGCTAGGTTATTAATAGAAGAGACAGTCTCGTATAGGGGTGCCATATACGCTTATATAGAATAGATCCCGGCGATACTATGCTACCTTAGACTTGCGAAAAACTAGTAATAGAAGTGTCACTAAGTACTAGGAGATACTAAGTTGCGTCCATTACGTAGAATAACTACGTTTATAAAGATTTGGTTAAGTACTATAGGTTAAAAGTGTCACTGAACCTACGGTCCCAAGTCAACGTCCGAAACGCGTCGACTACATCTCAAATTGCCTACCTTTTAACAGCAAACCTACGAGATCCTACAAAGCCAAAATTCCTACCTACTGTCGACGTACAACCCCCCGTCGATTCTACCTCTACAAATCGGCAGCTATAGTTCAACAGCTGCCTTACATAAATCTCGATTGCCTACCTATTAATTAACAGTATCTTATAAGAATATATAATTAATACTTAACTACACCTACTATAGCGTTAACCTACCTAAAGAAGTACGAAAAAGATATTAACCCAGAGATATGGAATAGAGATATTAACCCTATAAATACTAAGCAACAGAACCTAAACAGATTCTTATTATACCGTATAGTATACTATATAGACAGCAAATACAACAACACTGTGCTATAGTATTATATAAAGGAGGACTTTATAGGATAGACAAAGGAAACATAGGCTCTTGCGAAGAAGACTATTATATAAAACTTCCGTAACTTCCTTTGGGAGAACAGAGTATTTATCCCAATGGATAGAGGTATTATTAGAGATAACATTTAGGAGTATATTATTAACGTAAAAGAAGAACATGAATGGACTCCACAAGAGATTAAGCACTAAAAGAAGCTTAGCTTATAATAGAATCTACAAGAGATTAAGCACCAAAAGAAGCTTAACTTACGAGGGAATCTAAGCAATATACCACTAGAGACACTTCCGCCTCTATCTTTAGCTCCACATCTATCGCTTCTACCTCCGTCTTTAGTTCCGTACCCATCACTTCTACCTCTGTCTTTAGTTCCGTATCTATCGCTTCTACCTCCATCTTCAGTTCCCTAGTATCCGCTAATTTAACTCGCAACTTTAACTACTGCCCCTTAAGAGCAAGCATAAGATCCCCTTGCTTCGCGATCTAATAACCTCCAAACTCCGCTATAGTAAGATTAGGTACTATGCCCTATTCTATTAAGCTCTACGTTCCTACCATAGCCCTTACTTATAGAGCTTACAAAGCTCTATTCAGACCAGGAGAAGAAGTTTTATAAGGAATTAGAATATAGTAGAGGGTACGATCAATGCCAGCCATAAAGCACTTATAGAGGTTCTTGTGGAGATCCTCATAGAGGTCCTCGCGGAGGTCCTCGTGGAGGTCCTTATAGAGGTCCTCGTGGATGTTCTTATAGAGGTCCTCATAGAGGTCCTCGTGGAGGTTCTCGTAGAGATCCTCGTGGAGGTCCTTATGGAGGTCCTTGTGAAGGTCCTCGCGGAGTTTCTCGTGGAGGTTCTCGCAGAGGTCCTCGTGGAGGTCCTCGTAGAGCATTAAGAACTATTTAGGATTTAATGAATTAATGGCCAAGATAACCCGGCAGATGCGATGACAAAGGCAATTTAAGAGCATTCCTATTAGTTAACTATTGTTCCCATTTGCTCGAGCTAGCCGTATCTAGTTACACTCCGCTAGCTCCGCAACCCTATTTTAACAACGTAGTTTCCTAGGGCGTGCTACCTACTAAATTCTACCATATTCTGCCGACCCTAACGTCCGCTAGCCAATTAGGATTTTCCATCCCTGGGATAGAAAATCGCTATTGGCTCGCTTACTACTAGCGCCTTAGCGGCCCCCTTATCTTTATATTAAACCCTAACGTCCTTTCTTTTCTTCTTCTTCTTTTCCTTAGCTTTGTATCTTTATATATTAGCAATCTACAAGTATATATAGATGGCAACCATAAAAAAAGAGTTGCTAGTGTCGGGAATAAGGCAAGCAGTCATCACGTATCGTCACGTGTTGCCGCGGCACTAGCGTAGTAAGGAACCTTAAGTTCCTCACCTACCCCCTAATTCTAAACAACAAGCTTTATAACCAACATTCACTATATCTACTTAAGTAGCATTAGTAAGTCACCCTGTGTGACCAACAGTTATAGTCTTTATTAAAATCGTCATAGGTATAGAAATACATTTATTCTTCCTTGCTAAATATACAAATTGTTTTATAGGCGATATTAGTTATAACTTCGCTATCTAAATAAAAACGCTAACGAAGCTTACGGTAAGCGGCTAACCCAAGTAGTAGATCCCCCTGAAATTGTTTTATTTAGGCTTTAGTGGCGCTAAATAATAAACTGGTAATACGATAAGGGGAACATTTCCCTACGTAATCTAAGAGTATAGATAACGGTAGATCCTATCCGGTGACTTGGTTTTATAAACTAGTAAAAAAAGAGAAGAAGGAGGAGGAGATATTAATTCTAAATCTATATTAACAGATGATTTACTAGCAGTTATTAAGCGTAGATCGACAGTTAATATATTATCTTTACCAGTATATTAATCCGGGGAAGAGGACGGTTTAAAGTATCTAATACCACTATATAGTATAATGCGAAGGTTTAAAACGGATATTATTAAAAAAAGGACCTGTAAATGTTAGTAATTAAAAGAGAAGTAGTTTATAAAGATATACCTAGTTTATATTATAACCTTATTCCGGGAATTTCAATAACACGCCTATAGCTATACTAATCGCGATAACGAAAAATCTGTATAAGTCAGCTTGCAGCCAACCCTAATCTCTAATTATTGCGGCTTATAAGCCAAATATAGACTTACAGTAGTCTATATAGAAGGAAAGGATAGTTACGCTCCTAAGGAGAAGGATAGCCAGTATTCCGCAATATACCTTAGTTTTTATAGCAGTAGTTCCACTTCGGCAAAGTCAGTGTTAGAGCCCTAATTTAGAATTTTTATATATATAATCGCAAAATATATCATTAAAAATACCCCTAGTACTATAATAACCGAACTCCTAAGTAGATATACCTATCTTAGAATACCTATAAGGGATATATTCTTTACACTTAAGGGAAGAAAAATAGTTGCTGTAAAAATTTAAGTAGGTATTAGTTATACATAAAGGACTTAGGCTTTATACTTACCTCTAAAGTAGTTATAAGAAGTAAAGCAGCCTTTAGAAGGGCCTAGTTTAACTTATCCTACTACCTAATACCTAATAATAATCTATATACTATAGTAAGGATAATAAAATGCACTATGTTATAAGTAATTAGATAAGGCGTAATATAGGTTATAAAAGGGCTTTTAGCAATAAGAATGGTATAAATGCTGCTAAAGGTCGCGACTACGTAGGCTATAAGTATAATAATAATAAGGGGAAGAACAGAATCTATATTAATAAGTGTATTATATATTAGCCTTAGCCTAATGCTATAGAAACAGGGCAAATAACAATTAGCCTAATACTTTAAGTGGTAGGGCGCGAATGCGGGGGAATACAAAGCGGGGAGAATTGGTAAGGCCTTAAGGTAATGGGGCAACTATATAGTTAACGTGCATCTCTAGCCGCCGGGGCGTAATTGCTCTATATATTACCAAGCGTCCGTCCTCCTCTTACTACGCTATTTAAGATTTAGACATATCCGAGGATTAATTAAGAACTACCCTCCCCTATAAGCTAAAGTTAGTTTCCCTAATAATAAGATATCGCGATAGTAATTACCTCTTTCTTTTTTAGGGAGTGCTAGTAGAGTATGCCGCAAATATAAAACTAAAATCTATACTTAACGTTTATAAAGCCGCTCGCCGATTCCTATTAAGGCGTTAAAATCCCAGTTTAAGAGGGCATATCCGCAGCTAATGGTTTAGCCCCTTTAATCTCGCAGCATATCTTACTCTAATTAGAGAGTATAGTGAAGAATAAGGTTAGTTCTTTCCACTATAGGTAGTAGAGATTAATCGACTAATGGAGATAGCTTGGAAAAGTATATACTTATAGATCGCAAACATTCCGGAATGCTTATACGGAAGGAATATTAATTAACGAGCATATCGCCAAAGGTTAAAGTCCTATATGCGTGTCCTGTTGCCGCGTTACCTAGATTAGCGCACTAGCGCTAAAAAACCCCTATCGCTAAGTCGCCAAGTTTTTTAAAAAACTTGGTAACTTAGCGATAGGGTCCTAACCTAAGATATTCCTAACCCCCTTATATTAACTAGACCTTTTAATAACTCACTAGCCATTATTATAAGTTTATTTGTATCTTTAGACTTAGGTTACATTTTAGGTCTATTTATAGATATTCTTTTTAATACCACTCCTTTAGAAATCCAGCGTTGTCTTCCTTAGTTGCGTTTAGCCTCTAAGAGGCTTAATATATTACCTTTAAAACTTATTTTACTACCTTTTAAGAATAAAAGCATTTAAGGGGACGAGGCTAACCCGCTAGCTACCTTTAGCCATAAATATATCCAACGTCTTTTTCTGCCTATTTTACCTTCCTTAAAGCACGAAGGCACCTAAGAGAAAGAGGCTAGTTATTTAGCTACCTCTAACTACAAACCGACTGCGTAACTTTCCCTAACTACTATACCTCCTTTAGGATATAAAAGCACCTAAGAGAATAAGGCTAGTTATTTAGCTACCTCTAACTGCGAACCTACTTAACCCCCCCTACCTGTTTTACCTTCTTCAGAATATAAAAGTACGTAAGAGGATAAGGCTAGTTATTTAGCCACCCCTAACTACAAACCTACTTAACCCTCCCCTCCTACTTTACCTCCCCTACTTACTATTACTATTAAGGAACTAAATAAAAACACTAGTTATAGAAAATTAATCCTAAAATTGTAATTAAGCCTTAAAGAAATCCGCGTATATATCCTAAATGGAGCAGCTTTTGCTTTTTTTGTTAATAAAAAGGGGAAAATAAAAGATTGGAGGACTGATAATATAGTTAAATTTAACGGCTATAATTTACTTAGAAGACGTTTTTAAACTTACCTTACTAATCGAAACTTGGCGAATAATTTTAATTAGTAGGAAATAGCCACTTACGGCAGATTAAAACTTTAGATATTAATTAAGGATATATCTGCTTTTGTAAAAGGTAGACGTATAGAAGAGTTTTGGAGATTAAAGAACTTTTCTAAAGAGCCTATAGCTAGACGACGTCTTCTATTCAGGATTAAGTATCTTATTATTTAAGCTAGTCTAAAGACCTCTAGGATATCGGCTCTTATATCCTACTTTATAAAAGATTTTTAAATAATAAATATAAGCGAGGTACTCCTATTTATTTAATGGCTATAGAATAGATAATATCCCGAAATTTTAATATTTATATAGGAGATAATAAACTAGTTTAATTAGTGTAAGTTAATCTATATAAGTGGGGTATTTAACAAGTTAGCGTTCGCTCCTCTTATAAGTATCTCTTTTTCTATATTCTAGTAGAAATAGTAAGTTAATTACCCTCTAAACTGTATTAGTCTAGCCTAGTTAAGCTTAGCTAAATAAGTCCTCCCCTTTTCTTAGCCAAGTGGAAAACGAATCTGCTTAAACTCTAGACTTTAGTTAAACTATTTATTAGGAGGTAGCTTTAACTAGAAAACGGATAATAAATAAGATTACCAGTTAAATTAGCTAGAAGGCTAGAATGTAGGGCGGTTGGAAATACTTATAGCAGTTGCGGGTTAGTAGGCAGAGAGTATATAGACATATAAGAGTGTAATAGTGCTTCCGGATAGCAAACCTCTAACTTATTAAAGGCTATAGAACATCTTCTCTATAATTAATTAAACAATATCCTTAAACCTCTAAGTTAGTAGGCAAATCCCTTATACTACGCCTTAGTTAAGAACGCTTATCACAAAATTTCCCTACCCCTTTTAATACCCGCGGCAACCTTGCGCAAATTTTGCTAGTAAGTAGCAATAGTAAGGAGATAAGTTTTACTGCTCTGTAATAGGTATATAAGGGTAATACCGCTACTAATATACTACTAGCAAGCAGCGACAATATAGAGATAAGGTTTAATGCTTTGGAATGGGGATATGAGCCTAATACCGCCATTAATATTCCACCAGAAAGTAGCGACAGCGAGGAGGTAAGTTTTACTGCTCTGCGATGGGCATATAAGGGTAACACCGCCACTAATATGCTACTAGCAAGCAGCGATAATATAGAGACGAGGTTTAATACTCTAAAATGGGGATACGAGCCTAATACCGCCATTAATATTCTACCAGAAAGCAGCGACAGCGAGAAGGCGAGGTTTAATACTCTATAATAGGTATATAAGGGTTATTCCTAAACCTAAGCTTTAAACTTTTAATATAATATAATTATTTAACTATTTATAAAGCAGAATTAGTAGTAACGCCTAAGCTTATAAGAGAAACCGTTATAATAGCACTAATACCGCCTCCGCTCCCTTTCTATTTAATATATTACGGCCTAGCCCAGTAATAACCCTAACCGCTCTTAACCTTTAAAACCTTATTACTATCTAGGACCTATAAGTCCCTATAATAGCCAAATGCCAATATATAAATAACCGACTTATATAGATAGTATATTTAAGTATACTTCTCTATAAAATAGAGTGTTAGGCCTATTATAAGGGAAACATTATCTGCTTTAACCCCTAGCCTATAAAGTATTTCTAGCATCTTTAATCTTAGTATCTTGTTTATATTAGCCGTCTGACTTACTCTATAGAAGTAAGGTAAAGTAAACGTATAGTTATAGCACGTTAACGCGCTTAAGAGCTTTCTATAGTCTTACCTAGACTAATAAAAGGGCTTATAGATATTTCGCTAGTTTATATAATCTTCTTAATTATCTTCTTAAGGCTAGACCGTGCGAGGTCTGTATACTTTACTTTAATAACAGGTATAACAATATTGCTTTCTAGGAGAGCTTTCTTAGGCGGTTCGTTCTTACTTATGCTTATACTATTATATCCAAATTTAGTATAGACGCTGCTAGGAAATTTAACTTAGTGGCGGGGCAGGCGGTTTAGAGGGGCAGGTTTTATTAGGCTTTTTGCTTTTTAACCTCTGCTAGGTAGTAAACGTATATAGATATTAAAATACTTAGTATTTTAAATGAGCCTTAAACATTCTACGCCCTAACGCTTAAGTAAACGTTACTATTAATGCTTAGGCTTCACCATTTTTATTAGTAAGAATTTAGTAGTAATATTTTTAATACCTTAAATATACTACTAAAGGTAAGCAACTATATAGCCCGCGTCTCTTTACCTACAATAGGCTGCTAACCCCTTATTTTCCGTAGGCATACTTATAACTATTACACTATATAACCCTTAAACGGTCTCCGCCACGTATAGTACCCTATAATTAACATATATAATAGCCGCTGTGTGGGCCGCTATATATATTAAACGCCTAACATCTTATCCTATATAAACGCATTTACACCACCTTTCCTACCCTTTATAATATTTAGTAGCCCAGATATTGTATATAGCTGCAATAAGATCTACCAGCGGTATATAGCACGCGACCTTTAACCGGTCTTTATTGCGCGCGGCATCCTCTAAACAATATATATACAGCCATTAATTTTACCTACTAATTCTTATTTAATCCTAAAGGTAATACTTATAGGCAAGTAGCTCTACAACCAGCGTCTCTATTTAAAACAGAATGCTAATATCTCGTCCTCCGCAGTCGTATATACAAATTCTCCCTAAACTCCCTTATATTTAGTGCCTCCTAATTTATACCCTACTCTAAGAATGCTATTATTAAGCAGTATACGCTTATTGAAACTAGCGGCAGAGTAAAGAACTTAAAGGTGGCGCAGAATAGGCTTCTATAGATACATTTATAGCGTCTTCTCGTCTTATACCGTCTAGCAATCCCAATTTAAGCCTTAAACATTATTTTTAACCTTTATTAATCTTTACTACCCGCAATACTAACAGCGGCCCTATATTCTATAAGTGTCTAAAGTATAACTAGACGCGAGGTAGTATTTACGTAAGTTTTCTATAGCCTTATAGTCTTTAAATATATATTAGTGGCACCTCCTATCCGCGATCTAGCCTTAATAATTCCAAGACAGACACTTACCGGTTTTCGTTACCCGCCGCATATATATATATAGGTTAGGTTAATCTTTCTAAGCCTAAGCACACCGTAATTAGCGTGCCCTTTACCATCCTTTATACATTAGAAGCTTAGTCTTAAGTTAGTGCCATAATATAAAAGGCTGCTAAGAAACCTATACCTTCTCTACTAAATCCTTCGCATTATGACCTACACCTCGCAATTTTAGTAATAGCACTAGTTACTACGCGCTAATCTTAACGATTTGTACGTTTCTACCTCTAACTAATATTAGCATAACTATATTAATATAATGCCGTTAACAATAGACTTTAGACTAGTTCTCTGTTAGTTTACTAATATTTACTTTTACTATATACCACTAATATTTTATAGCAATGGCCAAGGCTATATTTTAGGCATATTGGGATATATAAATCAACGTTTAGGACAAGGTAGTTAAAGGTTACTACTATACTGTTGCTGTAGTTTAGTTATATAGTCGTATTATCTCGTCTAAAGAGCATTACTATAAATGGCGCTTAACGGGCGCTTATTGCGGCAACGGTTGGGAGGGTGTAGTTAAAGTCTTATATTGCGAACTAAAAGCACAGGCGGCCTTAGAATTTAATACTCCTAGCTAAGCTAAGCTTAAACCAAAAGCAGAGGCAGCCTTAGAATTTAATACTTCTAGCTAAGCTACGCTAGTTAATTACTAAGCTTTCTATAGGAGTAGCGTCTTTACTACTACTAATAGATTCTTAACTACTTTCTAGTAATTCGTTTTACTTAATATAATCCTATTACACTAATCCGATATCTAATTATATGTTTATATTTTTATATAGACTTACGTATAAAATAACATGAAATTTAATCTTTCGCCACTAGGATATAGTATAGGAGTTATCCTTTCTCTAGACTAGCTAGAATCTTTTATAACCAGTAATAGTGTAACGGCTATATCCTTTACGGTATATAGGAATCGTATATATAGAACGTTTAAATTAAGAGAGAAAGTCTACTTATAGCTTTTATATATAGATATAAGTTTATACTTACTGTAAAAGTTTCTTTTATAACTTAACCCCTAATATTTACGTCCGCTAGGATCTAGCCTTAGGTAGCGATTATAGAACCAAAGTTATAACTACTTATAACTATAGCTGCGCACCTTAATCCTAATATACTACCTAAGCTACAAACTTATAAGGAATTTCATTTAAATTATAATCTAAATTCGCAAATATATAACGGCATTAAAACAGTTTAAGTTTCCAACTTAACAACTTTCCCTAAACTAACAGTAACTAAGGCTTAACTAGCGGTTAAGAGGTGGTGCTAGCTAGAATCATTATTTATCCCCCTAAATTTAAAACATTTAACGAATATATTATTACTAATTACAAAATTAAATAAAATAATCTTTTAATTATAGGCGATTTCCTTATTCTAAAGGGGTACTATTTAATACTTAATGGAGCGGAAGCTATATACTATATATATAAGGCTTACCATACAACTAAGTATCTCTATTTAATAAATATATAGATAGGTTATATAAGACAAATTTTAATGAGGATTAGTCTACCACTATGCCTACAGATCTATGGTGAATTGTTATTAGATAAATAGATAAGGGCAGATATACGCTATAGATTATATAGTATTAATAGTTATTCTTCCTTTAGACCTATACAGGACATCCAAAGATAATAGCTGCTTTGCTATAATATAAATACTCATTCCTTAGCTATTATTCTTATTAAGAATAAAACACGCCGTTTTATTATCTTTAGAAATATATAATTACACTTAAGTCCACTACAATTATACCCATCTCCGCTATATAATAAGAGCTTAGTGCATAAAATACTAGGAGATATAAAAAAGATATCTAGCAAATATTATAGCGATATAAGAGCCAGCTCCTTTCTTATTATTTTATAATAGGTAATTAACGCTCTCTATAGAGAGTATAGGCTCAATAAAAACTGCGGTTAGTTTAGCCGACTACCTATAAGCCACTATAAGCTAATGCTAACTCTTTCCTCTTAGGTAATTGTAAAGATATATCGTCGAAATTAAAGCCATCTAGTAGCAGGGCAGGATTATCCGCATCGCCATTAAAGTAATATTTCTTTGGCCTACGTAGTAAGAGGGCCTAGTTATGTGTAATAGGGGATTATTATTTAGCAAATTCGAAAGCTAGTCAGGGATCTAATTCGATGGTTAGCATTCTTATACTAATGTAAATATAAAGTCTCTAGTCTTAGGGGTCTTGGTTTTATATATATTAAAATCCTTAATATCGCTAAGTCTTAATACACTTGATTCTTAACCTAGTGTCGTTATTTATAACGTATTGGCCGCGCTATAACGATTATCTAACTATAGTTAAGGTGTAAATGCAATATATGGCTATAAAATCAGGCCTCCCGCCGGCGTATAAGCGCCTTCCTTTTACATTAAATGGCATTCGGCAGCATCTCTTTAAGCTCGCATATATACCCCCTTAGAGGTCAAGTATTGGGTAACACTAAGCAGATACATAAACGCACGACAATAAATCAGCATAATGCGTGCGGCGACAATTTCTAGGCTAAACATATAATCTAGATTAGAAGAGCCTTCTGCAATATAGGTCTAGTCCTATAATTTAATACAATATAGCTTTAGCGGTTATTTATATATCTAGCTCCCTAGTATTAGAATATCTCGACTTTATTCTTTCTAGTATCTTTTAACTTAGAAACCGAGAATCATACCAAACGTTCCTAGTCCTCCTCCTCCTCCTCCTCCTCCTCCTCCTCATTATCATCATCATCATTATTATCTTTATCCTCCTCCTCCTATTACTACTACTACCGCCGCCACTACTGCTGCCATTACCACTGCCCCCAACCCCCCAACCTCTTACTCCCCCCCTAGGGTTTTATTCTAAGATAATACGGTATAGCCATTCAAACTAAAATTTTACATAGATCTAGATCTATTAAAAATAATACGCAGCCATTTAAACGTTAAGACACCTTTCAAGCTTATATTACTTATAACTTCGTATCTATATAAAAACAGTCTTAAGTACAAAGCAGAGTCTCTCCTTAAGATAATAAAGAATATTAATAACGCCGTAGTAAGAGAACTTTCTAAAAAGGCAATAAAGAGTAATAATAAAGTAAGGGCTCTTATTAGTGCATTACAGGAACGTACTATCCTTTCTTTAAAGAATATAAATAAGATAAATAAATATTACTTTAAGCCGAAACTTTACTAAGAGCTTTAATTAATAAAGCATAAAGGCAAGAAGGTTAGTGTTAGTAAAGATAGGGAATAGTGTTATAGTAAGCTTTAAACTTTTACCTTAGCTTTTAGAACCAGACCGCTATGTTATAACCTTACTATTGTTATAGATAAAGCAATAGACGGTCTCCCCGTTATTAAGTATAAGGTTCCTTAAAAGAAGTGGTTTTAGGGGTTAACTCTAGTAAAGTTCTAGAAGGAAGATCCCCCCCTATAAAATATACCTACTTTAGATAAAGAATATAACGACGTAGCTAGAAATATAGATAGCGCTGCGCTTATAAATACGTTAAAGATAAAGGGACTCTAAATAAACTAGTTAAGGAGTTAGGGGGCAAATTATAGGACTTAATAGTAGCTAAGGGGTTTATACTGCCCAACCCTTTAAGTCCCGCAACACTAAATAATTTACTTTCACTCACTAAATCGCTTAATATAAAAAATAGCTCCTTAATTTCGGGGACCGCTGTAATCTATTTTAATCTTTACTTTTAACACTTAAATCAAGCTCTTAATTTCTCGTGCATTATATTAATAACCTAAAATAGCAATAAAAGTACGTATAAAAGCCTTAAGCGATCTTATATATTTCGCTATAACGTTTATCTAGGCACCTACGTAAGGATGTCTAAAGTAGGGTCTATTAGTATTTCCTATAATTAAATCATAAATACACAAATAGCATTACCTTACTATACTATTAGCTACTAATCCCTTAGGTTAATAAATTTTAGAAGGTGGTGTTTTTAATTGCTTTATATATTTCCAAGCGTCTATCCTTCCCCCTTACTATATATTTGAGATTTAAACATATTTAAGGATTTATTAAGAACTACATTAGTGGCGTCTTCTTATATAGCAATACCGACTTAAGCCTTAAGTACTATTCTTAACCTTCACCAATCCCTACTCCGTAATACCAATAGTGGCTCTATATTCTATTAGTATCTAAAGTATAGCTAGAAGCGAGGCAATTCTCGCCCTATAGAAACCCTTTACTTCCCCTCCTACTAGTTAGTAACCTCTACATATATATTTATAGCACACTTGCCTTTAATTTAGGCTTTAGTGCGTCTGAGACAAGCAGCTACCGGTCTTTATCACCCGCAGCACCGGTATTAGTTAGGTATTAATGCCTATAGAATAAGCCTTCACAATTTACACTGTAATCTGCGCCTCGCTATTAATACAGCACTAAAGAAGTTAGTTTTAGGCCAATTAAGTCTTCTATACACTTAAACAGACCCCTAAAAATCGCATACCCTATCTAATAAAGACCTCGTTTACATTATCTACCTCATAATAACGGCTACGTTACTACTAACTGCGCTTAACTTTTAGGCAAGTAACTATACACTAAAACCTCCCTCTATCCGCTAATAAGTTGTTTTCTATAAGCATTCTATAACCTCTTATCTCCCTTTAAACAATTTTTCTAGCTAGTTAAAGCTCACCTCGCGTTATAAACCAGCCGTACATTTTAGACATAAGCCCTAATACTATATCTTACCTCGTACTTAACTATTCTTACTTTTTAACCGTCTCTATTTCTAATACCGACTTTAAACTCTACAAATATCCTAGATAAGATTTAGCGGTAAAGGATGCTTTAGAAGAAGATAAGTATAACGTTAACATTTACCTAAGAGTGTTAGATTTTTTTAGGCACTTTATAGTTTCTAGCCCTCATATCTATAAGGATTTTAGTTATTACCCATTAGGACATTATATAGGAGTTATCCTTCCATAAGCTAAGCTAGAACATTTTATAGAGAGTACTACAATAACTAAAGCCTATATTATAGGTGTAGGTTATATATATGGAACATTTTACATAAACAGCGAGCTCTACTTATAGCTTCTGTATATAAACAAACTATAAATAAATATAAGTTTTTACTAAACCCTAAACATTTCTTTTACTACTTAACTTTTAACATTTACATCCGCTAGGATCTAGCCTTGTTTAAAAATTATAGAACTAACGTTATAACTATTTAAATTTGTTGTTGCGAACTTTAATCCTAATATGCTACCTATAGACCAAACTTACTTATAGTTTAGAGAGACCGCTAAAAACAACCTATATAAATTTGACTACATTAAAACTGTTTGGGTTTTTTTAGTTCTATAACCTTTCTAAAACTAATGCGGAACCAGATATAACTAGAGGCCAAAAGGTAGTGCTAGCTAGAATTATTACTCGTTCCCAAGAATGTAAAACATTAGACTATTATATTATAGCGCCTTTTAGAACCAAAATATGCGGTGATTTCTATATAGCCGATTTACTTATTCCAAAATTATACTGTTTAAAACTTAATAAAGCGGATACTACATACCGTAAATATAAGGCTCGCTACGCAACTAAGTATCTCTATTTAATAAATCTATAGATAGATTCTACTAGACAAATTTTAATAAGAGTTAGTCTACTACACTATACCTATAAATAGATAAGGGCAGATATACGTTATAGGTTATAGTAGTATAAGAAGAATTTATAGCTTCTATTTACAGCGTAGCGTTTATCTTCAATACATATAATAGTCCTTAGTGTTTTTATTTATATTTAATATTCAATATCAATACAAAAAGTATTAATATTTAGTATATTAAATATTAAATATTTTATAATAAATATAGCAGTATTATTCTATTTTACCTATTTCCTACCTCTTTCCTATATCTCTACCTATACTATACCCTTAATTTATCTATATAACTATATAAAGGATAGGTAAAAGACGGGAGAGAGGTAGAGGGAGGGGGGGAGGAGGGTAGGTATAGTGTCTAACCACCTATATACGGATCCTACTATTACGTACTTTGATTTTATATAGAGGCTTAGCTTAATATTCAATATTTAATAAAATATTAATATAAGTCGGCGGTTTAATATCAATATTAATACGCTCTTATATTAATATTAAATATAAATAAAAACATTAATAGTCCTACTTAATCCTCTTATACCACTTATAGAGAGTATTACTTACCGACCCTAATTATCTTTCTAGTTTACACCTCCCTAAGCAATCTTAGGTGCAAAAGGCAGTAATATATAAACCCATCCACTCCTAGTATAATTAATATTATTGCTTAATAAAGGTAAAAAATAGCGGGAGTAGTTTAGGTATAGGACTCCGACCTATAGTTCTAAAGTTTTTGGATATTATACTTGTCTATTATTATATAAGCGCGATATTTACGGCAAGCATAGTAGTAAGAGGAGCGATAGGCTCTACGCCTACTATACCCTTTATAAGTTATATTTAAGAGTTATTAACCAAAGCGGAGAAGACAATCAAAATCTTCATAACTATTTTTTAAGTTAGCATTAGTGTTGTTATTATCTAGCATCCTATTAAGTGTTATTGGGAAGCTAAGTAGGTAAGGTATAGCTTAAATCTAGGGTTTAGTAAACAAGGATAATTAGTAGTTAGTACTAGCCGCTATAATTCCTCTATTATAGTTTGTCCTTTACTCTATATAATATTAAATATTAAATATTAATTGTAGATATAACTAAATATTCTAAAGCACTAATCTAGCCTTAGCTATAAAGAGAATCAGAATCAGAGCCGGAGCTATTAACTTTAATACTAAATATATTAATTTCTTCGCTAGCTTATTGCCTACTGCTATCTAAACTATTTAGAGACCCTTCTATATCTAAAAATAGCTATAGCTTATTTATTCTGTCTTCCTCTAATAGCGGCTTCCTTATATTAGGATGCAGCTAGCGTATCCTTAATTTTTTAAATACCTTCCTCTTCCTTATATAAGCTTGCGTTAGAATCTCTACCTAAGCCTCTCCCTATCGCTTATTACTTATTTCAACTATCTCTAATTTAGTTAACCAGTTAACAAGCGGCATTTTATTAGTATAAGGGTTTTTAGTCTTTTCCTTATAGACCTTAGTTCTAATATAGGTATCTAGCTTTCGCTTACTAGTATTATAGGATTATAGGACCTATATATATAGGCTAAGCTTCTTAATAATATTAATTCGTTTTCTTTTACCACTCCCGTTATTTATATACACCTTATACCATTTCTTATTAAACTTAGAGTATTTCTCTTCTATACTCTAAAGTTTATCAACACCTTCTAGCGCAAGTTAATAGCTACTAATTACTTAGTAAAATAGATAGTTTTCTATGCCCGCATTAACAATAAAGCGACTTCACTGTTTATTTTCGTAAGGTCTTATAGCCTCTAGAATGCCAAATTCTATTCTTCCGTCCTTATATAAAGGCATCTTAATATAATCGTCGTTTAATTAAGAGTCTAGATTATTAAGGTCTATATTAAGGTCTATATTAGACTCTACAGATTTAAGTATCTCTAGTATATATTCTAAAACAGTAGGGGCTATAGCTAATAGCCTTATAGTAGGAGGGACTATAGTTAATTGCCTCGTAGCGGGCTCTAGGGCGCCCTGTCTGGGTAAGACGCTTTTAGCTTTCTTTCCATTAGGTCTAAATAGTTTAGCAAATCCTACCCTCTTAGTAGTAGAACCGCTCTTTACAGGTAATTTAGTAAAGCCCTCTTCTTTAGAAACAAATAGTAGTTTATTAATATTACTTTCATTAGTAGAACTGCTAACTTTAGCTTAACTTACCGCCTTAATAGGGGAGCTACTCTTCGTAGGTCGTTTAGCAGAGCTTACTTTAGCATTACTTACTTTAAAAGTAGGGTTAATACCTATAAAGAGTTTAGCAGAGCTTATTACATTATTAGTAGCAGAGCCAATCTTTATAGATAGCCTAGCACCACTAGCGCTGCTTAATTATTTAGCTAAATCACCCTCTATAGAGTTTAGCAGCCTTAAGCTCTCTTAAGCTATAGCGTCTATAGAGAGTACTAGCTTCTTTCTAGGAATCCAAATACTTACACCATTAATACCTCCTAATAATAGTATCGCTTTAATCCTAAGTATAAGTGCGTCTCTCTTCTATTCTTAAACGTCTTTATTAGGTATCTCTAAGATACTGAGAATTTCTTTTATAAATTAAATTGGTATTTTATAATTAATTAAAACTAGGTTAAGCTCTTTATTAACTCTTATAAGCTCTATATTTTTCTATTTAGCTTCTTTAATTATATTCCTTAAAGATATATCTCTTACTACGGACTTCTTTTAGCGGGCTAAGTCGAAAAATTCCTATACTTATAGTCCGACATCGTTCCATACCGCCATTTACTTAGGTATTAGGCCTCTTAGGGCCTCTAAATAGGCTAAATAGGCAGTAGTAGCATTTAGCGATTCATTAATTAACTACTTAATTTTAATTTTAATGTGGCTTAGCGTTATTAACTTATAATTAATGCCTACTTTCTTTAGTAACTTAATAAACACAACTAACCCCTCCGTAAGTTTTTTAATGTTTTCCTCTCTTATAACTATTCCCTCCTTAAAAGTGTTAATTTTATTAAGCTAGTTTTTAAACACTTAAATATTGTCCAGTATTATTTTTTAAGGGAAATACTAATGGCGGTCTAGTCACTTAAATTTCTTTTTTAATTCCGCAAACTTATCCCAAACTTCCCGTTAAAACTCTTTTACTATATCCTTATTATCCCCATTTAATGTTTAATTCTTTATTGCAGCCTTTTTAGCTTTTAGGTATTTTATATTAAACTTAAAAAAGATAGCTTAAGCTAGCTTAGAATTATAATTGCGGTTAAACCTCTTAATTTCTGCATCTAGTTTATTTATTATGTTTTTATAGGTTAACAGAATGCCTATATCCCACCACCATCTAATAAAGGAAAAGGCTTTGCGATATACTTTTCTTATCTCTTCCGGTACCTCACTAAGTCCTTTTTCTTAAGCTTACGACATTTACACTACCTCTTTAAGCTAAAGTGCTACCCTATCCTTATCTAGGGAGTAGTATTTTTTAATTGGTTTCTAAACCCCAACCTTTTTTATTTTAATGTCGTCTTCATTATCTAAGGCATTTTTCTCTATTTCATTATCCAAGATAACTTATTCTGTCTTCTCTTCCTCCTTAAAGTCGTTATTTACCGCTAAAGCTTTAGGTCGCCGATAATCCAAATATATTCTAAACGGCCTAGCGGTATTCTCTAATTTTAATTTCGAGTTCATTCCTAATAGCGCTAGGTTTAGAGACGTTAGGCTTAATAGCTTAGAGTTAGTAGGTAGAAGACTTAGGTATAGTATATCGTCGATTTATAATAAACCTTAATACTTAATCGCTAATCTATTAGTCTAAACGTCCGCTATTATAAGTATTCTTCCGTGCTAGTTAGTAATATTAAAGTTAGGTTAAACAATTAAGAGTAGATAATTAAGCGCAGCTCAAATTAGTAATATTAAAGTTAGGTTAAATAATTAAGAGTAGATAATTAAGCGTAGCTCAAATTATATAGTTAAAAGGAGGTTAGTTTAGATAATTAAGGGCGAGTTAAGATCTTTTATAGAACCTCTATAACTACCATTCCTATTTATAGTAAAAAAAATTTCTATTTTTTAGTTTTATTTTTAATATTTCTATTTTTTAAATTATACTTTATTAAATACGTTACTAAATTACTTATTTAAGGATTTTATTCTAATATCTTATATAAATATCTATTAAAGCTATTATCCACCTATTAGATTAAAGCATTATATAGCCATTTATTGTTTCCACTCTTATCATTACTACTTTAATTCAGTATGCCATTTCACTAAAGGGTGCCAAAGCAGCATTATTTTATAACTTATTAATCTATTAAATAAGCAGTATAATAGGCGGGCGATCTTTAGGAATCGTAGCAGGTATATAGAGTTCCTTAGCCAGCAAACTTCTACTACTTGCGAAACCTACTGCTTATATAACTGTTAGAGACCGTAGGAATTTATCTTTTTCCCTAAATACGCTTAACGCCACAGTTGGGACAATATTAAGATTTAATTTTCTTAGCCTTAACTATACCTTAACGCAAAGCCGTTTTAGAGACCCTTATTAAAGTAATAGTCAGTTTCATATAGGTTTTAATTAATTTAATCCAGTAAATATAAGTGGGAAATTCCTAGTTAATTATAAGGTAAAAACACACGTCCCGTAATAGTTCTACTATACTTAAACCATTAAGAAATCTTATTACTATGCTAGTATAGTATTTAGCTTAAATGCTAGTAGAGCTAAGGAGAAATTTATATAAAACGCTTTGGGGTTTACTTTAAGAAGTTAAGCCCTATTATCCTCTGTAATAGCATACCCTCTCCCTTAAATTAAATAGAACTCAACAACTTAGATTATATTAACTCAGCCAACAAACACAGAAGCTATAGTTTGGCGATTAACGCTAATATCGTCCGCTATTTTCCCCCTAATTGCGAATAACGTAGGAATTTACCTAAACGGCTATAGTAGATATATAGGGGTATTTCTAGAACTTTTTATAGTCTAGGTAGATATAATATAGGGGTAAATAGAACTCGTTTTAAGAGGAATTGTTAATCTAAATCGGATTTCCTTACTACTATCTTACTGTCTTTAATGCCTAGTGCCCTATATCTCACTATCTGTTTCTATTACCTATTTTATCTCAGTTACCTATAATATTTGTCTTAGTTACCTAGATTTACCTTATATATATAGAGAGCTTCTAGAGCCCTCTTTAATAAAATAGAGTTCTTATTCCTAATTATCCGTTTAATAGAAATTAATTTTAGCCCCTATCTATAAGTTAGTTATAAGTAGAGTAAAGAATAATATTACTTTAACTATTTTAAAGATTAAATTTAAAAACTAATTTAACTATATTATAACTAATTCCAAAAAATCTACTAATATACTATAAATACACCGCCTCTAGAATTTCTTTAGAAGAGTTAATAGGCTAGCAAGTTATAGGTAGTACTGGTATTCCTACCTAAGTAAAGTTTCCTTTATAATTTACTATAACTTAAGCGCTTTTACTATCCATTTAAAAGGCCTTATAATCGCCTACTCTACTAGAAATCTCTAATAGCGCGAATAATGTGGCCTCCGCACTAATATATTGCCTTAATTTAAAGGGTTAGCTATAGCTTCTAAATAATAAGTTAGAGATTCTTACTATTAAATAGCGGCTATTCTATTTAGCGTATTTAGAGGAATTCTAAGCTAGGCCATTTAATCGCCTACGCAGTTATATAGTCGGGCTATAGCCGAAATTAGGAGAAAAGTTAAGTTCTAAAAACTTAACATAGCTTTATATATAGCATTTTAAGAGTTTAATAACCTAAGGAGATTTAGCGTTATAGAATAGGACTTATAAGGGCATAACTTATTAAAATATAAGCTCTTGACCTGCTTACGCCTCTAGGATTAGGTCTATAAGGCTAGGTAAAGATTAATTAAAGGGGATTAACTACGCTAAAGCAAACGCAAAGCAGATAAAGGAGAGGATTAACGTCTTTATTATAGGATTAGATCTTATTGCTAGTTTAGCTTAACTAGCTAGGTAGGCGCTGGCAGCCTATTATATAGGGTATTATTAGCGTTTTAGGAATTCGTTTTAAGATTTAAGATTATAATTTTATAAAGTAGGAAATCTAAATAAGAAAATAGAAAGTATTCTAAATAATAAATACTGTTTTAGTAATCTTAACTTAGTATATAACCCCTATAGGTTTCGTAATAAAGCGCTTCCTCTAATAAGATATAATGCGGCGCTAAAAATAGGAAAGATCTATAAATTTAGGTCGCTGAATTTTAGCTAAGCCGTAAATGGGAAATATATTAAGTAGGGTATTCTAGGAGATCTAACGAATTTAAGATTGTATTATTTTTACCTTAGTATATATTATCCATACTTAAATCTAGAAATATTACGATATTAGCCCGCCAAAATTAATTCTACTAATAATTAAAAACTATTAAGGCCCTTATCCCTTATCTTTTATCCTTTATAGTACCTAGTAATATAAGCTAAAACTTAATTACGCTCTATAGATATATATATTCTACCTAAATTATTAAAGAATACTATAGATTTTGGGTATATATATTACTAAATAGATTAGATAGGTAAAAGAATAGACCTAATACTTATAGATTATTATTTAGTGAATTTTATAATCTCCGCTATCTGTTTATATTTCCTAATCTACTATCTAAATTATCTACGAGTCTCTAGGCACCTATGACTAGATAAGCCGAGAATTAAAGTACTATCGGCATGAAAACTCACCTAATACCGCCGATTCCCATCTAATAATTGTGAATTAATTTACCTACCCCTTTTAACTTAGAAACTAAAACCTAGGTATTAGACCAGTTTACTTTCCAAAATATAATATCGCAAGGGTCGCGGTATAGTCCGTCATTTGGAATTATAGGATCGTATAACTTAGCTATATCTTTAAGTAACTTCCTAAAGCACCTCTCTATAAGCTAGCGAAACTTAATTATACTAGGCTCCCACTTAATAAAATAGGATTCCTTTCCGCTATTGCGTTGGAAATCCTTTACCCTCTTTATAGGCTATAGTATATTATGCTTAAAGCATCTTATAGCCTTATTGTTATATATTTCGCTATTTTAGGCGCCTAATAATTCTAGTAGGTCTTACCTGGGTCGTTAATAAAGGCTAATCTTAGGTTAACTTTACAAATAGGACTTTATAGCAATAATACTAACTTAGGATTTTTAATAGCAATTATGTTATATATAAGAACTGTATAAGTTAGTAGAGGTATATTTTTATTAGATGTATATTATAAGGTATATTATAAGCATAAAAGGCGACTAGTAGGGGTTAGTAATTAAATTAAAGTCGTAACTAATAAGAGCAAGAGCTAATAAGTAACTATTAAAGCAGGCCATAGGCCAAAAACAGGAAACTTGTTTTTAAATTAAGTTATTTTAATACCGTTTTAGACTAAAAGTATAGTTAGCTAGGTATTAAGCGCCTAGTTAGTTTAGCGCCTTCCAGATAATTTTAAGAAACTAATTCCTATAATTTAAATGCTAATAACTTAAACTTTAACTCTAGAGGAAGCCAGATATCTAAATTAAGCAGAACACTTGCTATTATGCTCTAATATAGTTTATAGGATAATTTCGCTTCTAGCCGCCTAGTAGCTAAGGCTTTACTAATATACGCACGAAATATTATATAGTAAGCAACTTAGTAATTACCTTGCCAGAATAAATAAATTACTATAGTTTATCTATTTTTCGCTTTGCTAGAATAGAAGGAAGAGGCTTTTTAAGTATTAAGTAATCTACCCGGCCAAATAGAGCGTAAAGTTACTGCGAATTAATTAGATCTTTAAGATATATAGGAAATCCGCTTATTAACCTAGGCATACTTATAATCCCTCTAATAAAGATCGCAATACTTTTACTTAAGGTATCAACTATAAATTACACGCGTTATTTAAATAGGGGATAACCCTTTAGTACTTTTAATATATAAGCTATTGGATAACTATAAATAAGGAACTAAGATAATGTAGTAATAAGCTAAGAGTATAAGTATTAACGCCTACTAGGAGGGAGATTAAGTTGGTAAAATATATAACTAACGCACTTATAACGGCCGTTAATATACTAAAAGAGATATTTAAGCTTAAAGTAGAACATTGCAGCGTATATTAAGTCTATAATAGTAGGAATTATAGAACTTAATTTTATATATTCCGTAGTTTAGCTTTTTAATTCTCCTACTATAGATAGGTTATTAAGTAGAGGTTTAGGTCCTTAAAGATAAAGATTAAGACAATAATATCTACTATAGTACTATACTAGGATAGTATAAATAAACCTCTTTTAAGCTTCCTCGCTGTCTAGACTCCGCATAAAACTTTTAAAGAGTTTTAGGTAAAATTAATCTATAACTAAAGATTAAGTGCTAGCAGCTATTAGCATAGAGGTTATACCGGTCCCTAATAAGAGAGTAAAGTTAGGCTCGCCCTTTTTAGGCTATAGGAATAGACTTTCCAATTAGGTAATAACAATTAGATTATTATTTTAAAGGCCCCCATCCTAAAAAGTACTAAGGTTTTTTACTACTTTAGGTTTAAAGAACCTTTCTAATTTAGTATTAAATTATAGGATATATAATAGATTAGCTAACTAGGGTGCAGTAGAAGTACAACATGCCCTAAAATGCATTAGCTTAATTCTAAATATCCCCTAAACTAAACGTACGCTTTACTAATAGATATATTATGCTGTAAATAATTAGCCTAGATTAAACTATACCCTATATAATTAGGACGCTACTGCATTAAATTAAAAAAGTACTTTACTTACCAATCTCCTTAGGTCGCTTACCCTTATTATAATTGCAAAACAAATAAGGCTATAACTCCTTAGCAGTTATCATTGTTACTATAACTCTAGTATTATTTATTAGTAGATTAAACATCTTTAGATAGGATCCAAAAGCGGCCTCAAAGCCTAATTTGATGGCGGTAAGGCTATACTAGCCATCTTAGGCGTAGCTTAACATTATCTTTTATAACCTAGTAAGTAAAGTAGATCTAAATTTTCGCCGCTTAAAGGTCTTACTTACTACATCCTCAAATCTCTATAACGACTCGGCTGCGCTCCACCCTAAGAGACCTATCCCTATAGCGGTCATCCTACCTAAATACTAGATTAACTTAAGTTCTTATTAATAATATTTCATTTTTATGTACCCGCAGAAGTGCTATAGATAAGGTTAAAATATTCTCGCAGTAAATATCTAAAGTTAGATAGTGCCTGCTTAATATATATTAAAAAGATAAGGAATATAACTCCCCTTATACCTCCGCCGTCTATACTCAAAATACAGATACTAGTACTAGGTGGCATAAATTAAAAATCAGACGCTCTATAAGGTAAGGCATAAAGGACACAAAACAAAAGATAATAGCTGTATTTCGTTAAGGATAATCGTCTTCTATATATTTTAATATATATATTATAGAGTACATAACCGCAGTCTAATACCTTTTTAGGCATTCGCATTAGATAACAGAAGCAAGACTTATAGTTTCTAAACTCTACTACTTAGGGCCAAAGCCTTGCGATATTTTATGTGTAAATCTAGGATATAGTTAATAAAGAGTTTAATTAGAGTATTTAAAACATAGACTGGAAATTATCTAGAACCGCTAATAAAAATTTCGTGTAAATACTTATATCTATAGCATAGTCCTACATTACAGAGATATAAGCGTTTGAGAAATGCTTTAAGAAGATAAAAGTAGGAAGAAAGTCTATAATTAGCATCAGTTAGTTAGCTAGATTTAGGGCGGGAGTTATATAATAAGAACCCAGGGGATAGCTTAATAGGATTAACGCTAATACTACTAATAGGGTAATAAAGTGCTATAGCTATGCCTAAGACGGTATATACTTAATAAGATCTCTAAGGCACGCCGAGAACCCCTCGTTTAAGAAGCTATAAGGTTATACTACTTAGACAAATAAAAATAGGGCGGTAATAGTAAAGTAGAAGTGCTCTAAAGCCAAGCTTAATAAAGCCTTAAAATGCTTAAAACGGAATTTAACTTAAGTGGATTGGCGTAAGACGCGTGCTTCTTTTAATATAAAAAGAATTCGCTTTCGGAACGCGTATAAACGTTTCGCTAGGCTTATAGACGAATTTAGTCTAAGGATATAGATACTATAAAAATAAGCCTTTAGATCTATATTTACGTCTTTAGCTTTACTATATTACTTAAAGTTCTGCATTATTTCGGTTATTAAAGCTAGAGACTTTAATTCAGCAATATTTTTATTAAAGGTTAGTAAGGATATATTAAATACTAGTAGAATATAGGGGAGCACGGGGAGATCGGAACTTAGAGATTTAACAGCTTACTAAGCTATAAGCTTAGATACCTCCCTTAGTCCGCCTAGATCCGTAACAAAATAGCAGACTATATTAGAGAAAGGTAAGAGTACTTAATCACATAATAACAAGCCAAGCATTTTGCGACGTTTTAAAGGCTGCTACTAAGAGATTTTTCTTATTACTATCTCCCTACTGCTATAGGAAAGAAGCAACTATAATAAAGAATAGTTTTAAAGTTCGCAATTAATAAAAAGGATTAGTGAGGTATCTTTATAGGTTTTAGGGTCTTCCTAAAGGTAGATTTAATTATACGTATTAGCTAGAAATTTTCTATCTATAGTATTTCCTAGTAGGTATTACAGAACCGCAGACTTTGTTTTTTTACTAACTAGCGTAATAAATAATAGGCTCTAATACTGGCTCTCTTCTAGTATTAAGGACTTAAAAGCTTATCAGTGCTTAGTAATAGCACCTTTGCTTTTAAAATTAATAGTTATTTAAGGAATTTTCGCCATTAATAAAAGCGGATAAAACAGAGGAGTGGAGCTTAGGGAATCCTCTAAATATTTGTTTATATATATATATTTAAATATTTATAGTTTCCTAAAAATTTAATTCTACTTTATACCGCCTAATACAGCTTTATAGTCTATAAGATAGTGCAATTAGAATACTAAATTAAAATTTTTATTTTAATATTTGGTTCTAACTAATATTTCTTATAAAAAAGCTTTAAGTCTCCTATATTAGTATTAAGGTCTTAGCACAAGTAATGGCTCTTCCTATAACTATAGATAACTTTAAGCTGTCTATACTTAAGGCGCGGAACTACCTAGGTATAGCAAAAATAAAACTTAGGGCACTTAATTTCGACTATCCTCTTATACGTAAAAAACATTGGTTACCATCCAAAAAGAATGTCCGCCGCCTTAGAAATATATTTAAAAGAGTAGGTTATAAAAGGCTAGAAAAAGAAAATTTCATTAATGCTATTATAGATAATGCGGCCCTTATCTTATTACTAGCCTTTTTAGGTCTTAATAAACAACATTTTCGTTAACTTTAGGAGGGTAACTCGATACCGTTTATTAGCCTAAGGAGTGTAGACTGCCTTAGAGGCTTATATTATATTAAAGCTGCTAAAGAATTTTTAGACAATAATAACCAGTAATAGATAGTAAGGCTCTTCTCTAAAGATAAGCGCGTTTACTTAAGTATCTTACTATTCTAGCTAAGAATCTATTATAGATCTCCCATAAATAGTCCTTATAAGGATAATTAAAGAATACTTAAATAAATAGAAACCGTTAAATGGGGAAGTATTTCGTAAAATATAATACTATTATCTCAAGAATGACACGAAATCAGAAAATAGATAGTGGGCCCTATTAGATAGGTCCAAACCAAATAATCTAAAACAACTTCTTAAGAATTCCCACTTTGCGATAGTATTTAATGCCCTAGTAGAAATGCAAGGCCTATAGAAACCAATTCAGATCGGAGCGCTACATAGATTCTTAACGCTTAAGTGTAATAAGGTATATTATTCTCCACTTACTTATAGAGAGTGCTAGCTAAATAAACTAGGAACTGCTTTATAGACTTAACCATATCTCTAAAATTTAGAAGAAGATTATTAGCTATAGTAATATAGATTTACCCCTATTAGNAGTANATATAGACACNGTTCGGAATCTANAACTACTTATACTAGCTATCTTAAAAGCTAATATANATNGTATTACNNCGCTAATAGAGTCNNGGAAGATTTTNCTAGCTATTTTAGACNAGTTAATAANAGACCTTATTTTACAGAACATTTCTTTAGTAGATTATTTAATTCCTTTATTAAGAACCTTTTTTAAGAACCTTAAATACCTAGAACCTTATTATATTATACTAAAGCATTTAATTAGCAATAAAATAAAATAAATAATTTATTAGAGCCTTAAAGCTTACTATTATTGTCCTAAAAACTTAATTATACTATTCTTAAAGACGAGCTAGTAGTGCTGCTTAAAGCGTAGATTTATAGAAGACCGATGGCTTCGCTATACACTGTTATAGGCGTTTTATCTTTGTAATTTCCTATATATAACTTAATATACTCCCTAAAAAGAAATTAAAAAAGAAAAGCCTATTATTAGGGAGCTAAGTCTAGCTCTATATTAAAACCTTAACTATCTATCTATTACTTAAGGCTTTTAGATTCCTATAGCTCTTACGCTTAAGTTATAAGATCTTAAAAGAGAACTTATTATCTAACTATTACAAAAAGCTAATCCTTAATTAAAGTCCATAAATAAGTAAAAAGTTACGGCTATTACCTTAGTTTTTAAGTAGTTAAAAAATCAGGATAACTGTATTTAATTACCACACTTTACTAGTTCTAAACCCCTCCCCACTAATAAAAGGTATGGAAGGCCCTTTAACGATAATTATAAAAAGGATAATAATTGCCTTTTCATCCCATATATTTATGGGAGTAAGGTTCGTCCTAATGCCAATATTATACCCTTTTTTATAAAACGTGACTTCTTTATAACCTTTTTCGGATTTAAGTCATTTAAGGTATACCCAACCCCCTTTTTTATATATAAACTTAACTAATTAAAAAAAGGATGCATATTTTACTTTAGAAACTTGGTTACTATTAATCTAAAATACTATACTAATATAGAGTCCTACTAATGCGTATAACTATACCTATTACCACTTAGTTAAAGAACTGCAAATTAAAATAAACTAATTAAATTTACAAATTAAAGAGTTAGAAGATAGTAAAACAAGTTTAAAAACTACTAGGAAGTTAATAGCTTCCACTTCTATAATAACAGAGAATTAATTAGCGAAGGCAAAATCTCAAATTAGGGATCTTAAGAAAGAGTACTCTCTAGTTAGTAATAAGCTAGAAGAGATAACAGCTCAAAGTATATCATTTAAGATTTCTAAAAAGAGGCTAAAATCCCAGTTTATGTAATAGCAGTTAACACTTAATACGGCCGTAGCTAAGAAGAAATATCTTTAAAGCGTAATAGTAGAAAATAAATATTAACAGGACTCTATAGAAGGCAATAGGAAGGATACCTAAATTAAGTAATTATAATATAATCTAGAGGCCTAAATAGCTATAGTCTTAGAGCTAAATAACGGCCTAAAAAAATTAAAGGATATTTAAGAAGAAATGCGGAATAAGTTATAAATAAAAGAAAGAGATTATAAAGCGCTCTAACAATATATAGAGAAGGCAAGAATTAAAATAAAAGAAAAAAGTATAAAGTTAATAGAAGTATCTAATGCTTTAAAGAATAAAACTGCTACTTTAACTTAACGTTTAAAGGTAATATAGATAGAGATAAAATAAGTTATGGAAGAAAATAATAACTTATATTATGCACTGTAATTAGCTAGGCCTAAAAAGAAAAAAGTAGTTTAAGAGGTAGTATTATAGGCCCAATCTAAGCATCTAAAAGCTCTTAAGTTATTAGAGCAAGTACGTTAATAGCAAGAGAATAAAAGACTGCGTTAAGCATTAGAGTTGGCTAAGTCTAAAAAGGAAAAAGCAGTTTAAGAGGCGGTAGATTAGCTAAAATTATAGGCCCAATCTGAGCATCTAAAAGCTCTTAAGTTATTAGAGTAAGTACGCTAATAGTAAGAAGAGGAAAGACTGCATTAAGCATTAGAGTTAGCCAAGTCTTAAAAGGAAAAAGTAGTTTAAGAGGCGGTGGATTAGCTAATAACATAAGCCCAATCTAAGTATCTTTAGGTCCTTAAATCGTTAGAAGAAGAGCACAAGTATTAATAAGAGCAGTTAAAATAGATAGTAAAGACTAAGCATAAACGCCGATAACGTAAATTATAGAACTAGGCCGATTAAAGTATGGCGGTATATTAAGGCTAAGCAAAACATACATTTTCTGCGGCGAAGATAAAGATTGTGGGCCTTAAATATAATATGCAACTTAAAGATAACTTTATTAACCAAGGTTTTTAAAAATTAAAAGAGCTTAAGGAGTATAAAAAGGAGCTAGATTTGGGCTTTATTATTAAAGTAGATATATTTAGTAACCTTCGGATTATTATAATTTAATTAGATAAGAATAGTGGCTTTTAAAGAGTAGAGTTCGCGTATAAGCCAACTTAGGCGCTTAAGGGCTTTAGATCCTTTCTAACTAAGTAAGTAGCGCAATATAAAAAGATATTCTAGAGAATAATAAAGTTTCTAGCTCCTAACCTTACCGTTATAACGTTTTATAACCCTAAATATCTTTTAGAGGTATGTAAAAGATATAAGCATTGCTATATGGGCACTAAAGAAGATATTAATACTTTTGCAAACTAATATAGGAGTATATTTACTATAGACAGCAATACTAGGCTTCTTAGAAGGTCTAGGTTAGGGAGAAAACGATTATATAATAGATCTAAGGACGTATTACTCTTAAAGAGGCAACTCTGTTTTAATAGGAGGTTTATATAGTAGGAGATGCCCTTACTTTAGTATATGCCTATAACTATTTTAATAGAAATAGAGCGTCTTCCTAAAATATTACTTTAGCTAGTGCCTTCTATAGAAATAGAGCGCCTCCCTAAAATATCACTTTAGCTAGCGCTATACGCGCCATTTAAGGTTTAATTAGGGGAAGAGGTTTATTATTTATATAATCCTAATAATAAATTAAATATTTAATTGCTTACGCTATAGTAAAAATATTTAAAAGGCTAAGTACTAGATTCTAACGATATAAAGGCTCCCTATCTTTATATATAATTTACTAAGCATTATATATAATATAACCCAAATTCCCTAAATCATTCTAATAATCTCTTTAAAGGCAAAGCGCCAAATATAAGTACTATAAGAGGAGGGAGAATTGTACAGTTGGTTAAGTTCCGGCTTAGGCTTTAACTATAATAGTAAGGTCGTTAATAGGGATCCTTATACGGTGTATAAAAAATCTCACTTAAAGGGGCGGGAGAGTTATAGTTACCTATATTATTATAGTTAGGTAATGCCCAATTACTAATAGGGGGCAACGCTTCACTATAGCGGTTTATAAACTCTATCCCATTATAGTAAATAGATAAAAACTATTTTAATTAATTAATACTTCTAATAGGGGACGAGTAAATAGGCTCGCTCTTAACCCTAATATTTAGATTATAGTAGACCTTACTTGGAAATAAAAGACGTTTTAGGGAGCTTCGGCTAGATAGGGGAGTTTTATCCCCCTATAAGCGTGCTTTAGCGGCACTTTAATAATAATAGGGAAATTTATTAATTAGGTTGCTTTCCCTTTACTACTCTATATAAGTGTATAAAGACAGTAAATAAGGATAGTGCTTATAATCTCTTCTATAGAGGGAGGCTAAGAAGTTAAGTTTTTATTAAATTGAAACGTGAAGATTTCCTGGTTCCTCTTTATAAAGATAGCAACTCTTATTCCAGGCACCAGTTAAGTAAGGATAGAAGCTTTCTTAAAAATACCTTCTCGTTAGGTTGTGAATATTCGGTCGCTAGCTTCTAAAGGTCCATATAAAGACGCGTAGGGTCATTTTCTTAGGCGAGGTATAGCATTAATATCCTTTTAATGAGATTTAAAGGTAGATATATATAATAGTCTCCGAATAAAGTAAGACTAATAAAATAACGGTTTATAGTAATTAAAAGTGTTCCTAATAATATTTATATTTAATTCTACTAGAGATAATATAAACGGCACAGCATGCACATTATATGCAAGTTATGCGCCTTAGGGCATATTTAATAACTTTTTTAGCTAGGTTAACTCTACCTAGGCGTAATCTTTAGGATATAAGCGCCTCTTCTAAACGCTAAGGCAGGGGTACTTTCCACCTAGTAGAAGGGGTTTGTTTAGCAAAAAAGGAGCATTACTAAATAGTTAGCGTCGAATTAGATCCTAGGATGGTGAAAATAGGTCAAAAATATTATAAAGGGCAGGATCAATCGACCTGGTCATATTAGTGTTCCACTAGTACCCCCCTTAAAACGGTAGGTACTAGCGGAATTCGCCTAAATAGACTACCTAGGTAGCTTAAAATTGCTAATAAAACTCGCCGCTATAAGCGTAATTGCGGTTAGTATAAATGCCTCTACTTAGCTAGATAAAACCTCCTTTTTAACTACTAAGACGACTAATCTACTTAAATCCACCTACGGCGTTAAATAGACAATATTCACTAGGCGGATATTAATATTAGTAGCCTGTTCGTGACTAGTGGACCTAGGTAGGCCTAGGTGGCTTTTTTAAAGCGCCTACTTAGTAGAGCCTACCTAGCTAAGTAATAGTTATTAAATATGCCCTTAGCTAAAAAATAAGCGGTGTAAAGTAAGCTACTAGTTCTGTATTTAGCAAGCGGCTAGTTTGCTAATTAAAGTTCAACTATTTTATAGCGTATTAATTAGACCCCAAAATAGCTTCTTACTTAGATTTTGGTTTCTAATTATAGCTTCCTTAATTTTCTTTTAATACCCACTCTTACGTTAGAGCGCCGAAATAATATCTCATTATAAAATTTATTAAAATTTATTATTTTTCTAGTAAACTTATTTCTTTTAATAAAGAACTAAGCACGTCTTTATAATGCTTAACCATCCTATAAAATTCTTAAGGAAAGAAAATAAATATAACTACTATTTACATCGTTTCGTATAGCGCAGTTATTGCCATCTTCTCTATTTAGAGAATTTCCAAACTTATTAGCTCTTAGGCTCGTGAAAAACTCCTATTAAATATCCAGAAATAGACTCTATATACTTTAATTGTTCCTAGGTAAAAAAGCACATTAAATATTAGTCTTTTAGCTGCATTTTATATCTTTCTTTACGCAGTTATAAATGTTATTAGCTCCGTTTTAGGCTTATCTATAGGTATCTAATTTACATAGCATTTAGAATATCTATTCGCTATTAACGTAGTTCCACTATTCCTTAGGGGCAGAACTAATTTAATTAGCAATAAAGTCCTATACCTACCGACATATAATTATAGCTTAATTTACTACTAGATTGGTTAGGTATATATCCTAAAAGGAGTACTTTATGCACTTCTAATAGTATCTTTAAAGCATTCGCGTGTAGTAAATATTAAAATTATAGTTTATCTAAAACTCCCTTATTCCTACTAAGCTTAATTATAAATAGCTTATTACATTTATTTCCGCTATTAGCCTTCTCTCTTTTTTTATTATTTATTATTACGCTTATAAAATTTTCCTCTATACTTACCTTCTTCTCGCATTAGCTTTAATGGGAATATTATAGTTATATATTAGACTAAAGCGGAGCTATTCTATAGCTTATCTCTTAGTCGCATTATCACTTTAGGTTCTTTAGAAAGTACTTTAGGCTAGATTTATATTATATTAAAATCTAGGATTAGGTTTTTAAGTATCTATAGTTTACTATCCCTAAGGAGGTAAGGATTTAGAAAACGCCGTTTAACTTAGAATTATAGTAAAACGCCCCTAGAAAATACTGCCAGGGCAATTTATCTACATCACCATTCCGCACGGTTTTGGCCTTATTTAAGCACATCCTTATATAATAGCATAGGTCTTAGAAAATAAGACTAGCATTAATAAAACTATAGTACTCCTTATTTGAACTAAGTAAGGGTTTAATAGCAGACTAAGGTTATACAGTAAAGTAACTCTAGTTATATTAGATGGACTGTATAGAGGTGCTTAGTACTACTACCTAAGCTAATATAATAAGGTGCTGTTTATAGCAAATAGTATTGGAATTATAAGCTATTTATTGTTAATTCGATATCTCCTAACGGCATATAATAATCGGACTGCCCGTATATAAAGGCTATTATTAGTATAGTTCTTAGAAACAAAAGGTAAGAATTTATAGTATACTAGAAAAATAAGGGTATTGCTAACTATAAAGACCAATATAAATAGGCAAAAGAGTTTATCCTAGCTCTATATAATATAGACTACCGCTAGATTTTTACTATTTTTATTTTTTTCCTATATAAAGTTGCTAAGTCTATAGAAGAACTAAGTAAAGGGGATAAGATTCTTAGAAAGAGGCTTTATAAGCTTTTATATCCACTAGACACAGTATAGATTATTAACTAAGAATAGTCTGCCAAGGCGGGAAATATAATAATATTAGGTAAGTTTCCTTTAAAAGGTAATAATACTTTTTAATTTAACGGCCGACAGTTTATAGGACGCCTAAGTTTAAAACCTATATAAGAAAAGCCCTTTGCTTAAATACATATAACATTACGCTCCTTAGTATAAACTTTTAGCCTAATAAGACACCGGCGAGTTAGGTTTTAATAATTAGGTATACCTCTTAAATAATAAGCCATTTTTATTATAAAATTATTCTTATAAACTACAATAAGCTTAGGTAAATTCTGACTAAATTATACAACAATAGAGCTGCGGGTAGTTATTCTACGTTAAGCTAAGGTCTAAAACTGGAATTACTAGGGGCGGCTTACGCAAGCTTCGGATTTACGCAATCGCTAAGATTTATAATTAATTAATATTTAGTAGGTATGGGGCATAGCTATTATAAAAGCCCTTAATTGGCCTTTAATAGTAGATTATTTATAAGCCTTATATAACCTTTAGCTAGTTATTTAATTTTCTTAAGGTCTAACTAAAATATATATAAGTAATTTCTTGGCGATACTAAGTCTTAGCACCTATATATATAAGCCCTATCTTTAGCTAATATCTTTTATAGCGGTCCTAGGAAACAGATTTTAGATTTTAGAATATATTAGATTTTTAAGGTCTTTTAGGGTACGCTCTTTTCTTTATCTTATAATGCAAGAGGTTATATACTAATCTTAGAATTTTACTTTATCTTAAGAAATAATAGCTTAATNCCTAAAATNGACTCTTCTAGTACTNATTTAAGCACTNTAGTAGGTCTAAATTCTTCTTTTACTAATAGTTTTACTAATAAGGAAAAGAGCGTAAGCTATTACTCTCTCTATTAAAAGTCTAATAGTTACACCAATTAGGGGTTTCTTAAGGAATTCTCTCTTTATAAGCAGAACTCTATACTTTAAATTTAAAAACTTAAAACTAAACTAGATAAAGCAAGAGTAATAATTAGTATACTTTAAGATTAATATTTAGAGGCAGAAGCCGCACTGTTTAAGTGCCGTAAAGAGCTTAAAAACGTAAGGTAGATAAGGTTTAAGAAGTTAAAGTAGTTTAAGAATTAGCTTAGGTAAGTAAAGGAGCAGATCTTTAACAACGAGGCTAAGCTTAAACTTCACCTTTAAGATCTTAAATAGGAGAACTACTATAAATAGAAAAGAATTAATGAATTAAAGTGCGCTTTTAGCCTTTAGAATTTATAATAGTGCGAAGATAAAGGCAATAGAGTAGGAGAAATATCTCTAGTTATAAAAGTAGAATTAGGTAGTATAATAAGCTATTTAGTTTTAGCTAAGCTAATAGATTTTAAGATCTTATATCCGAATTTATACTTTATAAATTTCCTAGTTAACGTCTTATATTAAATATTCCTGTTTTATTATTATAGCTAGGAATATAGTTTAAATCTACTACTAATACCGCATTATAAATGCTTCTCCCACATATCTATACGGTAAGGATAGCTATAACTCTACTTTTAGGCGGATTATAAAAGTTTCGAGTTTCTCTTTTAAAAACTATTTATAAAATAATATAGCGGTTATAAAGCGCGCGTAATCTTTTCTATAGAGTAACTATTAGTGGCGTTTTCCAAGAAACCTATATTATTTTTAGTCTAGCTATATAAATAAAGCTTTGTAGATAGAATATTTTGCCTATATAAACTTTAATTTTATTACTTATTTAGATTAAAATTCTTTATCGGTAATATTATAATATAATCTTTTCCGCTAGTCTATATATAGGTAAAGTCTATTATTTTTTACTTCTACTAAGATTACCCTATTTTAAATTGCCTAGTATATATTAAATAAGCCGGATACTTAAAAGGGGAGCTACTTATAAAGGATGCCCTTAATACTTTAGCGGAACGTGCTAGGAATCCCTAGGAATTTAACCTAATCTTTAAAAACTTAAGCTTAGGGGTGGAAGGGTTTAATCTAGTTTATAATAATAACAGCACTAAAGTAAAACTTTAAGCTATCTTGGATTTTAGTACGGAATTATTAAAGAGGATAAATGCTTAGATTTCGGATTTTATAGGCTAGATTTATCCTTATATACCTTAGATTAATAATTGCTTATTTTATACTATAAAACTTATAAGTATTAAACTTTCTATTTATAAGAGTATTAATATAAAGATAGTTTAAAAACTAGTTATTCTTCCTACCGTTATACTAACTAAGCCTTTAGAATTACTACTTAGCTAATTAGAGGCTCTTAGGTATTAGAATAATTATATATTAGAGGTTAGTAATCTTAATAAAACTTGCTAGAAAGATAGGGAGAAGAGCCTAATATTATTTTAGATTGTTAAGCTACTTAACTTAATTGTATAGTTTCTCTATCTTAACAATTTATGCAATATTCCGTAATAGTTTAATTAGATTAGATTTAGCTTCGTCTTCTATTATGTTACTATTAAGCCTTTATCTCCTTACCTCTGTTATAGGTATTAGTATCTACCTTCTACTTATGTACGGCTTTCTCTAACAGCTTATCTGCCTTTTATTTATATCCCCTTTCCTTTAGTAACTCTTTAGACTGCTCTTTTAACTAGTATCCTTACCTTACTCTACCTCTTATTATCTATTTAAGCTCTTTATATATTTTAGTATATTAATTAAGTTAAGTCGGTTCCTAAGTATAGTATAATTAAATCTTATTATGTAGTAGATTTGTAAGTAGCTCCTAAATAGGATCCCAATATACTAACGCTGTGCTATTATTATTATTAATGGCGATATATACTGGGTACTCCAGGCCTTTATAATACTTTACTACGGATACCTACCCGGGCTTCTATAACACGAGAAACTCTAAGCTTTTATTTATAACCCTAGTATAGGTAATTTCTCTAATATTCCTAAAACGAGATTTATTCTTTAAGTTTACCCCTATAATTATATTAATAATATTATAAACTAATTACTAGAACTTAGGCATTGTCCTTACTATAGTATACCTTAGTAGTATATATAGTCTTATCCGCAATAGTATTACTGCCGCCGCTGTATAAAGAAACTATATTAAATAGTTAATTAGGTATAAAGGATATTTGCTTCTATTTAGGATTAGAAGTCTATAGCTATTATTTAACTATAAAAGATATTATTAGCAAGGTTATAAGATTAATATATACTAGAGCTAAAAGAGTTTAAAAAACGGAAGAGGGATAAAGGATATAGAGGAGGAATAAATAGTAAGGCAACGCCTCTTTTATACAGCGTAGAGCTCTAGCTATACCTTTAAGCACATTTCTCCAAAAGTTGCGTTACATAGACTACTAAGGTATGATTTTTTGCCGCTAAAGGTGTCCTTCCTTAAGTATAAGGCTTATCTTAACAGGTTTCTTATTCGCTTAGGTCTTAGTAGCTTATCTAGAAATCTCCTAGTCTTTATTTTCTAATTTATAGGAAACTATGCTATTATTAAAGACGCGGGACATCTATTAGTCTATAATTATACTACTAATCTTAAGGCGTTTATACGTCTAGGTTCTAAAGCCTATTTAAAGGTAGTATTTAACCTATAAGGGGTACTATCTAATTACTTAGGCTCTATTTATAGAGTTTATGGCACTCTATATAGATATAACACATCTTAATAAGATACTTGAGTTTTGCAGCTTCTTAGCGAATACTTTAACCCTTAGTAGATTAACTATATAGCCCTTAGGGGCTCTCTAAGCTTATAGAGTTATTAAAACTATTAATTTATACTAAACGCTAGATTATAGTAGCTAATACGTAAATAGGCTTATTCGGTTTTAATTTAAGCCTAGCGCTTAGTATATAACGCCTTAATATAGGCAGCTATACTTTCTATTATAAGTGCTATATATTATATACCTCTAAAATACTTAGTAGAAATAGCTATAAAGCTCTATGCCTATAGGTTATATAGAAGTATAGTCTTCTAATAATATTAAATTATATATATTACCTTTATTAACTTTAGAAAACTTACTAATAATCCTTATAGGTCCTTAAGCAGTGTTCTAAGATAGATTATTATTAAATATGGTATTGCTTTATAAGCTTATATTTATAAGTATAGGAAGTAAGTTTTAAAGGGGGTGTTTAATAAGAGTTATTAAATATAGGGCTTTTATTATCTAAGAGTTAATTCTACTTACTATTGCTTTCTAATTACTATCTTATTAATTTAGATCTAGCTATCTTTATATAACTATTCTCTATAGCTTTAAGCCGTACCTTATTAGAATAAATACTAAAGTTAAAGCCCTATTATACTATAAAGAAACTATATAAGTCCTTAATCTTATTTCTTTCTAAGGAACAAACTTCGCTGTTTATAGCCTAATTTAGTTATATCTTATTATATTCTAAGCCAGACGCTTAAAGTTAATACCTTTAAGCACACTCCTCTAATTAAGATAAACTGTATTTATTAATAACGCGCTATTAACTTATTATTAAAGAACGGCTTATAATTCTTCTTTATATAAGCTTCTTTAATAAAAAAGTAAAAAACTTATAACGCTATTATGCGTGTAACGGATTTAAGAGGAGTTCTTAGATCTTTCCCCGCTAAAAGCTATAAGTTTTATACTTAGAAAATAAGTTATCTTATATATAGTATTAATTATTATCTTTAATTTTTATCCTCTTAGTATGGATTTAGGAACGTTTTATAAAGGCCTATAATTCCTTTAGTTACTCTAAGCAGTCTAAGTACTATTATATCTCTAACTCTACTAGAGCGTTTATATATTATTCTAACGCTAGTACTATATTCTTTAGTTATAAGTAGTATAATAGAGGTAATACTAACTATATATATTTCTAGTCTCCCCTAAATTTAATAATCTTACTTATTTTCTTACCATTATACGTGGAGTATGGAATATTACTAGCTTAACTGCCCGTACGGGATATATATTTATAACCCTTTTAACTAATAGATTATTTATCCCGTAGGGAACTTTTATATATAATTCCTTTAACTACTAGATCTTTAGTACTATTTTTAATTTTATCCCGTATAGTATAAACAGCTAATAAATATAATAATCTACTAAATTTTAATCCTATATTAAAACTTAATTACCTAGATTTTATATCCTATTTTCTATAATATCCTATACGGAATAATTTAATAAAAAATCTTATAAAAACTGGAATTTGTGTTCNATTTTAAAAATATATTTATAAAAGATAATATTTTATATAGGATTTCTACTAAAATTCTCTTNTTATATTTAGCTTTTAAATACCTTTTTTAACATCCTCCTATACGGGAAAAGTGGCTATAAAAATAATACTTTTATTATTTTCTATCCTGTACGGAACTTTATTTAAAACCATTTAAATTTACTAGCTTTTTTTTTCTTATTTTCTACGCCATCCCGTATAGATAGTATTTCTAAAAAAATAATAAAGTTCTAGTTTCTCTATTTTATTTTTAGTATATAAGCGCAAAAGAAAATATCCTATATAGGATTTTTAGTAGAAATCCTTTTTATTTATAATTTCCATATACCGTTTTATTATAATTCCTATACGGATAAAAATACTAAATAATTTATTTTAAGTAAGCTAACTAATCCTATACGGACTTACTACCCTTAGACTTTTAAATTTAATTTTTTTTTATACCCGTACGGACAAAAATACTAAGTAATTTTATTTAAGTAAATCTGCTAATCCCATACGGATTAAGTACCCTTAAACTTTTAATTTTAGTTTTTTTTAGTTCCTATACGGAACGGAGTCCTATATAACTTTCATTTACTAGAAAATGCCTTCCTATATAAATAAAATAGCCTTACCGTATTAAAAACTATAGGAATTTCTTCCGCGTAGGCTAAAACTATATAGCTACTAATTAAAACTTAAAAGTAATTTTAATTATTATATTATACGCGAGTAGATATAGGATATATAATTAAATAACTAAAAAGCTTCCTTTAATAGCTCTATACTATTAACTTGCCCTATAAGCAAATTAGTTTCTATTAGTATATTTATTACTAAAAACTTTCGTAATTTTAGCTATTATCTTTTCTACCTCTCCTATATAGTTAAGACTTTTATTTATAGTCTTTTTAAACTCCGCAATTTGGGGAAAACTTTTAGCTATTATCTTTTTAAACTCTACCATCTAGCGAATCTAATCCTCTAAGGTATTAAGGTCGCGTCTTAAATACTTAGTTATAGCCTATGTTTTACTTACTTATTTACTTTTATATTAGGGTTCTAGGATTAGTAGATATAGATTTTAATATTATACCTAGTAAGGTTTTTTACTTACTTATAAAGGTTATTATATTTAGCCAAGTCGCCTTAAAATAGGTTTGGTTTTATAGTATCTTATTAAAGCTAGTTAATTAGAGGTATATTAGAATAAAATCTTTTAATTTCGCTTATAGATAGGGAGTAGGAAGTAAAGTCTTTAGCTTCTAGATTAAGTTTTATTGGCGTTATAGTAACGGTTATATCATCGAAATTCTAAGATTCTATTTCTAAAAGAAAGCTATTAGAATAATCCATTATAGAGAAAGAGTGTTTATAGTAAATAAAGGATTAAAGACGTTAAAAGATTTAAAGACTAAAAGTAATCTAAGACTAATTATTAGGTAGTACTCTATGGACTCCTTTAAGATATTATATAACTCTTTACTATAAAATCAATTAAATTGCTTGCCCCTTACCTAGGCTAAATTATTATTTATATTTATAAACGCGCGTAGTTATAGGCGTAAAATATAAATTTATACTACGGCCTCCTAACGTGTCCGGTGGTTAGCGTATTTTATTAACTTTCCCTTAAACTATAAAAATATTAAAACTTCCCCTGTAAAAAGGCTGTATAGATATAGCTGCGCTAACTACTAGAGGTAACAGGATACTATAGAGCTGTTTTCTATTTTTTTCTCTTTAGCGTTTACTAAAATAATTTTAATAGATTTTAGTATCTAAAGCTAAGTAAAAATAACGTAGGTAACGGGTTTTAACTAATACCCTAGATTTAACTAAAAGGAACATTAAAGCTTTACCTAAGTTATATCTATTATGCCTAGGTAAGCCTTAGCATAACACTGCCTTTTAAATATACGTTACTTTAATTTTAGCTAAATAATAAAAATAAAGGCGGTACGCTAGCTCAGTTAAAACTAGGGTATTAGTGAAAACCCTATTAAATATAAGTAATCTTAAATATTATTAAGTTTAAATATTATAAAATATAATGTTTTATATTTTATAAACTAAGTATATCTAAATTATCCCTTTTACTTAGCTAAGCTATCTTCTAATACGCGTTAAAGCTTAAAATACTTTAGTGAAACAAGTTTAACGAATAACAGTAGGTAAAAGTAGTTAAGGTTACACTGTAATATATATAGATGCTTTTATAGTAAGCAGTCTATAAATATTAAGACTAGTACAATATACCGGTTTGTCTAACTTTACGATTGCTAGCTTTTTAGTATTAAAAAGCTCCTCTAAAAAGTCATTTAAAACTTTATATCTGCTCTACCTATCCGGCTATTTAAGACCAAAACCCTATTCTTTACCCTTTATTATTTAATAAAGTCAACTTTGTAAAGGTCTTTTTACGGCCGCCCGTTTATATATTTAAGCACTACACATCTAAATTATTCTAGGTCTAAGTTTAACGTTAAGGACGCTAATTGCTAGGTATATTTTTTAAAATTAGCTATAAAACGTTAGATTTTAATATAAAGGTAGAATTAATTAGGGTGGCTATATAAAAGGACACGCCTACTACGGCTGCAAATTCTAACTGCGTTTAGAGTAACAGATCTATAAAGTAACCCTACCGTACTAATATACTTAATTATATTAAAGATCTATACTAATTTAGTGCTTTAATAAGCTCTAGTAATATTATTTAACTTACTAATATTATAATAACTTATATCTACCGTTCCTGGAGATATAAGTAAATATAAAGAATCTCCTCTAGAGTAAAACAAGAATATTTATAGCTAAGGTATATCTAATCGTTATCTAAGAATACTTAACTAATTTAAGAAATATTTCTATAACGAAGTAGTTAAAATTTTACGAGTTTTGCCTTGCCTTTCTCCGCTTCTAGCCTCTTTATTATTATTATTCCGTTTATGCCCTTATTAATATAAATTATCTATAGCTAATTTCCTTATATAAGATCTCTAAGACGCGTTAGAGCTCTTTAAGGATTATAAGGCTGTATATTTAAGTCCAGATTTATACTAAAAGGCATAAGTAGGGAGCTAAAGGCACTATAATTAGGATTTTAGCTAGTTAGTAGAAGCTTAACACGCTTTAAAGAATTTTGCAGAAGTGCTGCCTTAGTAGGGACTTTACAACCTTATAGCCGAGGGTAACGCTAGAAAGCTTCTTTAAAAACCTTTACACGCTTTAGGCTTTCTTCTTTAGGCACTTTGGCCACTTTTAAGCGCTTTAAAATTAAGCTGCTCTCTATATTATTAGGGGCTGGAAGTTTATAGGGAGAGTTTTAGTGCCGGCGGCAAGACTTATAATCTATAGCCACTAGTAGTTAGAAACAGTTTCTTTATTTATATTAATAAAATTTATACTAAGCGCAGGAGTCTAAAATTATTTATATAGCTTTAGCGCTTCTAATAACAAATACAAAAAATGTGTTTATGGATAAAAATTCACTTTTACTGATTTTAAAATTACGGGAATTGTATAGAATATTTAACCGCTATACGTTCGCATTATAAAGTAATTTTTATCTACTATCCTTAACAAACTATAGAATATAACTATATGCCTAAACACCTATTTCTTTAAAGTATACCATCTAGCCGTTAATGGGAAATACGTAATAATAGCTTAACTATCTTAACACCTTCCGAGTATACCATAGATACTCCCGCCCCTTATTTACAGCCTTACCTACAGCTTTTACCCGGCAATATTACCTTATAAGACGTAGTAAACCCCGACAGAGCAAGCAGTATAACTATTTGGATAATCTTTACTATAAATTAATACTTCTAGTTATTGTAGCTCTTGTAAGGCGAAATTTGGGCTTATAATTAAATATGAACTAAACTTTGGACCGAAATCGAGCGCCGTATTAAGGCTAATAACGCTATATAGAAACAAACCAAATAAGCTTTAGAATGGTCTACATTATATTAAAAGGCTTACGCTACTCTAAATCAGTATAGAATAGAAGAGGCACTATTATATAAAGAGATTTGAAGCTTAAAATTAGAGATAAAGGCACTTAATACATAGGTATAATATAATAAACCATATAGGAATCACTAGTTAACATATTTGGTAGGTAATCTCTACTAGAGATTCTAGATTAGATGCGACAGGATTAAAAGAGCGAAGGTTACGCACTGCACGTCGCATAAAACCTTGTTCAAGTAATGGAAAAGAAAGGCAACTATAGAATTATGCTCTAATTTAAGATATTAAACACCACCTAAGGGAACAACTAGGTTTTAAGAGCCATGAGTTTAATTCAGTTTAAGAAATAAGAGATTAAAGCATTACGTATAGGAAAATTAAAGAAAAAAAAAAGGTTAGAATAGTTCTGCGAATATTAAATGTTATATAATCAGCTATATAAACTATTCGACGGTAGAGAAAACTATAACTATAAGCAAAGCACTTATACGTTAGGAACGCCGAACGAGATCTATACTAAAGCTCCCTAATATAAAGCCATTCGTAGTTCTATTCCACCATTATTTATTAGGGCTAGTTATGGTAAGCTATATATAAGCCGCTCTCCACGGCGTTCCCGTAAAAGCTATTATTAGGTGTATATAATAAGGATATAAGATTTTTAGCATTACTACTACTTAGAAAGACAATGCGAAGGATTTCTCGCGCTGTAAGATTCTAAGGTTTATATCCTACCCGGAATTATAATCCTAAGTTAAAGCTGTATTATATACCTGTCTCTCCCTTAAGACTAACTTCTTTATTATAGGGCTTGGAAACATCCTTATGAAACCATAATAAACATCTTAGTTTCTCTTCGTCAGCTTACCATAAATGAAGGGTTTATAACACGGTCTAATAATCACTAAATATCCCTTATATAGTATGTCCCTTAAGTTAAAAGGGCACCCTAAACATTCCCTAGGTGGCAAGCCATTACTATTACGCTATAGATCCTTTAAATCCTCCATTTTTTCAAAGATAGAAATACCGATGGTATTAGGCAACGAAGAAGTTACTCCTAAAGTCCTAAGTATAGATAGCGCGAGCCTGATTTATATATAAAGGTATAAGGTAGTATAAGCCTTTAAGGCTTTATATGGACTTTATATTTCTCTTTATATCGCACTTTATACACTCGCAGTGTCTTAAATCCTATATAAGTGCCGATAACGACAAGAGATTATAGGCGAACGGCTTTAGCCAGCAAAGAGCATAAAATTGCGCCTTATTATTGCGGCGGTACTGTTTTAAAGCAGAGCGCATTACCCAAATTATTTCTTCTTTAGGATATCTAGGCTAGTTTATTAGCATTTTTCAATCTTACCCAATCGTCTTATATCTCTACGGCGGCAATAGATCTATTATATATCTGATTAAATAAGCTTTCCAGTACAGCTACGGTTTAAATGGATTTTTATACGTTTAATAGGCGTTCTACGGCAAACCCTATAGGGAGGTTGTATAAAGAAGCTACCTATAAGCGGCCTAGAGAAGATCTAGAGAGATATTCCTAGATAGTTAGCTTAGAAGCTCGTAGAGATAAACGCGGCTAAGCTAATACCGTCCCCCCTATGGCACTACTTCTATTATTCCGTATTTAATATAGAGGCTAATATTATATAGTATAGTAAAGGTTATAACTAGAACAAGGAAACCCTACTTAAGCTATTAAGTTTACCTTTTTCTATATTAACTGTATCCGATAACTATTAACTATAACTTCTAACCGTTACGTTAAAAGAGTTCCACCTCTAATATAAACAATTTATTTAATATGTTTACCTTTACGGACTATATCTTTCTAGAACAGATTTGGGATCCCTTAATAATAGACCCTAAAGATTTTATTCTTACCAAACCTAACCTAATATCCGGATCTTAGGAAGCTAATATTCTCTCTCCTTATATAAATGACTTTTAATGCAATTACGGCTTAGACGTGGCTATAGTTAAAACTATAGATATAGTCTCTAAAAATATAGACGCTTTTATTAATAATATGGATATAGATAACATCCTGCTCTAGAATTTTCTATATAAGCTTACTTTTAGCGCAGACTGCTTAAATCTAGAAGATTTTAAAGGTAACTAGACCGATCCTAATCTAGCCTTCGCTCTGTTTAATAAAATAATATAAGATCTAAACTAACATATTAGAGAAATCCATCTTAGATAACCTACCTAATAGTATTAATATGTTAGATAAAACCTTAGTATTCTCTCCCTTAGAAGACTTCGCGTTAAATAAGCAACTAGCGGAATAGGCTAATAAGTAGATCGATAAGCTACCAAATAAGCAGCTAGGTTAGTATAGAAATAAGTAATTAAGGAAGTAGCTAAACAAGTGGCTAAATAAGCAGCTAGATTAACACCTGGACAGCTAATTAGATAAGTATCTAGATAAGTAACTAAGTAAGCGGTTAGACGAGTTCCTATATAAGCAGCTAGATAAGTCGCTAGAGGAGTAGCCAAACTAATACCTAAACAGCCAATTAAATAAGCAGCTAGATGAGCACCAGGATAAGTAACTAAGGGAAGAGCTAAATAGTTAGGTAAATAAGGAGGATAACTAGCACTTCTATATAGAAGATGTCGAGCCCTAAGAACAGCCCTAGAGCCCCTAAAAAGTATTAAATAATAAAAATCGGGGCCTAGGAAGATCCTTAGCTAGTATATAAAGTTAAAAATAGAGGAGATATGGAAGTAAACTAATAGATAGTAAATCTAATTATTATTGATAATAAGGTGGATTATTATATATATAAAATGCAGTCTACCTAACACTAAAGGTCTTCTCGAACTAGGAGGCAACTAACAACTTTAGATAACGATAAGATGCTATAATATAGTGATTAGTATAACTTAATAGCCCTAGCTAATAAGGTTATATTAGAGTAAAAGCAGATATAGGTAGATTAGTTTAATATATTAGAGATCGTCAAGAGATATTAGTACCTAGAAATTGAAGAGTTCGAAAAGAATATATAAGAAGAGGTTATAGATATACGCTTGTCGCAGAGATCTAAGGTTTCTCCTAGTATAGGAAAGATGCTTGCGGACCTATAGAAGAGCTTTTATATCTATTTTAAGGGAAATAATAAGATTTTTAAGACTACGCGGAGTTATACAGGCCTTTTAGATCGATTTGCTAAACACGAGTATATACTATATTTAAGAGAGTTATAAAGATAAGGTTATATAGAATATATAAGCTTCTTATAATATTAAATAAGTCCCCTATTTAATTCCAAATATAAAACTTAGCTTAGTCGGATTATTAGCTTTAAGTAATAATTAACTTATTAGGGCTACCCCTAAACACTAGTACGTAAAGCCCCTTATCCAGTTCTAGATAGAGTAGGAACTATATTCCTAAACTTCTTCTTAGTTACGGCAGTGCCAGCTAAATATGCCGCGGCTTTATCTCCTAACTCTTACTTATACTATATACCTTAGAAACCATAGCACAGCGCTTAGAAAGTAGTATTGCTTTTACCTATATTATATAGATTTAAGCAGAAATATTAATCTTAGAGTAACTTTTCTCTAGCTGCTAAAATGTGCGGTATTTATATAAGCTTCTTTATATTAATACTAATAAGAGCTAAAAATACTGCCAAATTTCTTAGCTTTAAAATAGTTTAGCGTAGGGTTATTAGCAAAATAGGTGTAAATTACTAGAAATAACGGATAAGTAAGCAAAGCTTTAGTTTCGGAATTAGTAAATTATTTTTATAGCTTTAACACGACTTTATCAAATAAAAGTGTACTATAGGAAAGTAAAATTAATATACTTACTAAATAAACCGTAGTTATACGCTCTTTGCGTATAGAAATCCGGAAGCTTCGTAATATAGAGTAATAGCATTATAATTATGTTATAAAAAGCTTAGATGCAATTAAAAGATAGCTATATTTTAGCTAAAAACCGGATAAAAGTAATAGAGAAAGTACTTCTATTAATAGTTATACCTCCTAATAGTCTTCTTATTTAACTAATCGTATAGCATTAGAACCCTTAATAGAGGGTAAACCGATTTTTAAGCCCTAATTTAAGAAGCTTCTTTAAAAGAAAAGGGTAGTAATTAGAAAACTATTCTAGTAAGTACAGATACAAAGCAGGTGCTAAGAAAGTACTAATAGTAGATATATAAAAATAAAAACGACTTTAATCTTAAAGAACGAGAGAAATTCCTATAGAAGAAGCCCTACGAATTTAGCGATAAGTAGAAGTCCCACTATACTTCCTCCTAACCCTTTCCTACTACACTAGTAGAGGTATATAATCCCACTTAGCAGATTACAATGGATGGAATAAGCGCTAAAGAGTATATACTAGATATTATTTTTAAACTCTTTAATATGTAAATCTATAAGCCTACTAACCTTAAATATAACTGGTACTTGTTTAGGATATAAGTGTTTAAGCTTAAAAAGAAACTTATAGAGTTTAGAGTTATTGTTATATATTAGTTGTCCTTTATCGGTAATATAGTAAATAAAATCTTCCGCCCGTATTAAGAGATTTAAGAGATTATTATAAATTATATAGAGCTTGGAAGAGATTAAGCTAAGAGAGATAAAAGCGGGAATTTTAGGACGTAGACAGACCACTAGGCGTTCTATAGGCGTCCTACAATTTCTTATTAAATTTCTACTTTATTCTTTTATATAGCATTATACTTATAGAGTCTTGCCTACTAAATTATACCAAATCCCAAGTTTTCTATTGTTACTTAATAATCCGTTATCATTACTCCGGCTCAGTTTATCGATATTAATAGTATCAATTCGCCCTTCTACTAGGTTACTTTAGCGCAATCTATTAATAAGGTAGCTAAAACTCCGTAACTTATTACTACGGTTTAAAACCACTGTCTCTTTATTACTATCTTTATTACTATCCTCTTCCTATCCTTAATTATAAGGTGTAAAATATATAAAGCTAGGGTATATACAGATCGTCTCCTAAGCTCTTCCTACAGACCTATAAGAATTATTAGTAATCTAATTTAGGTTTATCTAAGGCATTATATATAATAGGACTTATTTAACAAGCACAGAAAAGAACTATATTTTAGCGAGGCTTAGTATTTAAAGAAAAGGTAGCTTAATCTAAGGACATTTAAAGATAAGGTAAATACCACCTTTATAATGTTTCCTTTACTACTTAATAGAGCTAAGGCTAAGTTTAAAAAGGGAGACTAATATTACCTAAATAAGGCAAAGTACATTAGCGGCCCCTTTACCCTAAAGCTGGCGCGTAATATCCGTTAGCTATAATTACTCCTTACTTAGCGTACTATCTGCGCCTAAAAGCGTAGGCTACTTAACTAAATCTAACGGTGGCTGTTTAAATTAAAGGAGGTATTACTAGGGGTAATTATTGGCTAAGCTGTTATTAAATATAAATACCTAACTAAAATATATTATATTAGTATGGAAGAACTAACGCACCAGTCTCTAGCTTTATAAGCAGTACTTAGCTACTATTACTTATTAAATTATAAATAGTCTTAATATACTACCGAAGTCACTAAAAGCAGCTCTAAGTATAAAGCGCTAGGATTCTTTATACCTATTATAATTTAGCGCTCTGTTACTCTTAAAAGTAGCTAAGTAAGATAGCGTTTAATAATGGCTTTATAGTAATACTTTAAGCCCCTTTAACCGTTGCAGATAAATCTATAAATGTCTTAGCCATAGTATAGGAAGCTATAGTCTAAGATATATAGATTAAGATCCTATCTAACCAAATGTTGGGACATTAGTAAAGCGGGCTTAGCTATATATAGGATATAGTCTAGCGTATTAGAAAGAAAGTAGCGACAGCCTCTTTTATATAATGCCTTACTCCTATAAAGGCGGAGTAAGCTTATACGTTATAACCTATACATTTTACGTTAGTCTAGGCTGTAGAATAATAATAGGCATTAATTATACCGCCGGTAGGGTTTAAGGATCCGTCTAGCCCTATGCATAGGTAGGAAGGAGGATATAAAAGAATCTTATGTCCCCTTACCAGGAACCCATATAAAATACTTCTTAAGTAATCTATAGTATATATTCCGTCCTAAAGTTAGCTAATTAAATATCGATAATAAAGGTTATAGAAAGAATAATTAATATAAGTAATAGCGAAATAATAAGTGACGGAGAAAGGTATGCAGAGAGATCTAGAGCAAAGGGCATGTCTATTAGGGGAAAGGCGCTTCTAAAGATAAGGAATGCTTCCCGTGCTATAGTAGTAAGAGGCCTTACTAATAGGGTACTAGAGTTAAAGCTAAAACTAGAACTATTAAGGCTCCAAATTAAAGTGTAAAAGAGATTAACTTGGCATTATAACCTAGAAGTTATTGTAAGTATATAAATATATCGCAGTTAGGTTAGGACTTACCGTCTTAGATATTACCAACAATATATTTAATAGCAGCAATCCTGGTTATGCTATTACTCTATAAATAAGCTACCTGTAGACTAAAATTAAAACTAAAATACTAAAGAAGGCCAACCAGAAGCTAAGAGAGGAGGTAGTGTCTCTTAAAAGAAAAAGGGGAATTATAAATAAAATGTAGTAGGAAAAGCGTAGAGATACTAGCAAGCGTATTATACTTAAGGTAGAGGCATATCTAAGTAATAATTAGGGTAAATACCTAACGATTCTTATGTGGAGGGTTGGTTTAATAGAAGTGGATAAATATCTAGCACGTATATATTTTGTTTATAGGTAAGCGGGGTTAAAAATCTAGTGCCCTATATAACTAATACTAAACAATATCCCTATTAATTCTATATTAGTTGTTAATATAGCCCCTTAAGAGTAAATAGGGTACTTTTTATGCTTACTGTATCTATTAAATAACCTAAAGACTAAAAATAAAAAAGCTAATAAAATTATTAAGAATACGGAATAGTAAACTATATTAAGTTTTTAGTCTAATATTGCCCATATAAATTCTGCGCATTCCCTTTAGGCTCTTTTATAGCAGTACCATAAACTTATTCTAAGGTAGTCTTCCCTATAGTATCTTATAACGCCACCTTATTAACACTAATAGCCATATTATATATAGCTTGGATATTTTATATTACTGTTTAATTTTTGTAATCCGCATCCGCGTATATATAGGTGGAAAGAATACTAGTTCTCGCTACCAGTAGAGTACTTAAAGGATTTTCTAGATTTCCTTAAGGATATAGTAAGAAATACTTATTATAAGAACTCTAATATTTAGCTAAACTTATTATAAGTGCCACGGACCCCTAAATTTAAAGATCTGTCTATAATATATCTTCTTTCTCCTAATACTCGTGATAATAATATTCTTCTATCTACTAATCTTATATATAAAGATAGTTAATCGCAGCCCAATTAGACAGTGGGAAGTCTAATATTATCTGCCTATTCCGGTAGTACTTTACTGCTAATATACTAGGAGAATAGCTATATTACCCTACTTAATTAGACCCCCGGTAAAATTTTCTCTAGAAATGTCTTTGTCTATAGAACGGATCAGTCTTTATTATTAGATACTCTTAAAGGGATTTATAATATATAAACGCCGGATAGCAGCGGCGGTAATGCTAGAGGACGTCTTTTTAAAGAAGTATTATTTAACGATAGTACCTGCTACTAAATTAATAGCAGCCCAGAATTAAACCGCCGAAGGGTTTTATTATAGCGGCATTACGAGTCTTTTAAAGGGAACGATTTGTGGTATAGAATAGAAGTTACTCTCCCTAAAGATCTAGTTAGAGGAAGTCTCTATATATTATACTAGGTTTAGGATTAGCTAACAGTTATAAGCCCGCCTATATTACTAAAGGGTAAAATTAAAATATACACTACCTATATGGATATATTAATTATTTAATAGCGAATTAGGTTCTAAATTATGTAGTAAAAAATTTAATAGATTAAATTACAACTTATAAATTTAAAGCATAGTTACACTTCGCTAATTAAAAACTATATCTATTAAATATAAAATAGAACTTAAAATTTAAATTTATAGTAAATATATAGATAGTTTAAAGCAGTAACTTAATATCCTTATTAAATCCCCTAGAAAATACCTATTAAAGCTTAACTTAAAACATACACTCCCAAGCTTTAACAGCTTTAATATTAGTAGGGATAACAACAACCTTAGATCCCTATAATAGATTAGTAATAGTATATTAAGAAATTCCTAAGGAGATCTTTTACCTATAGAAGCTTTTCTGGCCAGGACAAGCTCTTATTAAAAATATAAATAAAGTGCTTTCCCTTATAACGCACGATTATAAATATTTTAGCTTTAGTTAGATCGCTAAGCTTATTAGCTTTTTTAAATAACGTGCTGCTTTGTCTACTAAACCTAAGTTATTGCCGTTTTTCTAGAGTTTGCGTGTAGACTTCACCCTTATCTAATAGAGTTGTTTTAATTCTAGGTCTTATTCCATCTTCTTTAGAAGCATTACTTATTAGAGATCTATTAGGGCCCTATTTATCCAATATAACATTACTACAGCTTAACTATTTTAGTGTTAGCCGTAGGGTTATCCTTAGGGTGTTATATTATCGCATAGAAGTTCTAGTTACTTCGCCTTCTAAAAAGGACGAAATCTACTTAATAGGCGACGCCTATAAAGAACCTTTAAGGGGTATAGAATAAGATATACTAATAGGTAATAATTTTAGTAACATTTTAAGAAGCGGAGAATTCGTTAAATTAATAGCATACTTTCTCTTTTATCTTTTAGACTGTAAAGTAGTATAATCCGGCATTTAAGAATCCTTTATAGGCTTATATACTATTTCGCAAAGTTTAGGTAGGTCGCTAAAGAATTATAAGAGCTTACTATATATTCCAAACTTATAAAAGACATATAAGGGGAAAGAGTAAAGATTAGAATAAAGAGTTTATAAATTAGAATATAAGGACTACCGATAACTGCTACTTATATCTTATACGCATAAAACAGATTTAGAAATCTTAAATTAGATTTCTGCTTAGCGCGTACTATAGCGTTAGCGGGAACATAAGTGGTTAATAGTAGTATGCTAAGGACGTGCTGCCTAAAGCCACAGCGCTTAAGGAATCTTAATTTTGATTTACGCTAATATAAATTTATTCTCTAAAAAAATTAACCCTTAGTTTTAAGGGATATAATAGGTCCTTTAATTAAACTATAATAATTGCCCTAGCTAGATTTTCTACTTTAGTAGTAAGTATTCTCGCTACTTAAGTATAACTACTTATGGTCCTAATTAATAGTTACAGAGAATATTACTACTTAATCTATTAATTAAAATATTATTATTAATAGCCAAGAACCTATAAGTGGAGGGAGACATTAATACTTTCGCCCGGATAAATAACCGCCTCTATAGTATTCTAAATCCCTACCTTTATCGCTATAATGTTAAACGGGAGGATAGCACGGTATTAACATGGGCTATAAAACAAGGACAAGATATAACTGCTTAAAAATCTCTTAAAGCTGCTAAAATTAGAGTGGTAACTTAATATCGATACTATGGGCGTGCGGATTTATTATGGGCAGTAAGAAACGGACATAAATTAGTAGTACGGCTGTTAATTAAAAGTGGACTTAGTAGTCTTAACCTAGAGGACTTTTCCTATAAGCTGTTATGCGCTATAAGGTTTAGGCAGACGGTAGTAGTATAGCTACTTTTAAAAGGCGTTAATATAAACTGCAAGTAGGAAAACGGCTAGATACCACTATTATTAGCCGTAAAAAAGGGGTATAAAGATATGGTTTAACTGCTTCTAGAATATAAGAATATTTATATTAATATAAGAGACTGCTTTAGTTAGATACTACTATTATAGACTGTTGATTATAAGTATAATATAGTGGTATAACTTCTAGTTAAGCATAGGGGTGTTAATATTAACTTAAGGGACTCCTTAGGTAGAACGCCGTTATTTATAGCTAAAGTATATAGAGATACTATAATAGTCCAACTGCTTCTAGAGTACGAAAGTAATAGTCTAAAATCTATAGACTAGTATAGTGGTGTAAGCAGTCCTTTAATCTAATATTAAAGAATAGGTAAAGATTAACCTAAAGGTAGTCTAACTCTAGTATATAGATTAATTAGTAGGTCTATAGTTCTTAATAATGCGGTAGATATAAAATTCTATAAATTAGCTAACTCTTCTTTCTGCTAATTAATGTAATTATTTCCTATATACCTTAACCTCTTAAAAATCTACTTTCTTTTTATATTAGTAAGTTCTTACTATATACTAGGCCCGGCTTTATATTTAGCTATAGTAATTATATAGTTAGTAGTATAGCCTAGTATATTTAATAACTGTAGCCTTAGTTAGTATATAGCTATATTTAGCAATAATTTTTAGTTATAAAAAATGCGCTATAATAGAATAAGCTAGAAGTAGAACCTAAAGCTAGAAAGAGATCCCTAGGCCAAAAAGAAGGGCACACTATAATTATTGCCGTCTCTTTTGCTAGAAGTTATTACCCCTCTTTATATTTATCTTATTATAGAGTATAAAGTTAGTGTATCTGCTATAGAGACTAATCTTATTTAGGAATAACGTTTAAAATATAGGGCGAATAATAAATTAGTTAGCTAGACACTGGGGTTTTACTACCCCTTTAAAGCTCTTTATATATTTAATATTAACTACTACTTTAACACTTATAGACCTTATTGTAGTGCTACCCCCTAGCTATAGCTATAAAAATCTTATTAACTAGGAAGTTTTAGGCACTATATATTGCAACAAACTTTAAAATAAGGTTATTAAAGCTCTAAATAACGCGAATTCTTAATACTTTATTAAAGTCGAAAAGGAGATCTATAAGAGACTCGGTTAATATAATAGACTCTTATAATACTATAGCAGCGAACTTTTCTAAAAGAATAACCGTATAGCGATATATTTAGAACGCGCTCTAAACAGCTAGCTCTATAGGTTTCTTTAGGATAGAAGTAATAACATTAATTAAACTTTATAAATGCGTTAGATTTTATAGCTTACAGATATTCTTAAATATATTTACTCTAAAGGTGTTATATATAGTGATATTTTATGCTATAATATTTTTTTAGATAAACATTTAAACGTAAAGCTAATTAACTTTGCTAGTTTATTAATTAATAGGTCCCCTCTTCTCGCTTTATACTCTATTTAAGCCTAACCTTTATATTTAAGTATGCCTTAAAAGAATAAAATTTTTACCTTTAGATCGGCTTATTATTATATCTTAATATATTATATTGCCTTTTATAAACTTTCTAACAATAATATAGAGGATTATTATAAATAAGGAATATTTCCTAAATTAAAGTCCCTAGGGGCCTTTAGAGTTATTATTAGAGGCTATTAAAATGGCAAATATAACTATATAGATAGCGTTATTAAAGAAATAGATAAGTAAGGTATGTTTATAAAACTAGAATTTTTTTTAAACTATCTAAACTTATTTATAGGTTTACGAAATCTATCTCCGGTAGCGGCGCCACGGCATTTCCTTTATACTCTTAAGGCTTTTCTTTTAATATTTGCGATATCTTATCCTTTACTTAAAAATCTAAAGGCTTCTCTGTCTAGATTTATACTTTACCTATTTCTTAGGCGTTATTAGCGTTAATAAAGGTAAGTTTTATGCTTTATAAGTCTATTAGTCTTACTATTCTTATATATAGTATAATATACTAACTATCTTTTATTCTAGATATACTAAACGCTTTCCGCTTACTAGCAAGCTCCTAAACTACGCCGTACTTTATATTATAGGTATTAGGTTAAGATACGCTTACCTACTTAGCGTAATAACGCTAGGGCAGGGGATGATGTAATTTATCTTTAAGGAATATCTTAGTTTCTTTTAGCACTCTTTATATTTCACTATAATCTTAGTAGATTGGTATATCTTAAGTATAGAGAAGTTTATAACTTAACGAATTCTTTTAAGCGTATTAGTAGTAAAAGAGAGGATTTGTATTTTAGCTTTAGTATAATATAAACTAATAGCTATAGGTGCTGTAATGCTTAGTAATATAATGAGTCTTACAGCTTATAAGGCTCTATTTTAATTAGAGATATATAATATAGATATATTAGCAGTAAAATTTAAATAAAAACGGCTATATATAGCAACACCGCCTTAAGAAAATGCACTTAAATAATTGGACTATTAAATGTAAACCTCGGCTTCCTATCTCTATAGAACCCGCTACTATAAAGCCACTAAAAAGTGGGGATACTGTAGTTTACGTCAACCTAGATATTAGCCTTACCCTATAATATACGTTACTGTATAATTGGACCCACCTAAGACCTAGTATATTATCTTAAACTTATACCTCCCAAAACACTAATATTAAATTCCTATCCCGCCTTAAACGCTTTAAACTAATAGGACCCTAATCCCGGCAAATAGTTAAAAGCTTGCGTAGAAACTTACTAAGCCTATACCTTTACGCCTCCTAGGCTCGTAATATATGCTAAAGCCGCAACCGCCTTATAATTGTAGTGCTGAAAAAATAGGCTAATAACGGAAAATTATAAGACGTTGCAGAAAATGCGCTATAGGGCCCTACTATTATTGCCGTCTCTTCTACCTAGTAGGCTGGCCCCTTTTCTTCTATATAGTAGGCCGGGCCTTTAATTTTAAATAATAATGCGCCTATAGTAATCCAAGAGTTTTCTTTAAAAAGTAGTCTTTAATTTGTTCCCATAAAAGATTATATTCCTCCTTTAATTTAATAAGTAGCGCGTCTTTCTTTTTAGTAAATTTTACTTTAAATTTTAGCTCTTAGGGCTTTAGGTCCTAGGGCTATTTAACTAAGTTAAAAGGTAAAGGGAATTATTAAGGAAGGATATCTAGTATATATAACCCGTTTTCCTAGCGCCTAAGAGCTACTTAGATTAACTATTCTTTTAAATTAGTATTTAAGACGGCTCCTAATATCGCTTTACTAGAGTTAAAATTAGGGGCTAAGTTTAATAGCAGTTTTTAGGTATAAAGGCGATTATATATAAGGGATCTAGCCTACTTACGATAATTACTGCTAAGCGTAGTGCTCCGGTTAGACGTGCGCATAAATAGAATTAAAGGAGAAAGGTAAGACCGCTAAAGATAATACTTTGCAGTACGCTTTGGTTTTAATTTACTACTAATAGGCGCTAGCGATTCTCGCTGCCCTATACACCCATAGGCCTCGTTACCCTTATTACTATTGCTGCTATTGCTATTGCTACTGTCGCTATTGCTACTGTCGCCGTTCCTAGCGTCATTATTATCCGTATTGCCGCTGTTGTCGCTTCCATAGTTGCAGTTCTTGGCATTGCCTTTATCTATAACCTCGCCGTCCTTAGCATTATTGCTATAATCGCATTCTTTAGCTAGGCCATTAATAAGATCGTTCAGAATTTAATTATAATTGTTATTAACCTTATCTTACGGTAATTTAATATCTAATCTAACATTATAAGAAGATAAAGATTGCTAAAGGGAAGGGCTAGTAGACCGCGCAGTAAAGGTAGCTTACTCCTTAATATATTTATCGCTATTATTAAGGCTAAGGGTAGAAGGGCTAGAAGGTAAGGTCTTCTAGGGAGCTAGTAAGCTTTATTGCTTCCTAGGTTATAGGCTCTTACTACTCTTACTAATAGAAGTATTGGAGATATAATTAATATTATCTAGTTGTTTAATATAATTAAACCTCCGCTTCCTTAACTTCTGGGCTCCTAAAAACCCTTAATTAGTAGTAACTAATATCCTAAGCTCCTACCAGAATTGCGAAATGGTTTTAATGCGACGCCCCTTTGCTAAATTATCCGTTTGGTTGCCGTCTAGCGTTAAGGGTATAGTATAATTATATATAGGTACGCGTACCTTCTTTTCTAGCGCTTCTAATAAAGGCAGCTCCTTATTATCTTTATTATCCTTATTACTGCTATTATTCCTATTATCTACTAATTTTTAAATAAGGCTATTATAAATTAAAAGGGGAAGCGTATACCTAATCTATAAGGTATTAGTTAATTATCGGCTTCGCCAGCTCCGTTAGCTTTATTATTAGCGTTACTAGCTTTATTACCCTTAGCTTCTAAGTCTAGATCGGCTATATTATTTTTAATAACTATTAGATTTACTACTAGTTATTAAAACTATATATTTAAAACTGCTAGGGAAAGAGGGAGAGTGGTAGGGTAATTGTTGGGATAATTACTAACTACTTCCTCTAGCGACTTAACTGTTATTTCTATCCCTATAGAAATCTTCCTCGTTATTCTTATTATCCTTATTATTCTTATAATACTTATTATAAGCTTTCTTGTAATTATATATACGGTCTATAGGCGCTTTATTAAACAGAATCTCTAAACTAAGATCCTAGGTAGAATAATATACTATTAATTGCCTAAGCTTATAATGCTTCTTAACTTTATAGGGGAAAAAGAGGTACTCCCCTGCTCCTCCTTTTAGGCTTATTACTCGCGCTTTTCTTAGGGGCTATAATTATATAGTGCTAAGATAAAGCTATTAATTTTTTAGGGGGACTAGTATAGAAATTGTTATTATTAAGCAAAATTTTAGGAGGGATTTAAAATGAAGATTAAGATAGTGCTAACGTTATTATTATTATTAGAGTTGCTATTGCTTTATAGCTTTTAAAAGCTTTAGGGGGGAATTAAAGGTCTTTTTAAGTGTATATTAGTCCTCCCTTCGCCACTAGCTCTCGCCTATTACCCTTTACCCCTTACCCCTTATCTAGGTTTCTTATTAAATTAAAGCATTTAATATATATGCCTCCGGTATAGACTAGGGTCAATTACTATTTATAGGGTAAGGTTTATAAGGGCTTAAATCCCAGCGCCTAATTAACACCCTTAGTAAATTATAGTTAAACTATATCCGCCCATCCGAGCTAGCGTATTTAGCTTTAACATAGCTATTATATCTAGCCCCTTATTAGGAGGTTAATGGCGCAAATTCTCTACCCTTGTTTCTTAGTAAAGGGCAGCGCTAATATATCTATTTACTTCCTAATAATACCGACCCAGCTAATCTTCTACGCCGCTTATATTAGTAGGTAAAGCCCTACTTATATATACGCGTTACGAGCTCTCTATAATAGAAAGAGGTAGTGCCCTTATTAGTAGCGGATAGGGCTCTTTAATGCTAACCGCCTAGTAACGGATACGCTTGCCGCTCGCATAGTAATTATATATATATCTATAAATATACTAGGTAAAAGACTATATAAGGTGCTACTTAATACTCGCCCTCCTAATGTGGCTAGCTAGCGTTAGAGATTCCTTTATAGTTATACCGCTAAACTATTATACGCCTAAAAGCTGCAACCTTTTAATTTTAATCTAGATAGTTCCTACTATAGCCCTATAGCTTAGGAGCCTAAATTATTAATCCTTTACTACTTTATTATTAAGCAGTTAGGCAGAGCTAATAGCCCCTTAGCCCTAAACTAGCAGATTAAACGGCGTCTTTAAAATATCTGTAGTAATATAATTATACTACTAGGTAGGTATATATAGCTACCTAGGCAATACTCTATATAATATCCGTTCGAATAATGCCTAATATAGCCCCCTATAGCTATTTATAGCTATACTAATAGGGACTAAGTTATAAATTCTATAACTTAAGGTAACTTAGGGCTAATAGCATACAGCTAATTTTGGGGAGAGGATGTCCGTATAATTAAGTAGGGTTGCTAGCTAAAATGTAATAAGATATAAGGCCTATCTAGTAATATAAGGGGGCTTACGGCGGTAAGGGACTAGGTGCTGTTACTCTAGGAAGAAGACTCTTCTAGAAAAATAAAGTAGGCAGTATTACTGGCGTGGTAATTCCTATAGATCCCGTTAATTGGTAGCTGCGGGTGGTAGCTCCTTAAAGGTAAAAAAATAACTTAAATAGGAGGGGGGAAAGCTTTAAATATTATAAATGCCTATATATATAAGTGGGATAAGTCTCTTAAGGTCGGGCTACGGAAAGGATAAATAGTAATTACTACTCCAGTAACAAGAGTAGAAAGAGCCGTTTTATCTATTACTATAAAGAAAATATAGAAGAAGTCGTTATTAAAAAGCATAAGAGGCGCTATGCTACTATTAGTCTAAGATATAAAAATTAAGGGAAGTAGTAGGGCTTATATATACGCGGACCCTAATAGGGGAATAAAATGGCTTAGGGGCGAAGTAAGGAGGTTTAACTAAGGCAATAATATCTAATAAGAGGGATGCGCGGCGTTAGGGAGGAAGAGAAGATAGAGGAGGGAAAGTAAAACGGCGAGAGGTGGACGCTTTTATGTAATAAGGTTAAAGTACGGGCTAGGATAAAGCGGCGAGCTAATAAGCGAGGGTGTGTTGCCCGTAAAGGAAGCATCTATTTCCTAATATAGATTTACTTTTATAAATATACCTTTATATATATAAAGACTTTTCTTTATCTAAATGTCTTTATATTAACTATATATAGTTATACGTACGTAGCCTTCTTAATTACTACCCCGTTTAGTATATTATATTTTAGTTTATACCTACTTTTATAACACTCCTTAATCCTAAATTTACTAATTAGTGCCCCTATAAGAAGTTAACTAAATATCTTTATAATTCTCCCGCCTACTTAGGTAAAAGAAGTAAACTACGCTTCTTTTTTAACTAACTTAAGAATAAACTAGATAGTAATATTTATTACTATACTACTCCTAATAGCTAACTATATTACACTATAAGCTACTTAAAAAGAGACGCTGTAGAAACTATATACTCGTTTTAGCTAAGCACTATAAAAGAGTTAGTTATTATACTAAAAACCTTTTATAATAACCCTAACCGAACTACTTATTATAGGACATCCCCATAATACCTAATACATATTTACCTGTTTTTACCGACTTAGCAATTAAAGACGGGCCACGAGACCGCAATTTACTACAATCTATAGCAATCTAATGGCAATCTACTACTACCTAAATCCTATTCTACTCTATGTATATATTAACTAAGCAACTAAGTTAATAATATATACCCTTTCTTCCTATTTTCTTACCTTTTCCCCTTATATAACGTCTTAACTTTATTATATAGTTTATATATATAGCTTAATAATATCTACTCCGCTATATATTATCGCCGCTTATACTTACTCCGTAATACTATATTATAGATAGATAGATCAATTCTATTACGCTGTTGCGGTTCCTTAAGGTCCATGCAGCGGTTCTATAGAGCGCTATTCTCTACAGAGGAGGAAACCAGCACACTGGGAAAAACCTCCTCCTAGAACTGGCTAGTTAAACCAGTATACTACATACAGATGCCTCCTCCCACTGTTAGTGGACTAGTGTAGCCAATAGCCAAGGTGTACACTGCTAAGCACGATTTTTAGTCACATTATCGTAAACTCCCCCTAGCCGTGACCAATAGTATATCCCCGCCCTACTGTTGCGATAGATAGCGCCCTCACCGACATTCTCCACCGCCCTGTTGTGCGCCACACTAAGACTAGGGGTCGGTTGCTCCTATTACCGTTATAAGCCAACGGGCCTATTTTTTTAGCGCTGGTAAGCGCCCTTTAGCTATCTTGATACTACAGATAGTGGCGCCTATATACCCTTTTGAGGTTTATATGGAGAGTAAAAAGCCACAGGAAAGAAAAGGGCTGTAGGATTCGAACCTACGACCTTCGCGGTCACCACTCCGCGTTAGACTTCCCGATAGCACATCTCTACCACTGCGCCATCGCCCCTACTATATTATATTAAACCTATATTTTATATAGCCTCGTTCCGCTCCGCCTAGTATATAAAATAACCTAAAAGCCCCTATATTTATAACTAACTTAAAAACAAGCTAAATAGTAATATTAATTATTATACTACTCCTAATAGTTAGTTACACTATACTATAAGCTATCTAATAGGAGACGCCGTAGAAACTATATACCTATTCTGGCTAAACATTATAAAAGAGCTAGTTGCTATACTATAAGCCTTTTATAGCAACCCTAACTAAACCGCTACTATATAAAGGAAACTAAATAGGATAATATAAGACTTTAAGAACTTCCCATCATATTTTATTAAGTCCCACTACTACGCTAAAAAGACTAGATAGAATAAATCTACCCCAATTAACTGTTTAATAAAATCTTTAAACCCTAAATTAAAAGCATTCCTAGTTAGGGTTAAACTGCCAGATACTACTACTGCCTACACTAATATTATTAATAGCTTATATAATAATATACTACGCCTTAATACTTTACTCCCTAACTACTTAGAACCCGTAAGGACCTAGACACCATAGATATTAACGCTAAAACCCTTTATATGCCCTAAAAGGATCTATTAAATAAAAATAATGCATTAAATATAGCTTTTATTTTAAATGCGGAAGTAATACTTATATTTTAAGTTACTACTCTATCCTAATACCCTAAATATATATAGGGATAGCTAGTATAAGTAACCAATCTCCTTAACTAAGCCCTACCTAGTAACCCTAATTATTACCTAGCTCTAGCCTAGTATTTAGTAAATACTACTTATAAGGACAAAGTTATAATTAAGACGCTATAAGAACTCCACCCCAATTACCTCTAAAAAAGGGTTTAGAGTTAAGTCGCTCTTTAGGACAGCTCTACCTTAAAATCTTATTAAATACTTTAGATATTGTAAACTCTAACTCTTAGGACCGTAGTATAACCATTAATTATTACCTTTAGCAGAATAACTAATAAACTAATACTGAAGTTCTAATTAATATAGGAGCTAGTAGTATAGGATTTATTAATAAGATTTTTGCGTAAGATAATGGTTTTACCCTAAACCCCCTTAACTACATCGGGAAAATATTCGCAGGATGAGATTTACGTAGACTTTATTTAGCGCGTTTCGCGTAATTGACATGCAAATTAACTAACTCGATACGCAATTGACTAACTTGACACGAAATTAACCAACTTAACACATTTAAAAGTTAAATAACACGCAGTTAACCTACTTAACACATTTAAAAGTTAAATAATACGCAGTTAACCTACTTAACAACTTTAAAAGCTAACTGTATATTCCTTAATATGCAATTAAGGTAAAGTTATATACTAATTACGCAATCTTATACAATCTTATATAGTTTTATTACTTAGAGGCTCTGTATAAGGCTCTGCATAAGGCTTTATACAAAGCTCTATATAAAGCTCTATATAAACCTTTACGTATAGAGGCTCTATATAAGGCTCTGTATAAGGCTCTGTATAAAGCTCTATATAAAGCTCTATACAAAGCTCTATATAAAGCTCTACACGAAGTAGATATAGGTAGGTAAGTAAATACTAATAGATAGGCAGATATAGATAGGTAGATAGATATAAATAGGTAGGTAGATATAGACAGGTAGGTAAATATAGATAGGTAGGCGATATAAATAGGTAAGTAGATATAGATAGGTGGATACAGATAGGTCTATATCTACTACTCTTAGTAACTACTTTTTAACTATATATAGAGATTATATAAAGAAGTATATATAATTTACCTTGCCAACTTTATAAATAGCTTAAAAATAGCTTTTATTTATTATTTATTATCTAAAATATACTATTAGTATAAAAGAGGTAGGTAGCTCTATAGTTGCCAAATACACAGGTTATACGCAGGCTGCGTGTTAAAAAAAATACGATATAGGCTAGTTGGTCGAGTTGCCAAATGCCCTTAACTGCGCGCCAATTGCGTCAACTACGAACTATTTAGGCCATTGGTAGGGTACTATATTTTGCTAATATAGTATATTAACATATTTAGATTTAATAGTAAATAAACGGTCTTAGGCTAAATTACCTATATAGTATACTTAAAACTTTAAAACCTAAACTATAAAGAACTAATTGGGCCTTTTATTACTACCCTAAGTTACCTAATAATTCTTAAATAATTCTAGGTAAAGCTATATAAGGTAACTATTAATTAAGACAACCTTAAGCTTCTATTTACTACTTCTTATTATAAGTAGAAGTGCTTTATAACTCGCTACTTAGACCCTAAACTAAAATCTAAAAAATCCACCAGAATCTACTAATATAAGACTTCTATAACTATCTACGCCGTACCTAAAAAATCTACTTAATTTTACTAACCTAAGGATTCTACTAAATTTTACTAGTATAAGATTTCTGTCAACGTCTGCTAATCTAAGAATTCTACCAAATTTCACCAGTATAAGATTTCTGCTAATATTAACCAAGGACTTAAAAATTATACTAAACTATATAAACCAATTCTAACCACTATACCGCTCTAAACCAAGTAGAAGCTTAAGCTTAATATATAAAAGTACTAAAAGAACTAGTATTCTACTATAAAAAGGATACTTAAAGAACTTAAACCTAGATCTAATACTAACCATATACCTAATACTAAACCTAAAGCTAAATAAGAACTTATATAAGAAACTATAGATAACCTAAGCAAGCTTAACACCCTAAATATTTATATAATTAGAGCTACTCCGCTAGCTTAGCTTACTAAAAAACCTAAATATATAATCTTCGCTATTATAATAGCCGATATTAAGAAAGCATTAGTACTAAAGAAGTATATTAACTATTATGGAGTAAGTATAAGCGATAATAATATATAATAAAGTAGATATTATTAAGCTATATATATAAACTATATAATAGAGTTAAGAGGTTATATAAGGAAAGAAGGTAAAAGAATGGGGAAAAAATGGTATATATTATTAGCTTAGTTGCTTAGTTAATATATATATATAAAGCAGAATAGGATTTAGGTAGTAGTCCTAGCAGAACTTAGCAGGATTTAATAAAACTTAGTGGAATATAGTAAAATATAGCAGATTATCGTTAGATTACTATCTTATAGTTAGTCTTTGGTTATTAAGTTAGTAGAAAGAGGTGGTGTTACGGAGGTATCCTATAATAGTACCCCCCCCTTTAAATTTAAGCTTCTGCAAAATAGGGTTATAGTAATTCTAGGTAGAGTTTATAAAAGTCTTCTATAGCTTATATAAGTCCTATAAAGTTAACGGGTTCCTATAAAGGCTTAGTAAAGCCTCTCTATTTTATAAGATATATATATTAGCGTTTCCGTTTATTGTACTTAATATCGTTAATTTTTTTAATAAAGTACTCGTTCTTACCATCCACTTTAACTGGTGGGGGAGGGTCTTATATTTGTCTAGGCAGGGCATCTAATATGGGGGTAGTAGGGCGGAGGACTAATATATGGAATACGGGGTGGATTTTAACCGTATTAGGGAGCTTTAGTTAGTAGGTATAAGGAGAGATAACCTTTTTAACCTTATAAGGGCCAGCGTTCTTCTAATTAAGTTTCTTAGTAGGTTATTTCGTGTTTAGATTTCTTGTATTTAGCTAGACGAAATTACTAATTTAGTAGGCTGGTGCTAGGGTTTATTTCTTATTTGCTGCGGCTTTATAGATAGATTAAGCCTATATTATCTTATTAGTAAAAAACTGTTATAGTTCCTCTATCTTTTTATAAATTTATTTACTTCTACGACTTATAAGGCGTAATAAGTAGGGTAAGGAATATTACTAAAGGGTTTAAAACCTATTTGTAGGTGCTAGCCGTAATTAGCTAGGAACGGGGAGACTTTTATAGTTTCCGAGATAGAATTATTTGTAGTAAACTTAGTAAATACGAGCTAGTTAATTTAGTTATCCTATAAATATAACGTGTATATCCAAATATACTATTCTATTATAGTATTTACGCGTTCCGTTTAGCCATCTATTTTTAGGTAATATACGGTAGATAATAGTGCTTTAATGCAGAGTTAAGTAGTTAGTTTTTTCTAGAATGCTAAGATAAACTGGTTGCCTCTATCGGAGATAATTGTTTTAGGGAGTCCGTGGAGTTTCTATACGTAATCTAGGAATAATTAGGCGATAGCAGGCGTTAATATATTAGGGTAGGCGATTAAGTGTCTTATTTTAAATAGTCGGTTTATAACTACTATAATATTTATACAGCCTTTACTTTTAGGAAGGTTAATAATAAAGTCAATTAAGATATCCTTCTATCTGTCACAGTGCTGCAATAAAGTAGACTAAATAACTACGTTATGGTATAAAGAGGAGAAGAAGGTGAAAAGGGGTATTGTATATAAATAGTAGGGCCAGCCGCTGAGGCGCTAGTGGTGGGCCAGTTAACGGTAGAAAATAGTATAAGACAGTATGGAACAGTATATAGTAAGTTAGTACCGTGATAGTACTCCCTTTCCCCAAAAGGTTTAGTCCCTAAACCGAATAGGTAACTCCAAAAACAGGTAATGCGCGATTTTCTATCCCGGGGATAGAAAATCCTAATTAGTTGGCTTAGTAAATGGAGTTAGTAGAATTCCACACCGCCATCTAAATTAGTCTAGCGCTGCGCCTTTTACAAGAATCTAACCAATTAGATAACTTTAACTAGTGGTTAAAGTTCTATAATATCTTAACTATTACATAATTAACCTTGGCGTAACAACTCTCCCTTATCTTATGCCCAGTCTAGAGATCCTAGCTTCTTAGGGTGTTGCTTATAAAACTTAAATAGTACGCGCTCGCACCCTTTTAGGGATTTCTTAGGTTCCTAGGTTTCTTTGTTATAATACTTCCACTTAATATAGTATATTAAGCTATACTCGTCCCTTTATTTATCGTATACATTAAGGATCTTCTCAAATTCCCACTTATCTGTAATATTGCCGTTATCGTCCCTTTTAGCTATCCTACCTATAACGTTATGACGTTCCTTTTTATTAATGCATGCTTAGCCAGGGATCTCCTTAGGGAACCAGAGGCGGACTTTTAACGTATAGAAAGACTTATTAACGTAAATATAATCTAGGAGGTTTACTATAACTGCCCCTCTATAGGTAGCTAAGACGGGCCAAGGTCTATCCTAATTGTTATCCTACTTCCTCTTAGGCCGGTTAGTCTTTATGTTTTTGAGGCTAACTATAACTATATCATCCTTTTTAAATATTATACCTTCGTCCCATTTCATATTAGCGTTATCTTTATAGCGTTGCTGGGAGATACGGGCTAGGGCCTTAAGCTGAGTTAGGATACGCTTAAAGCGGTTCGCAATAGTATTAGCTTATAGGTACTCTTTCTTTGCATATATAGATAGGGCTAATGGCTAAGGGCCCGCTAGTTCGACGCCTAGACGTGGGTTATAGCTATAGTTGGCGAAGAACGGTAAAAATCCCGTGGTCTCGTTAACCTAGTTATTTATAGTAAACTCAGTAAGGGGGAGCTAATCTACCTAGTTATCTTAGGTGAAGCTCACAAAGGCGCGTAGGTACTTATTTATTGCTGCATTAATAATCTTGGTTTGGCTATCTGTTTTAGGGTACTATATAGAACTGGGGCTTAGGGTTACCTTTAGGCGCTAGTTTAGGCGACGCTAGAAGTTAGAAACGAATAAAGAGCCTTTATTAGAAACGATAGTATTCAAAGCACCGTGTAACTTATAGACAGTATAGATAAATACTTTAATAAGCTCCTTAGTATTTAGGCTAGTAATAGGAATAAAGTGTCTTATCTTTGTTAGGCGGTCAATAACGACGAAGATATATCTATATATTTTGCTGTTGCGAAGGCACTTAAGTAGGTCGATAACGTGGTCAATAGAGATATCAGTTTACGGGTGGACTGGTAGTTTTAGTAGTTTTAGGAAACCAGGCAGTGCTAAGTATAGGGTCTTTATATAGAAGCAGAGAGCGCAGTCTTTTATAAAGGTAGCTATGAACTATAAAATACCTGGCTACTAATAGGTTTAATTAAGGAGGTCTAGTATCTTAACGCGGCCTGGGTGGTCCGTAGGACCTAAACTATGCGTGTGATATATAACTTCTAGTCGGAGTTTAGGCGAATTAGGGATAAATACTTAATTCCTATAGTAGATTAGGCCGTCGATAATTAAATATTTAGATTTGTTACAGCGGAGTAACTTCCTAATCTGCTTGGGCCAACGGCGTGCTTTATGGCCTTCCCGTTCGCGTAGCGCAGCTAATATATCCCTAGCGAGTTTATTCTCCTTATAAGCATTCTTAATAAGCTCCTTAAGGGGTTTTTTTCTTAAGCTTTGGGTCTATTACTGCTATAAAGTCTTTAACGCTCTAGTCTCGGGATTCGCTTAGTAGCTCTTCTAGGATAGCGGGGTTAACTTTCTTTGGTGGTAAGATAACGCGGTCTCGGTGTCGTAGACGTTCGTTACTAGTATTAGCGGGTGTTACGCCTAGGAGGCGGCTAAGAGCATCTAAGATCGTGGCTTTAGTGCTAGGCCTATAGGTAATAACAAAGTTAAATTAGGAAAGGAACTTAGCCCAGCGGACTTGGTGCTAGTTTAGTTGTTTTGTTATTATAAAGGTCTAAAGGTTTTTATAGTCCGTGATAATTTTAAACAGCTGCTCAGTTCCTTATAGTTTAGGGCGCTATTCTTTTAGTGCCTTAACTATTGCTAGGAGCTCCTTATTGTATATTTTATAGTTGTATTTAGGGGCTAAGTACTTAGCAGAGAAGAATGCGACTAGCTTAAGCTTGTTGTTTTCATTAGCTTAGTAGAGCACTCTACCTAAAGCCCAGTTTGAGGCGTCTGTCTCTACTACAGTCTTCTTCGTATAGTTGTAATATGCTAAGACCGGTGCTGTAGTAAACGCTATTTTTAGGGTCTGGAACGCTTCTGCTTAATTAGGGCCCTATAACTAGCTAGTGCTCTTTTTTAGTAGCCTAGTTATAGGCTTAACTATCTTGGAATAGCTTTGGATAAATTATTAGTAGAAATTCACAAAGCCAAGAAACTGCTGTAGTTCCTTTACTAACGTTAGGTCCTTCCATTTCTACAAGGCCTATACCTTCTCAGGGTCTATAGTTATGCCGTTAGTCGAGATAATTAGGCTAAGGTATTTTGTTTTAGTAGCATAAAACTTAGACTTATTAATATTAATCTGGAGTCCGGCATTACTAAGTCTCTAGATAATTTCATTTATATATTTCGTGTGCTTAGTACGTGTTTTAGAGAAGATAAGGATATTATTAAGGTACGCAGTGCAGTAGTCGTTAAGGGCGTTATGTAAGACATAATTAATATAGTTCTAAAATATAGCGGGCGCGTTATAGAGACTAAATGGTATAACTAATATTTTATAGAGTCTAAATTAGGTAATAAATGCTGTAAGCTATTTATAGCCTTCCGCGATCCGGATCTAGTTAAACGCAGCAATTATATTAAGCTTAGTAAAGTACTTAGCACTATAGAGTACGTTAAGTGTCTCACAGACTAGTAGCAATAGGTATCAATTCTTAATAGTGACTATATTTAGGCCTCGGTAGTTATAGTAGATTTATATACCGCCGCCAGGTTTTATAGCAAGGAGGAGTAGTATAGCGGCTAGTAAGGTCGACTCGCGGATAAAACCCTTATCCAGCATTTCGTTAATCCACCTCTTTACGCACATAAGTTTAGCGGGTAAGAGTAGTCTATTTTTATAGTACGGGGCTTGCTTTCTAGGCATAATCTTAATTTTATAGTCCTATGGTCAATAAGGGGGTAGCTTATCCGCGTTCTTAGGGAGAAAGTGTTTAATATATTCGCGGAACTCTTTTAGTAAGCATTATAAAATATCTTTATAGGTTAATCCTAGCTTGCCTTTTAGGAACTTCTTAATATTAGTATTAACTATCTTTCGGCGTAGGAGCTCGGACTTGGTTTTAAGGTTTGTCTTAAGGAAGTTATAAAAATAAGGGGGTAGCGCTTTACGGGCTTCCTCTATTATATAGTCGCCTTCTACCAGCTAGCAAAAAGACCTTTTTAATAGGTTTGGTACTTCTATTAGGCCTATAGGCAGCTCCTTAAGCAGCCGTCGGTGTTCTTGTTTAACTAGTTCTACTAGCTCCGCCATATAGATCCTTATTACCTTTACGCCTTTTTATTTATAGAACTGGGTAAAATTAACGGTATAAGTGCATTTAATATTGTCCAGGTTAGGGCGTGTCTAGTTCCCCAGTGCTATAGTTAGGCTAGTATAACTTAGTTGGCCCAGAGGGACGGAAACGAGGCGGCGGCCCTATATAGTACGCGCGGGAGATAGGTATAAGGTTAAACGTTACAAAGGGGAGGTCTTAATTGCTCTGGTTTCGGCCTTAGCTATAACGGCCTTGGCTATTATACATGCGGTCATATATACGTATAGTAAATATCTTAAAGTCGGGTATCTTATTACCTAACCTAGGTTAAGCGGGTGTATATAGGAGGCTTATAGTTCTAGTAGTGTTATAGTACGGGCAGGAGACGGTGGATTATAGTAAAACTTGGTAGATAGTTACGGTGGAACTTAGTAGACAGTTACTGTCACGGAACCCCACCGCAGGGGCCTCCATAGGAGAGCCCCGTGCTCTCGCGTACACCTCGCGTACAGCTTATGTCAGCTACGCGTAGGTATATCACCTCCTTACGCCCTCGACCCTTACGATCGATCGCGCAACGTCTTGTAGACTCCTTAAATACATACGTCTTATAGCCACTGCCCCGTCCCATGACATTACGTTGCGCCTTTTTACCACCAACACCTAGCCTACGACCAATTCTACGTCTCTGCAATACTACAGGCGCTGCCAGAAGTAGCGTGCCTACGAGTTACCTCACTTTATACTTCTAAGGAACCCACAATAGTAAGACGATATTCCTTACTAGCCACTATATTAAACCTAAAGAATAATCCAATACCTACACTTAACCTACGACGCCAATCAATCCCAGAAGAATTTAATTTATCAGCCCTAGCCTTAACCCCTAAAGAGATAGACACTAACAATATCTTATCTTTTATTAACTATATAACTACGGACAAGTAAGCGGAAGGGCTACTACCTATTAAAATCAAAATACGAGACGCCGAGACATTCGTAAAAATGGTAGCATAAGAACCCGACAAATACTACCGCCTTCTATAGAACTACCACCTAAAGCTTACACGAGCTGAGATGCATACTACCTAAAATTGCGATATCATCCAAGACCTATAAGCTCGTGAGGCGCTCGCCAATAACACGCGTTAAGAAACCGAAGACGACCTCCGCGTGTCTAAACGCGACATCTAATAGTTAAAGAAGGCTAAGATCGCACTTATTACTACAGTCACTAAAAGAGAAGGTATAATTAAATACCTATAATCTTAGCTTAATAAGCACATTCGTAACAACGCCAGACACCTCTCTACTATATATAACGCCACTTAAGTCTCTACGCCCCCGGCAACTTTACCTACTTAACACTTAATAGAGAGTTAGCGCTAAGCAGCCTTACCTAACGGGAACCCCTACTAAAGCAACAATAAAAGCTATAACAACTAAACCTAAGCTGCTACCGTAGGGTCTAATATACGTTACCTTAATCCCCTAGTTTTCTAGGGAGACCGCAAAGAATACAGCCACTAGAAGATGCAAATCCGCGAGAAACTAACTTAAAGCGCCTACCTTTTTCCTACAAAAGACACTAAGATTGGCTACATTATTAGGCGAATAAAGGGTACACTATTTAACAGACTCTTCGCCCAATAGGAGACTAATAGCCCCTAAAAGTGGTAGTCCTACTAAGAAGTCCTTAACAATCTCAACCTAATATACCGCGACCACGACCTACTGGCCACCAACTAAGCTAAACTATATGCCCTAAAGATGAGCCCTACTAAATTATTTAACAAGTTCTATATTAAATTCCAGGAATATACCGGAGCCCTCGCCCGAGACAATACTAAAGACTAAAAAGATCTCCTTAAAAAAGTCACTTATCGCCTTAGTTACGCAGCCGCCAGCTATAACTACAATAATGTTTATAATATGGTAGCAGCCATACGGAAGATTAAACAACAACTAAATTAGATCGCTACTGTAAACCTTTACCTAAAGACCTCCCTACAGAAGCCCTCCGGACCTACTAAACCACCAACACCCACTACCCTAAGCAACACTACTGGTCCTAATATTAACCTTTTTATACCAACCTTCCCGCAGAAGCTACTAGATGGAGAACGCGAGCTACTCTGGAAGCTAAAGCGTTGCTATAGATATTATTAAGAAGGCTATTACAGCTATAGCCCAAACTGCCTAATGGCTAGGTTTAGCAGCCGCCGCCTAATACCTAACCTAGTACCTTAAACACCAAATACGTCGCTATATGCCACTACTATACAAAATAAAGACGCAGTAATAGCGGTAGAGTTGGATACGGAAACGGAAAACACTAAGTCCCAGCCCTAAGTCGTAGGTTGGGACGCCCTAATAATAAGGGGATCTATATATTAGCCTGCTTAATAGATAACTTAGTAAAGATAAATAGACGGAAATAGATAGTTTTACCCGTAATAGGAACTACTGCTAAAAAATAATATAAAAGCCGTTCTATAATTAATTGCGGAGCTATTAATAAATTTATAGATACCTAATTTGTGCGCACTTATAACCTACCTACCTTACCCCTTACTAAAGCCCGCGCCCTATAACTTGCTAACGGTAGTTATACCGCACAGAAGATTACCCATATAGCATAACTCTACCTAGATATAAATGGGCACCAAGAAGAACTCTGGGTCTATATTACACCACTTACTAACTACCCTATTATCCTCAGAATAAACTAGCTCGAACAACACAACCCCGCTATTAACTAGAAAAAGAGAGAAGTAACCTTTAACTCTAAATACTATAGAGAGACCTGCCTAGGACATAGCCTAGCCGCCTCTATTTACTCCCTAGAATACTAACCCAAGGAACCCCTTATTACTCTACCTACAACCAACTACCACTATATAAGTGCCGCGGCCTTCTACCGTATAGCACATAGGAAAGGCTAAACTGTTACCGCAGCCTCCCAATTACGACTATATAAGCTTAATAAAGAACAGAACTACGTCCTCTACAGTAACAGGATAGATATAGTTGACCTTTTAGAAAACAATGCCCCCGCAAAACTCTACGGACTTTCACCTTTAGACTTTAAGAAGTTTATAAAGCTTAAAAAAGGACTTACCAATAAGGAACTCCGCAAGCTCCTCCCCAAGAGGTACTATAACTTTATTAACGTGTACTTATAAAAAAGCGTAGATATACTCCCCCTATATCAACCTAATAACTATGCCATTAATATTAAATAAGGAAAAACGCTACCCTATAAGAGACCCTACCTAATATCAAAAGACAAACTTTTAGTTATTAAAAAGTATATCAACGAACACCTTAATAAAGGGTTTATTTACCCTAGCATATCCCTAGCAGCCGCCCCCATCCTCCTTACTAAGAAGCTAGGAGGAGGTATTTAATTCTACGTTAACTATAGAGAACTTAACGCTATCACAATTAAGAACTAATACCCTATACCGCTTATATATAAGACTCTTAAGCGGCTTAGCTAAGCCAAAATCTATACTAAGCTTAATATTATCGCCACCTTTAACCGCCTCTAAATACGAGAAGGTAATAAATAGAAAACCACATTCGCATCGCGCTTTAGCCAATTCGAATATACCATTATGCCCTTTAGCGTATATAATAGCCCAGGCAGCTTCTAAAGCTATATTAATAACGCCTTACGGGACTACCTTAACGACTTCTACTCTGCGTACCTGGACGATATACTTATTTATAGCAATAACCCTTTTAAGCATACNNAGNACGTNNNAAAGGTCCTANAGCGCCTTAGGGACNNANNACTTTATATTAATTTAAAGAAGTGCGAATTCTTAGTTACAGAAGTAAAATACCTTAGACTAATTATTACTACTAAGGGTGTCTGTATAGACCCCAAGAAGGTACGTATAATTACCAAATAGCAAACCCCTAACTACATTAAAGACGTATAAGCTTTCCTCAGTTTTACTAACTTTTATTAAAAATTTATATATAACTTCTCGGGTGTTATAGCACCACTTACAGCAATAATATAAACGAAGGGCCTTTCCGCAAAAGGAAGAAAAACATATTTACATTTTATCTAGACGCCTAAATATAAGAAGGCGTTCTAAGACCTTAAAGATGCTTTTACTAAAGCACCTATCCTAGCTTACTTTATACCAAAACAACAACTCTATCTTAAGACTAACTCCTTAGACCACGTCAACGCAGGCGTCCTCTCCCAGATAGGCAACGACGGTCTCCTCCACCTAGTCACATTCTATTCATCTAAGCTTATACCACAAGAATATCACTATAAGATTTATAATAAGGAACTTCTCGCGATTATATAAGCATTTAAGGAATTCTAACCGGAACTCTCCTTAGCAGAACCTAACTAGCTAACTAAAGTCCTTACGGATCATCGCAACCTTAAGTACTTTATAACTATAAAATAGCTAAACCAACGCCAAGCACGCTAGAACAAGTTCCTCTCTAGTTTTAACTTCAAAATTATATATAGGCTAGGAGTATAAGGTACTAAGCCTAATAGCCTAACACGCCGCTTATAAGACCTTCCTTAGTTTAAAAATAACCCCTATAACCAGTTCCAATAACAAACAATCCTAAAAGCACGGAATTTGGCCCTAGGTATGCTACCTACAATAGAGCCAACTATACCTTAGCTCTATACCACAGAACTAGAATTACCTCCTAAAATTAACAAGCTTATTACTACGGTATATAACACCTCTATTAACCCATTACTATATTAACTTATTACCGCAAAAACCGCCAGCGCCCGTACACTACCGACTAAACTCTAAAGCTTAAGCCAGATTAATATGGCAGCCTTAGAAGTAAAAGAAAATAGGCTCTATTATAGAGGCCGTCTATTTGTCCCCAACTCAAAAAATCTATAACAGCAACTAATCCAAATAGCCCACAACCTCTAATTAAGCGGCCACCTAGGTAAAAAAGGAACCTATAAGCTTCTTAGCCAATACTACTTCTGGCCTAAAATAATAGACTTAGTTAAACACTTTATAGGCGCCTACCACGGTTATAAGCGCGCTAAGGCCTTTAATACAAAGTACTAAGGACTACTGCACCCTCTACTAGTACCCATACAATAATAGGCAGATATCGCCATAGATTTCGTTGTTAACCTACCACCCTATAAGCGATATGGCCGTACCTACAAAAACATCCTTATAATAATATACCAACTCACAAAAGAGCGCCACTACGTCCCAACCGAAGGCGTAGCCGTCAACAACGTCACTAACGCCTTCCTCTACAAAATCTACCGATTACATAGGTTACCTAATTTGATTACGTCCGACTAAGGCACACAGTTCGGCTCTAATATATAGAGACAAATCTGCCAACGCCTTAGCATCTCTATCAAGATGTCTACATCCTTCCACTACAAAACTGCTAGGTAACCGGAAAACGCTAATGCTAGTATAAAAGCGTACCTACAATAGGTAGTTGCCTATAGTTAAGATAACTGGGTAGATCACCTCCTACTAGGTAAATTCGTAGTAAATAACTACGTCTTAACTACTATAGGACTTACCCTATTCTTCACGAATAAGGGATATCACCCCTAATCCGGCATAGAACCACTAGAACCTATTAATAAGAAACTGCTATATAGAAAACGCCTTAAAATACTACTTACCGACCAGTATGTAAACCGCATAAAAAATCTACTTAACTACTGCAAGGGAGAAATGGCCTGGGCTCAAGCAAAGCAGGCCTACTTCGCCGACTATTATAGAACGCCACCACCGGAGATACGTATTGGCGACTAGGTATAGCTAGATGCACGCAATATCTCTACGCAGAGGCCTATAAAGTCACTCAATTATAAGAACCTCAGCCCCTACCCAATTAAATAAGTCATTAACAGGGGAGCCGCATACAAGCTAGAGCTCCTGCCTACCCTAGCTACCCGCAGGATATAGCCTGTATTTTACCTATAACTACTACACCTTTACTAGCCTAACCCTTTATTGGGGTAGATATAGCCCGAACCCCTACTAGTACTAATCTGAGACGAGAACAAAGATAAGAACCACGAGGAGTGGACCGTTAAACAAATTATCAACTCTAAATACTTTAGCAAAGGCAGAGGACGACGGCTCTACTATAGAGCTATATATATAGGATTCGACATAGACCAGCCAGAATGGCAACTATAGGAAGACTTTAAAAATGCAAAGGATCTAATTAGCGACTTTTACTACGCGAACCCACAGAAACTGGGCCTAAGCAAAGATTTTATACCTAATCCTCTATAGGAGCCCTTATAGAGTTAAACCGTTATACATTACTACGTAGGGGCAAATTGCCGTTAGATTGCCGTCAGATTGCGGCAAAGTACAATCACGTGACCGGAATATTATTGAGATGTTTAGGAACTTCAACCAACGGTCAAAGTTGTCTAATTAGTCGGATTCTTAGATGCCAAGCCTTATCACATGACGTTGTTTTAAGCCTTCAGCGATACCCCCCTTTTCTTCTTTTCTATACCCTAAGTGTCCCTTCTACATATATATAGTAACCACAGCGTCGCCAGAGCTCCGCCTCTATAGGAGGGGGGGTAGTGTCACGGAACCCCACCGCAGGGGCCTCCATAGGAGAGCCCCGTGCTCTCGCGTACACCTCGCGTACAGCTTATGTCAGCTACGCGTAGGTATATCACCTCCTTACGCCCTCGACCCTTACGATCGATCGCGTAACGTCTTATAGACTCCTCGAATACATACGTCTTATAGCCACTGCCCCGTCCCGTAACAGTTACGGTGGAACTTAGTAGACAGTTATAGTGGGACTTAGTAAAAAGTTGTTTTCTTAGGGATGGGACAGTAGTCCAGTCTTCTAGAATCTCCGCTTCGTTTACTGCGTATATTAGTTTACTAGTATTAGGCACTTCTTCTACTATCGGCTGTTAGTATCTAAGCGTTAGCTATATAATACGTCCGCTTAATACTACTCGGTTATAGTTAGGGATATGCTATAGGAGATAGTTATAGGCATAGTAATTAGAGTTAAACTTAAGCTCTAGGACGGGGAAGTCTATTCTTAGGTTATGCTTTTTAAGCCAGGGCATTCTAAGAATTACTAGTATTAAGGGTAATAACTTCATGACGTAGAAAAGTATGGATTCTGTATAGTGGCCAATTATTATTTTTACTATAAAGTAATAAGTAATAAAGCTAGATAGGAGTCCGTTAGTAAGGCGGAGTGTTTTTAGGGCTAGGAGTCTTTTTATTATAATATTATGCTTTTTTATAAGCAAGTCTTTATCTACAAACGCTAGTACTATACTACTACTATTAATAAGGCTAACTATTTCAATAAAAACTTCTAGGAGTAGGTTGCGTAGTAAGGAGAGGTAGGTCTAAATAAGGATAGCATTTCTGTTATTATTTACTATTCTAAGGTTAAGTAGTAGCTGGCTTAGAACAAGGTCTAACTAATCTAGTAGTATAAATCTAATCCTTTTATCCTCCTCCCTATATAGTTCTAACCCTTAGAGGCGACTTAGTCCAAGGGTTAGCCTTTTAATAACTAGATCGTGGGGCTCGGCTAGTAGCTATGGTCTTAGTTAATATATCCTAATGTGTTGGTCTCTAATAGTGTATATATGCTAGGGGATACTTTACTAAGGATATAGCCGGTCTTACGGTTAGTACTAGTACGGAGTATTTATCCGTAGTTTACGTACGGGACTATCGGCTGGGGCTATATTAGGGAAGGAAATTATAGGGGTAGGTCTCTGTATTCGGACCCACGTCCCCATTTATAGTTACCGCCTTAGTTACTATCCCCTTTATTAAAGAATCTGCCGCGGCTAAGAAGGGGTTGGCGCCATAGCATTAGAAGGGGATTTAGGTTCTTGTTAGGGTTATAAGCGTCTTTCTAGTAGCTAGGTTAACTACATACTATATAGAGTCTATTATCCATATAATATCTTCAGACGTTATTAGGGAGGCTACCGCTACCGCTACCAAATTTAGCGGCGTCAAGGTTTATTAGATTATTCTACAGTAATATAGGTTAATAGCCGCCAGCGGTGCTTAATTTAGCGGTATTTAGCTTGGTATAGTAAGCGTGGTTCTATAAGTTATAAGCAAATACATCTATCTACTTACTCCATCCTACATAGTTAGCATCGCTGATCTTGCGGCTGAGGGTAAGGGCTAGGTCCTTTATCTTTAAGGAAATATTCTTCTTAAGCAAATCCACTTTTTATTCCTCAGTCTTATTTGCTTTAATTATTAATTCATTAAGCTCTACCTTCTAGGACTAGTAGTTACGCTTACCCTAGTTTAGGGTATCCAACTTATTTTTAGCTGCTTAGGTTATATCTATAGTCTTATAGTGCTTCCTTATATACATAAGCATAGACTCTCGGTCAGAGAAGATCCATTTACTTAGGTCGCTTAGGTGTATATATAGCGTATTAAGGCCATGNTTAACATAGTTATAAGCCTTATCTATTAGCATGTCTAACATATAGAGGACTTTATCTATTAGGGTTTTAAAGCACTTTACGTCCCTCTAAAAAACGCCTTAGACCTTCATTTCCTATATTTCAAATTTTTCTTACTTTTTAGTTAGTAATCCCTTACCATTAAATAGGGTTAGATCTTTTACTTTACGCTTTTTCCTATAGGGCTTAGCAAGAGAATAGGAGCTAGCAGCTATATTCTTATCGGCAATAGTCTAGGTAAGTATAGTAATCTAAAAGCTTAGGTTTTATATAGTCGTAGTATATATTAAGGCTTACTGTTTATATTATTATAGACATAGTTTAAGTATTATAAGGGAGTTAATCCTATACTAGGCTTCTTTAAGTTAGGACTTTACGGTTTAACCTTCATTATAGACGGCTTAGAGGCCGCTCTTAACGCTAATTAAGAAGGTTGTATATATAGAGAGATGCTAGAAGGTTCCTACTACGTTAAGGTCCTTAGGGTACTCCGGACCACTCCTAATTACCTAGGCGATATAGTTATAGAAGGTATTAAAGAGGCAGGCGAGTGCTTCGCGTATATTCGCTAACGGGGTATTATCTATATTATAGTCGCCCATTCCAAAGGGTCTAGGTAGAGCAATTAAAATCTATAAGGCTAGCTATAATACTAAGATTATTTAGGATTATACTAAGATTGTCTGGGACTATAATATAGTATTATTGGTCGCGCCAGGTCGCGATTATACTGGGAAAACGGAGACAGTAGATTAGGAAGAGCAGAGATCGCAATAGGGCGCAATTAGAGATACTACAAACTGTTACAGTGCTGCAATAAAGTAGACCAAATAACTACGTTGTGGTATAAAGAGGAGAAGAAGGTGAAAAGGGGTATCGTATATAAATAGTAGGGCCAGCCGCCGAGGCGCTAGTAGTGGGCTAGCTAACGGTAGGAAACAGTACAAGACAGTATGGAACAGTATGTGGCAAGTCAGTGCCGTAACACTATCTTCGGTCTAGAACAGGTAGTGGCTTTAAAAGACTGTTATACGTCTTATGCGAGGCTTTAGCTTATCGGCAGGTATAGTAGCTAGAGATATACCTTCGTGTTATATTATATATATTCGGCTAATAATACTCCCGTTAGAGTAGTTCTAGGGTCTTTTCTTAGCCTAGGTAGCCGGCGATAGGTAGATTGTATACGTATTTAAGGAGTTTAAGCTTAAGCTTATTATAATTAGGGATAACTAGACGATTCTGGTAATATAAGTAGTTTCCATAGGCTTTGCATTTACTTAGAGAAATCTTTTTAGAGCGTCTAATGCCATCTTATATTAGCTTAAGCGTCTCTTAGATGAACTTATTATTCGGGTATTTATTAATTATAATCTATTTAATTAATTGATTAGTTATTTTAAGGACGTGTACCGTAAGATCTTTAGTAGAAGGGTTAAATAGTTTAGGGCGAAGTAGGGTTTAATTTTAGTAAAAGCGCGCTTCTTTTAGGGCTAGCGCGTTTTATAAGTATTAGGTTAGGGTATTAGGCTTCTAACCTTAGACGCCTAGGTAGTATATAATTAAGAATCGGAAACGAGATAGATATTCTAACTAGCGGGCCTAATAATAACTTAGCTATTTTGTGGTTATAAAGTACTATAGGTTCTTATAGTCGCTAAGGACCTTAATTAGAAATCCAGCGCCTTCTAGTTTAGGTTGCTATTGTTTAAAACACTTAATAATAGCTAATAATTCCTTATCGTAGATCTCGTAGTTATATTTGGCTAGGCTTAGTTATTTTAAGAAGTATACTATGGGGTATAATACTCTATCCTTATTATATTAAGATAGGATACCTCTAGTAACGTAGTTAGATAAGTCGGCTTCTATAACACTTATTTAGTTTAGGTTAAAGTATTAGAGCATAGGCATAGTAGTAAATATAACCTTTAGATAGGCAAAGGCCTTCTTATATTCCTTATTAAAGACAAAAACTTTATTCTTTTAGGTTAAAACTATAAGGGGTAAAACTAGGGCGGAGAAGTTATTAATAAACTATTAGTAGAAATTAGCAAATCCTATAAAGGCTCTTATGTCCTTAACGTTCTTAGGTTCTTACTAGTTTATAATTACTTTAACTTTCTTCGGGTTTATTTATATACCGTTTATAGATATAAGGAGTCTAAGGTATAGGACTTCCGTTTTATAAAATTTGTATTTATCTATATCTAATTATAGACCAGCTCTATATAGGGCTTATAAAATAAGGTCAACGTGTTTCTAATATTTGGTTAGGTTATTACTATATATTAAAATGTTGTTAATATAAGCAGTATAGAAGATGTCTAGGTAGGGGCGCAGGGTATTATTTATATAATATTAAAACGAGCTTAGAGTATTTATAAGGCCAAAGGGTGTTACTAAGTACTTAAATAGTCTATATTGGGTACGAAATATAGTAAGCTATTCGTCCCCTTTTATAATATAGAGACGGTTAAATATAAAGATAATATTAAGCTTTATGTAGTAACGAGCCTTACTTAGCCGGTTTAGCGTCTTTTATATTAATGGGATTAGATATTAATTTTTAACGGTAACAGCGTTAAAAGCTTAGTAGTCTATATAGAAGCGCAGACCGCCGCTAGGTTTCTTAACGAAGATTACTAGTATAGCTATAGGCAATAAGCTTACTCTAATAAATCCTTTGCTTAGGTTTTTATCTAAATACTTTTATAGCACTTAGAGTTTATTTTAGGATATCCTGTATAAGGGTCTAAATCCAGGCTGCTTTCCTTCTTTAAGTATAATCTTATAGTTATATAGTTGGTGTTCTAGTAGCTTATTAGCTTTCTTTTATAAGAATGCATCTAGGCGATAATAATACTCTATTAGTACCTTTATAGCAGGGTTAGTATACTTCTTTAGTGCTAAGGCCTTCTTAATATTAGCTATTATAACAGCGAAGATTGTATGCTCAGGTTTCTTAGTAAGTTACGCTAGTAGGGTAGCTCTAATTATACAGATATCTAGGGTGCTGAGCTCGCTTAAATTGTCTATAGTTTTTTATTTGGGTTTAGGTTCGGTATTAGGTACAGAGTTAGTATTAGATTTAGGTTCGGGTTCTTTAAGAATCCTTTTTATAGTGGAATACTAATCCTTCTAGTATTTTCGTATATAGAGCTTAAGCTTTTACTTAGCTTAGGGCGGTGCAGTACTTGGTAATAACTTATAAAATTTAGTGGAGTTCTTAGGTTAGTAGAATCTAGTGGATTTCTTAGGTATAGGGTGGACAGTTGTGGAAATTTTAGACTGGTGGATCCTGGTAGATTTTTTAGATTTTAGTTCTAGGTCTATATAGCGAGTTATAAGGCACTTCTGCTTGTAACGGAAGGCAGTAAATAGAAGCTTAAGGTTGTCCTAATTAATAGTTACCTTATATAGCTTTATCTAGGGTTGTTTTAGGATCACTAAGTGACCTAGGGTGGTAACAAAAAGTTTAATTAATTCTTTATAGTTTAGGTATTGGAGTCTTAGAAATACTACATGGGTAATACGGCCTAAGACGGTGCGTTTGCCATTAAATCTAAATACGTTAATATACCGGTTAAGGGGGGTTAAGGTAAAATCATTATCTTATGCAAAGATCTTATTAATAAATCCTATGCCGCTAGCTCCTATGTCAATTAGGATTTAAGTGTTAGCCTATTAACCATTCTACTAAAGATAGCAGTTAATGGTTATGCTACGGTCCTAAGAGTTAGAGTTCGTAACGTTAAATGCGTTTAATGAGATCCTATAGCAGAGCCGCCCCGGAGAGCGACTTAGCTCTAGGACCTTCCTTTTAGAGGTAATTAGGGTGGGGTTCTTATAGGACGTTAGCTATAGCTTTATCCTTATAAATAGTACTTGCTAGATATAGGGCTAAAACCAAATAGAGATTGGGGATGGTAACCAGAAGATCAATACGGTAAACGGCTGCTAGTATTAGCCGTTCGTAATTTATATTTAGGTATAGGGACGGAGTAGTAGTTAGAGAGGTAAGAGCTACTTTTATATTTAAAGCAGAGGCCTAGCTTAATGCGTCGTTCTTATTTAGAGGACCCTAGTAGGGCGTACCCTAAGGTCCTAGTGTTAATATCTATAGCGTTAGGGTGCTTAGGCTAAAACGATAACTTAGTAGATATTCGCGGGGTTGCTATATTATATTAAGGAGCGGGCTTCGGTGTTAGGCGTAGTATATCATTATATCGTTTATTAATGATGTTTACGCAGGCATTAAGGGCTCCCGGTAGGTCTACGCCTATTAGGGAGGTTTTTAGTTTAGGGCTTAGGGATTTAATGAAGCTATTAATTAGTGCGGAGTCGTTCTAGCCTATTTCCTTTACGTAACGGTTAAATTCGGAGAAGTATACTAGGAAACTTTTTATTCCTTAAGTCATGTAATTTATCTTTCTTTAAGTAGTAGCTTGGCGGTTTAGGTTACTATATATAGCTTTAAGAAGTATAACTAGGCTTTATACTAAGTTTGGCTAAAGCGGTTTAATAAGGTTAGCTGCATCTCCTCCTAGTTAACTTAGGGCGTAATAGAGTCGGTTAACTTTAGTTAGGTAACGGTTAGCGTTACCAGTTAGCTTATTTTTAAGCTAGCTTAGAAATAATTGGAGCTCTTATTATTTACTAGTAAATACTAGGGGATTTAGTAGTTGTTTAAATTGTTTTAGTATAGTGGCTACTATAGGTTTGGGGCTTGCGTTCCGCGTGTTTATCTCTAGAGATGGTATTTAGTCTTAAGGTCCTAGTATAGGTATCTTAAGGGTATAGACTTCTTCTTAGAGGTTCTTAATTAATTACTAGTATCATGCTTCTTATTCGGCTTATCGTTAATTTAAAGTGGCTTGGTTTTATTTAAGGGCATTTATAAAAGACTTTTGTATCCCTACCAATTATTTTTAGAGTGCGGATATGATACCAGCGGCCGTTATAGGGGCTTTGGGTTCGTTCTGCATATTAATAGTAGTATAGGTAGTTAACGCAACGTAGTGTTATAGAGTAAGTATAAGCGACGATAATATATAGCAAGGTAGATATTATTAAGCTATATATATAAACTGTGTAAGGAAGTCAAGACATTGCGTAAGGAAAGAAGGTAGGAAAATGGGAAGAAAGGGTATATATTGTTAACTTAGTTGCTTAGTTAACACGTATATAGGTAAAATAGGGTTTAGGTTATAGTCCTAGCAAAACTTAGCAGAATTTAGTAAAACTTAGCAGAATTTAGTGGAACTTAGCAGAATATGGCAGAATGCCGTAGATTGCCGTTAGATTGCTATTAGATTACTATTTCGCGGTTAGTCTCTAATTGCTAAGTCGGTGGAAATAGGTAGACATATATAAGGTGTTACAGGGGTGTCTTATAACACTTATAGTTGTTAAGGACCTTAATTAAAAATCTAGCGCCTTCTAGTTTGGGTCTTTATTATTTAAAATATCTAATAATAGCTAATAATTCCTTATTGTAGATCTTGTAGTTATATTTAGCTAGGCTTAGTTATTTTAAGAAGTATACAATAGGGTATAATACTCTATCCTTGTTATATTAAGACAGGATGCCTCTAATAACGTAGTTAGATAAGTTGGCTTCTATAATACTTATTTAGTTTAGGTTAAAGTATTAGAGTATAGGCGCAGTAGTAAATATAACCTTTAGATAGGCAAAGGCCTTCTTATATTCCTTATAAAGATAAAAACTTTATCCTTTTAGGTTAAAGCTATAAGGGGTAAAACTAGGGCGGAGAAGTTATTAATAAACCGTTGGTAGAAATTAGTAAATTCTATAAAGGCTCTTACGTCCTTAACGTTCTTAAGTTCTTGCTAGTTTATAATTACTTTAACTTTCTTTAGGTCTATTTATATACTATTTATAAAAATAAGGAGTTTAAGATATAGAACTTCCGTATTATAAAACTTATATTTATCTATATCTAATTATAGACTAGCTCTGTATAGGGCTTATAAAATAAAGTTAACGTACTTCTAATATTCGGTTAGGTTATTACTATATATTAAGATGTTGTTAATATAAGCGGTATAGAAGATATCCAGGTAGGAACGTAGGGTGTTATTTATATAATATTAAATAAGCTTAGGGCATTTGCGAGGCTAAATAGCGTTACTAAGTATTTAAATAATCTATACTAAGTACGAAATATAGTAAGCTATTTATCTCCTTTTGCTATATAGAGATGGTTAAATACGGAGATAATATTAAGCTTTATATAGTAGCGAGCCTTAGTTAGTTTAGCGTCTCTTATATTAACAGGATTAGATATTAGTTCTTAATAGTAACAGTATTAAGAGCTTAGTAGTCTATATAGAAGCGTAGACCGCTACTAGGTTTCTTAATAAAGATCACTAATACGGCTATAGGTAGTAAGCTTACTTTAATAAATCCTTTACTTAGGTTTTTATCTAAATATTTTTATAGTACTTAGAGTTTATTTTGGGATATCTAGTTCTCTACCTACTAACTATACTTTAATTTTATCTAAAATAGCTTAATAGAGAGTAGTAACTCTAGCGGCTTTATTCTAATCTAATTTACTAATAAGGCCTAAAAATTCCGAAAAGAAGCTAGCAAAGTCTCGGTTCCGTTATTATAGGTTTTTAAATTTAATAACAGCTGTATATTTATGGCTAGCGTTATTATATATTTATTCTAGTAGAAAGATAAAGATTTTAAAATTAATAAAGGTGCTATTATAAAAGAATAGGTCCATAGATTATGCAGCGTTTTTACTTAAATAAGATATTCCATAGCTAATCTTACTAGCTTTAGTAGGGTATCGGTTATAGTTTATTAAAAGTTTAAGACGGAGCTTAGTTATAAAGGGATATAGGTTATTTTAATTTCTATTAAACATTGGGGGGTTAGGGAGCTTTTTAGATTTTATAGTAGGTATTAGGTTTATTATAGGTATAGGTTAAGCTGCTATTACTAGTTTGGGGTTTATATTTAATAGGTTAGGTTCGCATATAGTTATTTTAATTTTATTTATAGGTGTTGCTATTAGGGTCTCTAACGCGAGTACTTTAACGTTATAGAGTTCTTTATATATTGCTTTAATTAATTATTAATGCTAAGCTTTTAGTATAGTTTGTTACTAGGCTAAGGCATCTATAAAGGACTATTATATTATAGTCATTTATTCCCTAACTAGGGTTATAATAGTTATTGTGGCGGATTTGAGTTCGTTTGCCATTTTAAGGGTATTAGTATTAACGTAACGTAATATAAGGGCGCGGAAAGACTTTAAGGAAGATTTAAGGGAATAATATAATTCTATCTAAATCTAAGGGTATATAGCTCTCGCTAAAAACAAGACGTTGCGTAAAGAAGAGAATGGAATAACAAGAGAATTATATAATTAAATAGTTAGGGGCTTGGTGGTCAATGCGTGCGTATATACGCACGCGGTCTTTAACGGACTTCGGTAGAATTTAATTAATCTAGCAGAATTCGGTTAAAGCGTTAGAATTTATCTATCGAGTGTTTCACCGAGACATTCCTACTATAACTGGGCTAGTCCCATTATAGGTAGTGACAGCTAATTACTTATAAAAAGCCCTAGGCCCTTAGGCCTTAAAAAGGAAAAGTTACTAGAAAACTAGGGTAGAGGCCTAGATAAGCAAGTATACTAAACTCTACTATATAACTACCTACTGTAAATCTTTAGTATATAATTAATATCTAAGGCTTTAGGGGTTAACTAGTTTAGGGCCTAAGGGTATTAAAAGTATAGGTAAATAGTAAGCTCTAGTAGAGCGTATATACGGCGTAAGTGGCCTATAAGAGCTAAGTATAGTATATTACAGTATCTAGGATCGTTAATTCTATATAGGGCCTATACTTTTAGAGGTTACGCCTATTATATATAGTAGTTATCTAGCTAACCATAATATATAGGTCTAGTATTTAGGCTATTAAAGAAACCGAGAAAGGCCCCCCTAAATCGCTCCTTAAACTACTCTAAAAGGTCTAAATAGCCTGCCTTTAAAGTATAATAGGTGGGTATAAGCGAATGGCTACAGTACTGCTTAAGAAGGAAGTTAATATTCCCCCCCTATAACTATATATTAAAGCCGCTGCAATATAAAGGGCGTAAAAGAAACATAACTCTAATATTATAAAGTATATTAGGATATGCCTAAATAAACTATAAAGGGACCCTAGGGTGCTATATAGGAGAATAAGCTAATAACCCTAAAGTAGGGAAGATATATTAGAGAAATAGGTAAAAAAAAAAGTAAAAGAAGAATAGTGCCGCTTTAAGGCCTAGGCCTATATAAAGGAGAATAGGAGACGCGTAAAAGGCTAGTAAAGATAATAGCAAGAAAGAAAAAGGAGTTAAAGTAAAGTATAAAAGAACGCTAGGAAACTATCTACCGCAATATAGTACTAGTTAGACTAATAATGGAGAGGTATATAAAGGTTAAAGGTATAGAGGTTAACTTAGATAAGAGGAACCTAAGCTATAGCATAGTTAATGCTATAGGGGGTAAATACTTAAAGGCTCTAAGAAGGCTTAATAAAGGTAGAAAATATAATAGTAATACTCTTAAGAATAGGAATAATAGGACTAAAAGACTGGCTCTACTAAGTAGGTATCTTAGTAGGTAGCCTAAGATATAAATATAGCTAGCTAAGACAGACACTAAAATACGTAATACTATTACAGCTCTAGGCACGACTAGCTTCACCTCCCCCCCCTCTAGCAAAAATATTATTTCGCTACGGTACGCGGGCTCGCCAAATCGCCACCAACTGTATATAGTAATTGTAGCGAACGCATGTGTCTGCACGCAAGGACCTTTTTGGTTGCCCTGGAGAATCACCTTAGTTGGCCAGAAGAATCGCCTTAGTTGGCCGGGAGAACCAAATTGAAGACGTACGCTTCCTCTTCTCCCCCTTAACGACGCCTCTGTTGCGGCCGCCAAAACGCGAATACAACGCTGTCTCTGCAATTGTCGATGAAATTTAGCAATATCGTATGGGTGGAAGCTTTACGATATTTGACAAAGATCACGACACTACGGAGGAAGGTTGATCGCAAGTCCCCCAGAAGCAAAGTTCTTGCAGCGAAGTATACAGCTTCGCTACAATTACTATGTACAGTTGGTGGCGATTTGGCGAGCCCGCGTACTGTAGCGAAATAATATTTTTGCTAGAGGGGGGGGGGGTGAAGCTGGTCGTGCCCAGAGCTGTATACCCCTTACGCTCTAACTAAGAAGTAATACTCTTAGTAGCTGGCATAGAGAACTATAATACGCTACTCTTAATATAAAAAGGTCTTAAGGCGGTTACCTAGTGGCTTATTAGCTAAAGTGTGCTAAACTAGTTCTAAATTATAAGGGAAATAGTAATAAAAGGTAAAGGGGCGAGTAATAGGCGCCCCCTAATAACTCTATAGTGGTAAAGTAAAGTTTATAATACTAGCGCGTCTATAGGCTTATTACGGCAGTAGTAGTTCCTAAAAAGGTTAAAAAGTAAGGTAGTAAAGTACTATAGGTAACTCGCAGGCGCCTTATAGGCGCTAAGTAGATAAGTTTTAAACGGCGGGGAGATAGATTACGGGGTTTTCTTAAGTAGAGTTTTCTCCCTATATATAAATAAGGAGTAGTCTATATAGGCCTAATAAGGATCTAAATTAGACGTTAAGCAATAAATTATTATAATTTAGTAGGCTAGTGCTAGGGTTTATTTCTTATTCACTATAACTTTATAAATAGATTAGACCTATTATTATAGGGTAAGGGCAGTAGCTATAGAGCGTATATATTTAAGGAGTCTATAAGATATTACACGATTAATTATAAGGGTTAAGGGCGTAAGGAGGTGATATACCTACGTGTAGCTAATATAAGCTATACGCGAGGTGTATATAAGAGTATAGGGTTCTCCTATAAAGGCCCCTATAGTAGGGTTCCGTAATACTACCCCCCCTCCTATAAAGGCGAAGCTCCGGCGACGCTGTGGTTACTATATATATATAAAAGGGACACTTAAGGTATAGAAAAGAAGAAAGGGGGGTATTGCTAAAGGCTTAAAACAACGTTATATAATAAGGCTTAGCATCTAAGAATCTAACTAATTAGATAACTTTAACCGCCAGTTAAAGTTCCTAGACATCTTAACGATATTCTGGTTATATAATTGCACTTTACCGTAATCTAATAGTAATCTAACGGCAATTTGCCTTTACGTGGTAATATATAACGGTTTAACTCTATAAGGGCTCCTATAGAGGATTAGGTATAAAATCTCTGCTTAAGCCCGGTTTCTATAGGTTTGCGTAATAAAAATCACTAATTAGATCCTTTGCATTTTTAAAGTCTTTCTATAGTTACTATTCTAGCTAATTTATATCAAATCCTATATATATATAGCTCTGTAGTAGAGCCGTTGTCCTCTACCTTTACTAAAGTATTCAGAGTTAATAATTCGTTTAATGGTCCACTCCTTATAGTTCTTATCTTTGTTCTTATCTCGGATTAGTACTAGTAGGGGTTTAGGCTATATCTACCCTAGTAAGGGGTTAGNCTAATANAGGTNTANTAGCTATAGGTAAAATATAGGCTATATCCTATAGGTGGCTAGGGTAAGTAGAAGTTTTAGCTTATATATAGCTCCCTTATTAATAACTTATTTAATTAAATAGGGGCTAAAGTTCTTATAATTAAGTAACTTTATAGGCCTCTGCGTAGAGATATTACGTATATTTAGCTATACCTAGTCGCTAACACGCATCTCTGGTAGTAGCGTTCTATAATAGTCGGCGAAGTAGGCCTACTTTGCTTAAGCCTAGGCCATTTCTCCCTTATAGTAGTTAAGTAGATTTTTTATATAGTCTATATGCTAGTTAGCAAGTAGTATCTTAAGGCGTTTTCTATATAGTAGTTTCTTATTAATAGGTTCTAGTGGCTCTATGCCGGATTAGGGGTAATAACCCTTATTTGTAAAGAACGAGGTAAGTCCTATAGTGGTTAAGACGTAGTTATTCGCTACAAATTTACCTAGTAGGAGGTAATCTACCTAGTTATCTTAACTATAGGCAACTACCTATTATAGGTACGCTTTTATATTAGTATTAGCGTTTTCTAGTTACCTAGTAGTTTTATAATAGAAGGATATAGATATCTTAACGAAGATGCTAAGGTATTAATAGATTTATCTCTATATATTAGAGTTAAATTATATACCTTAGTTGGATATAATCGAGTTAGGTAACCTATATAGTTAGTAAACTTCGTAGAGGAAGGTATTAGTAACGTCGCTAACGGCTACGCCTTTAATTAGGACGTAGTGGCGCTTTTTTATAAATTAGTATATTATTATAAAGATGTTCTTATAGGTACGGCTATATTGTTTATAGGGTGGTAGGTTAATAACAAAATCTATAGCAATATCTACCTATTATTATATAGGTACTAGTAAAGGGTATAGTAGTCTTTAGTACTTTATATTAAAGGCCTTAGCGCGCTTATAACCGTAATAGACGCCTATAAAGCGTTTAACTAAGTCTATTATTTTTGGCTAGAAGTAGTATCGGCTAAGGAGCTTATAGGTTCCTCCTCTACCTAGGTAGCCGCTTAATTAGAGGTCGTAGGCCATTTAGATTAATTGCCGTTATAGATTTTCTAAGTTAGGGATAAATAGGCGGCCTATTCTCTTTTACTTTTAAGGCTACTATATTAATCTGGCCTAAGTTTTAAAGGTTAGTAGGCAGTATATAGGCGCTAGCGGTCTTTACGGCGATAAGTTAATATAGTAATAGGTTAATAGAGGTGTTATATGCCGTAGTAATAAGCTTATTAATTTTAGGAGGTAACTTTAGTTTTATAGTATAAAGCTAAGGTATAGTTAGCTCTATTATAGGTAGTATACCTAGGGCCAAATTTTATCCTTTTAAGATTATCTATTATTAGAACTAATTATAGGGGTTATCTTTAGACTAAGGAAGGTCTTATAAGCTGTAACGAACGCCTTGTAGGAAATACTACGATGGACGCGTTAATGGGCTAGGTGTGTAGATATACGAACGAGTCAATAATATAATAGTAACAAGTACAACTGGTGGAGTGGTTGCCTAACGGATTAACTCCAATTGTATTCTGAGAATTACTACAAAGAGAGAACTATCTGGGTAAGGACTGTGGTCCTTTAAATACACAACCATACTCCTAAGAAATCCCTTCGCTACGTGAGGTACGTGAGGTATATAAGGTACGCGAGGTACGCGGGACGTTCCTTATAAAGCTTATAGAGCTTACAGAGCTTATAGAGCTCATTATATGACCTCGGTTACTACCCTTTGTCACATAGTTCCACGGGTTCCATCCTGGACCGTGCCGTAATCAACTAACTAACTTCCTCCGACTCCTCTCTAAGTAGTCGTAGTCCTTTACTTAAAGCGTCCGTAACATAAGCGGCGTATTAGGCTATTAGGTTTAGTACCTTATACTCCTAGTCTATATATAATTTTAAAGTTAAAACTAAAGACGAACTCGTTTTAATATACCTAGTATTAATTTAGCTACTTTATAGTTATAAAGTACTTAAGGTTATAATGGTCCGTAAAAACTTTAGTTAGCTAGTTGGGCTCTACTAAGGAGAGTTCTAGTTAGAATTCTTTAAACGCTTATATAATTATAAGGAGTTTTTTATTATAGATCTTATAGTTATACTTTTATAGTATAAGCTTAGACGAGTAGAATATAACTAAGTAAAGAGGACCGTTGTTGCCCATCTAGAAAAGGACGCCTATGTTAACGTAGTTTAAGGAGTTAGTTTTAAGATAGAGTTGTCGTCCTAGTATAAAGTAAGCTAGGATAGGTGCTTTAGTAAAGACATTTTTAAGGTCTTAGAATGCCTTCTTATATTTAGGCGTTTAGATAAAGCATAGGTATGTTTTTCTTTCTTTTATAAAAAGGCCCTTTATTTACATTATTGCTATAAGTAGTACTACTACGCTTAAGAAGTTATATATAAATTTCTAATAAAAGTTAGCGAAACTAAGGAAGGCTTATACGTCCTTAATATAGTTAGGGGCTTACTATTTAGTAATTATACGTACTTTCTTGGGGTCTATACAGACACCCTTAGTAGTAATAATTAGTTTAAGGTATTTTACTTCTATAACTAAGAATTCATATTTTTTTAAAATTAATATAAAGTCCTACGTCCCGAAGGCGCTATAGGACCTTTTAAATATGTTTAGTATACTTAAAAGGGTTATTACTATAAATAAGTATATTATCTAGGTACATAGAGTAGAAGTCGTTAAGGTAGTCCTATAAGGCATTATTAATATAGCTTTAGAAGGTGCTTAGGCTGTTATATACGCTAAAGGGCATAATAGTATATTTAAATTGCCTAAAGCGCGATATAAATATGGTTTTCTATTCGTTACCTTCCCGTATTTAAAAATAGTTAAAGGCGGCAATAATATTAAGCTTAATATAGATTTTAGCTTAACTAAGCCGCTTAAGGGTCTTATATATAAGCGGTACTGGGTATTAGTTTTTAATCGTAATAGCGTTAAGTCCTCTATAGTTAACGTAGAATTAAATACCTCCTTTTAGTTTCTTAGCAAGAAGAATAGGGGCGGCTACTAGTAATATACTAGGACGAATAAATCCTTTATTAAGATGCTCGTTAATATACTTTTTTATAACTAGAAGTTCGTCTTTTAATATTAAGTAGGGTCTCTTATAAGGTAGCATTTTTCCTTATTTAATATTAATAGTATAGTTATTAGGTCGATGTAGGGGGAGTATATCTACGCCCTTTTATAAGCATATGTTAGTAAAGTTATAGTACCTTTTAGGGAGGAGCTTACGGAGTTCTTTATTAGTAAGTCCTTTTTTAAGCTTTATAAACTTCTTAGGGTCTAGAGGTAGAGGTCTATAGGGTTTTATAGGGGCGTTATCTTCTAAAAGGTTAACTATGTCTATCCTATTACTATAGAGGACGTAGTCCTATTCTTTATTAAGCTTATATAGTTATAATTAGGAAGCTATAGCGACGGTTTAGCCTTTTCTATATACTATATAGTAGAAGGCCGAGGCACTTATATAGTAGTAGTTAGTTATAGGTAGGGTAATAAGGGGTTCTGTGGGTTAATATCCTAGGGAGTAAATAAAGGCGGCTAGGCTATACCCTAGGCAAGTCTCTCTATAGTATTTAGAATTAAAGGTTACTTCTCTCTTTTTCTAGTTAATAGTAAAGTTATATTATTTAAGCTAGTTTATTCTAAGGATAATAGGGTAGTTGGTAAGTGGTATAATATAGGCCTAGAGTTTTTCCTAATGCCTTTTATATCTAGGTAAAGTTATACTATATAGGTAATCTTCTATACAGTATAACTACTATTAGTAAGTTATAGGGCGCGGGCTTTAGTAAGGGGTAAGGTAGGTAGGTTATAAGTACGCATAAATTAGGCATCTATAAATTTATTAGTAACTCTATAATTAACTATAGAACGGCTTTTATATTATTTTTTAGCAGTAGTTCCTATTATAGGTAAAACTATTTATTTCCGTCTATTTATCTTTACTAAGTTATCTATTAAGTAAGCCAATATATAGATTCCTCCGTTATTAGGGCGTCCTAACCCATAACTTAGAGCTAGGACTTGGCGTTTTCCGCTTCCATATTTAACTCTACCGCTATTACTACGTCTTTATTTTATATAGTAGTGGTATATAGTAACGTATTTAGTATTTAGGGTATTAGGCTAGGTATTAGGCGGCGGCTACTAAACCTAGCTATTAGGCAGTTTAGGTTATCGCAATAGTAGCCTTCTTATTAGCATTTATAGCAGTATCCTAGTTTTTGGAGTAGCTTGCGCTCTCTATTTAAGAGTTTTTATAAAAAGGTTAGTATAGAGAAATTAATATTGGCTCCGGTAGCACTTAAGGTAGTAGGTATTAGTGGCTTAGTATATATAGGTTTAGTAGGCCTAGAAGGCTTCTACAGAGAGGTCTTTAGGTAAAGGTTAGTAGTAGTAATCTAATTTAGTTGTTATTTAATCTTCTATAGAGCTGCTACTATATTATAAATGTCGTTATAGTTATAGCTGGCGGCTGCGTAACTAAGGTAATAAGTAACTTTTTTAAGGAGGTCCTCTTAGTCTTCGGTATTGTCTTAGGTAATAGCTTTAGTATATTCCTAGAATTTAATATAGAATTTGTTAAATAATTTAATAGGGTTTATCTTTAGGGTATATAGTTTAGCTTAGCTAGTGGCTAATAGGTTATAGTTACGGTATATTAGGTTAAGATTATTAAGGACTTCTTAATAAGACTACTACTTCTAGGGGCCATTAGTCTTCCATTAAGTAAAGAGTCTATTAAATAGTATACCCTTTATTCGCCCAATAATATAACTAATCTTAGTATCTTCCGTAGGAAAAAGGCAGGCGCTCTAGGTTAGTTTTTTGTAAATTTATATCTTTTAGTGGCTATATTCCTTATAGTCTCCCTAAAAAACTAAGGGATAAAGTAACGTGTATTAGACCCTACGGTAGCAGCTTAGGTTTAATCGTTATAGCTTTTATTATCGCTGCTTTAGTAGGGGTTCCTATTAGGTAAAGCTGCTTAGCGCTAACCCTCTGTTAAGCGTTAAGTAGGTAAAGTTATTAGGGGCGTAAAGACTTAGGTAGCGTTATATATAGTAAAGAGGTATCTAGCGTTATTATAAATATACTTATTAAGCTAAGATTATAGGTATTTAATTATGCCGTCTTTTTTAGTAACCGTAGTAATAAGTATAATCTTAGCCTTCTTTAACCGTTAGACGTCGCGTTTAGACACGTAGAGGTTATCTTTAATCTTTTAGCGTATATTATTAGTGAGCGCCTTATAAGCTTACAGGTCTTAAATAATATCGCGATCTTAGGCAGTACGCATTTTAGCTTATATAAGCTTTAGGTAGTAGTTCTATAAAAGGCGGTAGTATTTATCGGGTTCTTATACTACCTTTTTTATAAACGTCTTAGCGTCTTATATTTTAATTTTAATAGGTAGTAGCTCTTCCACTTACTTTTTTATAGTTATATAGTTAATAAAGGATAAGATATTATTAATGTCTACCTTATTAAGGTTATTATAATATTTTAAGCCACTAGGCTTCCCCTTAAGGGTTAAGGCTAGGGCTAATAAGTTAAATTCTCCTAGGGTTAATTGACGGTGTAGGTTAAGTATAGGTATTAGATTGTTCTTTAGGTTTAATATAGTAGCTAGTAAGAAATATTATCTTACTATTATGGGTTTCTTAGAAGTATAAAGTAGAGTAACTTATAGATACGCTGCTTCTAGCAGCGCCTACGGTATTATAAAGACGTAGAATTAGTTATAGGCTAAGTATTAGTAGTAAAAAAGGCGCAACGTAATATTATAGGGCAAGGGTAGTAGCTACAGAGCGTATGTATTCGAGGAGTCTATAAGACGTTACGCGATCGATCGTAAGGGTCGAGGGCGTAAGGAGGTAATATACCTACGCGTAGCTAATATAAGCTGTACGCGAGGTATACGTAAGAGCACGGGGTTCTCTTATGGAGGCCCCTACGGTGGGGTTCCGTAACACCTATATCATTTTACTAGTAAGAAACCGTTATAATTCCTCTATCTTCTTTATAAAAATTTTTACTTTTATAACTTATAGGACGTAATAAGCGGGGTAAGGAATATTACTAAAGGGTTTAAAACCTATTTATAAATACTAGCTATAGTTAACTAGAAATAGGGAAACCTTTATAGTTTTTAAAATAGAATTATTTATAGTAAACTTAGTAAATACAAGCTAGTTAATCCAGTTATCCTATAAATACAATATATAAATCCAAATATATAATTTTATTTAACGATCTATTTCTGGGTAGTATACTATAAATAATAGTGCTTTAATGCGGAGTTAAGTAGTTAGTTTTCTCTAAAATATAGAAATTAACTAGCTATCTTTATTAGAGATAATCGTTTTAGGGAGTTTATAGAGTTTCTATATATAATTCAGAAACAGTTAGGCAATAGTAAGCATTAATATATTAGGGCAGGCAATTAAGTATCTTATCTTAGATAGTTAGTCTATAACTATAAGAATTTATAGTACTTTACGACTATAAAATAGTTAGGCTATTATTAGGCCCGCTAGTTAGAATATATATCTCGCTTTTAATTCTTAATTATATATTACCTAGGTGTCTAAGGTTAGAAGCTTAATACCCTAACCTAACGCTTATAAGACGTACTAGTACTAAAAAAGCGCGCTTTTACTAAAATTAGACCCTACTTTATTTTAAAATATTTAACCCTTTTACTAAAAATCTCTTTAAGTAAATATAAAGTATATAGAATCTGCTTATACTACTAAAACCGCCTAGTTTATTAGGACGCCAAGGCCCTAAGGGTATATAGTAACTGTTATGGAGTGAGTATAAGCGGTAATAATATATAGCAAGGTAGATATTATTAAGCTATATATATAAACTATATAAGAAAGTTAAGACGTTATATAAGGAAAGAAGGTAGGAAAATAGGAAGAAAGAGTATATATTATGGACTTGGTTGCTTAGTTAATATATATACGGAGCAGAATAGGATTTAGGTAGTAGTCCTAGTAGAACTTAGCGGGATTTAGTAAAACTTAGTAGAACTTAGTGGAATATAGCAGAATATAGTAAGTTACCGTTAGATTGCCGTTTTATGGTTAGTCTTTAGTTACTAAGTTAGTAGAAATAGGTAGATGTGTATAAGGTGTTACAGTGGTATCCTATAATAGTACCCCCCCTTTAAACTTAAGTTTCTGCGAGATGGGGCTATAGTAGTTCTAGGTGGTGTTTATAAAAGTCTTTTATAGCTTATATAAGTCCTATAGAGTTAATAGGTTCCTATAAGGGCTTAATATAGCCTCTTTACTTTATAAGATATATATATTAGCGTTTCCGTTTATTATACTTAATACTATTAATTCTTTTAATAAAGTACTTACCCTCACTATCTACCTTAACTGGTAGGGGAGGGTCCTATATCTATTTAGGCAGGGCGTTTAATATTGGGGTAGTAGGGTAGAGGACTGACGTATAAAATATAGGGTGGATTTTAACCGTATTAAGGAGCTTTAGTTAGTAGGTATAAGAAGAGACAACCTTTTTAACTTTATAAGGGCTAGCGTTCTCCTAATTAAGTTTCTTAGTAAGTCGTTTTATGTTTAGATTTCTTATATCTAGCTAGATAAAATTACTAATTTAATAGGCCGGTGCTAGGGTTTATTTCTTATTCGCTACGGCTTTATAGATAAATTAAGCCTATATTATCTTATTAGTAAGGAACTATTATAGTTCCTCTATCTTCTTTATAAATTTATTTACTTCTATAACTTATAAGGCGTAATAAGCGGGGTAAGAAATATTACTAAAGGGTTTAAAACCTATTTATAGGTACTAGTTATAATTAGCTAGGAATGGGAAGACTTTTTATAGTTTCTAAGACGGAATTATTTATAGTAAACTTAGTAAATATAAGCTAGTTAATCTAGTTATCCTATAAATATAACGTATATATCCGAATATACTATTCTATTATAGTATTTACGCGTTCCGTTTAACTATCTATTTCTAAATAATATATAGTAGATAATAGTGCTTTAATATGGAGTTAAGTAGTTAGTTTTTTTAAAATGCTAAGATAAACTAGCTGCCTTTATTAGAGATAATTGTTTTAGAGAGTCTATAGAGTTTCTATATATAACCTAGGAATAGTTAGGTAATAGTAGGCGTTAATATATTAGGGTAGGCGATTAAGTGTCTTATTTTAAATAGTTGGTTTATAACTATTATAATATTTATATAGCCTCTACTCTTAGGGAGGTTAATAATAAAGTTAATTAAGATATCCTTCTATCTTTAGTCTAAAACAGGTAGTAGCTTTAAAAGGCCGTTATATATCTTATACGAGGCTTTAGCTTATTAATAGGTATAGTAGCTAGAGATATATCTTCGTATTATATTATATATATTTAGCTAGTAATACTCCCGTTAGAGTAGTTTTAGGGTCTTTTTTTAGCCTAGGTAGCTAGCGATGGGTAGATTATATATATATTTAAGGAGCTTAAGCTTAAGCTTATTATAATTAGGGATAACTAGACGGTTTTAGTAATATAAGCGGTTTCTATAGGCTTTATATTTACTTAAAGAAATCTTTTTAAAGCTTCTAATGCCATCTTATATTAGCTTAAGCGTCTCTTAAATAAACTCGTTATTTAGGTATTTATTAACTATAATCTATTAAATTAATTAATTAGTTATTTTAAGGACGTGTACCGTAAGGTCTTTAATAGGAGGGTTAAATAGTTTAGGGCGAAGTAGGGTTTAATTTTAGTAAGAGCGCGCTTCTTTTAGGGCTAGCGCGTCTTATAAGTATTAGGTTAAGGTATTAGGCTTTTAACCTTAAATGCCTAGGCGGTATATAATTAAAAATTAGAAGCGTAATAAATATTCTAACTAGCGGGCCTAATAATAACTTAGCTGTTTTATGGTTATAAAGTACTATAGGTTCTTATAGTCGCTAAAGACTTTAATTAAAAATCCGGCGCCTTCTAGTTTAGGTTACTATTGCTTAAAGTATCTAATAATAGCTAGTAATTCTTTATTATAAATCTTATAATTATATTTAGTAGGGCTTAGTTACTTTAAGAAGTATGCTATAGGGTATAATACTCCTTCTTTATTATATTAAGACAGAATACCTCTAATAACGTAATTAGATAAGTTGGCTTCTATAACACTTATTTATTCTAGGTTAAAGTATTAGAGTATAGGTATAGTAGTAAATATANNNNTTANATAAGNAAAGGCCTTNTTATATTCCTTATTAAAGATAAAAGCTTTATCTTTTTAGATTAAAGTAATAAGGGGTAAAACTAGGGCGGAGAAGTTATTAATAAACTATTAGTAGAAATTGGCAAATCTGTGTCAATACAAGTATTTAGATGAATCGATTCGGAATCACTTAATGTGTCATGGGGATTTCATTTTGATTCATTAACGGTTTCTATTATAAAGGCTCTTATATCCTTAACGTTCTTAGGTTTTTACTAGTTTATAATTACTTTAACTTTCTTTAAGTCTATTTATATACTATTTATAAAAATAAGGAGTCTAAGGTATAGAACTTCTATTTTATAAAACTTATATTTATCTATATCTAATTATAGACTAGCTTTATATAGGGCTTATAAAATAAGGTTAACGTGTTTCTAATATTTAGTTAGGTTATTACTGTATATTAGAATGTCGTTAATATAAACAGTATACAAGATGTCTAAGTAGGGACGTAGGGTATTATTTACGTAATATTAAAACGAGCTTAGAGTATTTATAAGGCTAAATAGCGTTACTAAGTATTTAAATAATCTATACTAAGTACGAAATGCAGTAAGCTATTTATCTCCTTTTGCTATATAGAGGCGGTTAAATATAGAAATAATATTAAGCTTTATATAGTAGCGAGCTGTTATAGGACACCCCCGTAACACCTTATATACGTCTACCTGTTTTTACTAACTTAGCAATTAGAGACTAACCGCGAAATAGCAATTTAATGGCAATCTAATGGCAATTTAACGGCAATCTACGGCATTCTGCTATATTCTGCCAAGTTCTACCAAATTCTGCTAAGTTCTACTAGGACTATAACCTAAACTCTATTCTGCCTTATATATATATTAACTAGGCAACTAAGTTAATAATATATACCCTTTCTTCCCGTTTTCTTACCTTCTTTCCTTATATAATATCTTAATCTTATTATACAATTTATATACATAGCTTAATAATACCTACTTTACTATATATTATCGTCACTTATACTTACTCTGTAATATTACATTACGTTAAACCTATATTACCTCGCCCTGTCTAATATATAGAACAACTTAGAAGCCCCTATATTTATAACCAACTTATATAATATATTTACTAAATAAATAAAGGGCCTGTAATAGGCCTTTATAAATACCCTCGCTTAGTAAAAGGCTTAATACTAAAAAATAATTAGATCCCTAAAAAAAAGAAATTAAAGAAATCCGCTATAACCCACTATTTACTATACCGTCGCCCCCACCCGTTTCTACTAGTATTAACCTATAAGTACTAAATAAAGAAGATATATCTAGGACTAGCTTCTTAACCCTAAATTTACTAATTAGTACCTCTGTAAAGAAGCTAACTAAATATCTCCCTAATCCTCCTACCTATTTAGGTAAAAGGAATAAACTACGCTCCTTTCTTAACTAACTTAAGAATAAGCTAAACGGTAATATTAATTGCTACCCCACCCCTAATAATTAACTACGTTATGCTATAAGCCGTCTAATAGGAGATACCGCGGAAACTATATACCCGTTTTAGCCAAACACTATAAAAAAAACTAGTTACTATACTAGAAGTATTTTATAGCGACCTTAACTAAATTATAATAGTATAAAGGAAACTAAATAAGATAATATATAGCTCTAAGAGCTTCCTATTATACTTTACTAAGTTCTACCGCTATACTAAAAAGACTAGATAGAACGAACCCGTCTTAATTAATCGCCTAGTAGAATCCTTAAACTCTAAACTAAAGGCTTCCCTTATAGGAGTTAAACTGCTAAATATCCTTACTACCTACGCTAATATTATTAACGGCCTATATAATAATATACTACGCCTCGCCCTAAAATATATACTTTAATACTTTACCCCCTAGCCATATAACACCCGTAAGGACATAGACGCTATAAATATTAACGCTAAAACCCTCTTCTACGCCCTAAAAGGATTTACTAAATATAAACGACGTATTAAATATAGCCTTTATTTTAAGTATAGAAGCGACGCTTATATCTTAAGTTACTACTTTATCCCCTTACCTAATGTTACAGACGCTTTAAGTACAATGTTACAACTACTAGGAGAGGAGTCGGAAGCAGCTAGTTAGTTAATTAAGGCACAGTCTAAGATAGAGCTGGTAGAACTATATAACGAGGAATAGTAACTAAGGTTATATAATATGCTACGTATTAAACGAGAGGAACAAGAGAAACTTATATACCTTATATAAGAGACGTACCTTACGTATAAGGAGGATTTCTTAGGAGTACGGTTATATATTTAAAGGACTACAGTCCCTACTTAGATAGTTCTTCTCTTTATAGTAAATCTTAGAATATAATTAGAGTTAATTTATTAGGCAAACACTCTACTAATTATATTTACGTTGTTGACTATTCTATACCTATATACTTAGCCTATTAATAAGTTCACCGTAGTATTTCCTATAAGGCTTTATTATATATTTACTACCAAGGTTATAATAAAAGAAGTCAAACAATATGCTACTAAAAGTAGTAGCTACGACGGCGTCCATAGTAGCAACTACCTTAGGATTAGGTAATAACACTAGTATAGTAGATACTAACTCGCAACTAGTTACTATTAGACAGCTATAGGAAATAGTTAATTAATTAATAGATAATAATAGAATACTTAAAGAAAGGATTAACGGGATTAGAGCAGCTAAGGTTAAGTTACCCTTAATTAAACGATTTTTAGGGAAGAAGTTAAAACTTAAGGGATTTCTTACGTAAATGCACTTTAAGGTTATATATAAAGGAGTTAAACTAGGAACTCCTATAGATTAAGTCGCTTACGCAGGATTATTCTTAATAGGAAGGGCACTTAAGCGGTTTAAATCTTACATTACGGAGGTATAGGAGCATAGTGTAATAACTACTAATTAGAAGATATGGTATATATTCTTAAGTTAAAGCGGGTTTATAAAATGCTTAACGCAGATATTTAGAGACTTAGAGGTAACTACTATAGTAAAAAGAAAGCATTAAAACCTAGTATAGAGGACTTTAGCAATCAAATATACAATATAATTTTAAATATTAGCAATATAGGTTAAATAGAATAATAAAGCGCTTATGGCATAATATAAACAGGGACTTAAAGCAAAAGTCTAGGATATAATTATCCTAATAGAAGATACGGATACTCTTAGGGATTTAATTAATTAAGTAATTAAGATTAATAATAGGATCTACTAAAGAGAGTAGACTAAAAAGGGTTAGAATAGAGTTCTGTAGTTATATAAGGCGTAGGGCACGCAACGATAAAGTTAAAGTTAAAAACTATAGTATAGCGCAAAGCCAATAGACCTAAGTGGTACTAGAGAAAATAAGAAATAAAATAAATAACTATAGAAACCTAAAGGATAAGGATTAAGTAATTAAAGGTTTAAGGAGTAGAGGCCAAACTAGGGATTATAATAGTACAAGATATTTAGGCGGACTCTATAGTAAGAAAAATAGTTTAAAGAAGGAGCTTATATAAATTGCGGAAAATAAGGTTACTACGTTAAAGACTATAAAAGTGGTTAGAGTTACTATATAGTAAAAGGAATAAGACTAGCGGACGACATATACGTATAGAGGGATAATAATGTGTTATAAGGAATAAAAGAATATTTAATTAAAAGTTTTACGTTTTATTATAATAATGCATGCCGAATTTATAAGGACGCTAAGTATAGCGTAAGCTATTGGCTATAGGAGCTAAAATTATTAGAGTTTAGAGGAACTAATAAACTATCTTATAAATCGGATATTAAGGATAATAAATTTAATATAGACGAAGCATTCCGTAATAATAAGGTAATAAAGGCAGCTTACTAGGAGTATATAGACCTTAGAGATATTATAAAAGAGGTAAAAAATAATTCCACTATAAAATAGGGAATATTAGTAGGGAATAAGACCCTATTAGATACAATGTCTATCGCTTTATAAGACGCAAGAGGGGTAGGACAGTAAACTACTTCAGCACTTAATAAAGGCAAAAGGCTAAAGGCTTAAGAATCTTAAGGTAAGATAAGAGATAATTAAGATTCTTAAGATAAAATAAGGCAAGCTTAAGAACCTATAATAGATAATAACCAATAGAGCAGAGTAACGGCTTAGTTTAGTAATATATAAATGAGCTTAGGACAAAGTTTCTAAAAAACACAAAACTCTTAAGATAAGATGAGTGAGATTTAAGACTCTTAAGACGAGATAAGAACACTGTAGAAGCCTAGTTAAACTAAGGTAAGAGCTAAGCTTAAGATAGAAGCAAGCTTAAGATTAAGAATCCTATAGAACTAAGACTTTTAAATATAAATAAGGGCTATTAAACAAATAAAGATTAAGAAGTAAGAAGACTTTAAGAATTTACTTACATAACGAAAACTAAAAAAAACTATAACGGAGTTTAGATAAAGAATTCTCGTATAGTAAGAACAGAAACTAGATAAAAGATCTAGCATATTAGGTTGTATAAGGGACAGAATACCTATATAAAGAATTATTAATAGGCCTAGGGCAGGCATATTAAGAGCTAAATAGCTTACTAAACTAGAAAATAAAGAGGATTTAGGGATCCCTATTAGGTTCAAAGAATAACATATAAAGGGCTATTATAATATAGTAATAAGAAGATACTTCCTTACGGACAAACTATATACACTCTAGTAACTGTACTAAAAGTGTTATAAATAGCAACACAATAATAAGTAGGAAGATTTCTATATATAGTTAGATAAATAAGTTATCTAGGACTACCTAATTACAGAGAAGGCAATAAATTATATTAAAGAAGCCTTAATTATAACGTTAAAGGATCTAAAAAAACGATTAGAGGACTAGAAAAGCGAGAGACGTATCTTAGTACCTATAAATAAAGTTATAATGTTTAGATTAATACGATAAAGGTTTAAACTTAAAAATAAAGATAAGTTAAGAGTTAACCTAAAACACCTAGCGTACTATATGCTATTATAGATTGCATGCGTAGATAGTATATATAAGATATATAAGAATTTAAAAGAAAAGAATCGGAAGTACCCTATAAGGATATATTGGGCGCTAAATAAGCAATAGTATAGAAATGCTAAGTATATACACAGCTGGTGTAAGAGTATATATATTAGATCCCGCCGCGCTTGCGAACAATATCGCAAGCACTCCGTGTCTTTTTGGCCGAATGGCGACGTTAGGGCGGGAAACGTTACAGCTGGCATCTAGCAAAAGTTTAAGAAATAAAAGACTTAATACTTTAACTAGGAAGATTCCTTATAAAAGAATGCTTAGACGGATAATAGTGGTAAGAATACCTAGAAAATATATATCTATAGTATATTAAAGATAAAAAGCAAACTAAGTATTAGCTAAAGAATGAGCCAAGTATATAAGGATTAAGCAGCCAATAGTTAGGAAAAGTAGAGGCCTATAGGACTAGAGGGAGCTAGTAGTAGAGCCTTAGACCCTTAAAGGAATTTAAGGATAGTACCTAAATTTATAAGTTAATTAGTAAGATTAGCAGATTAAAGCACTAATAGATAGTAGAGCAACGCGGAACTATATCTTACTAGTAGTAATTAAAAGAATAGGATTACCTTATAGATAGAAGGAGTAATCTTACCTATTAGTTATAATTTTAGGGGATCTAATAGCTTATAGAGGAGGGATTATTAGTCTTAAAATAGGACCTATTTAGATAACTATTAAAGGAAGATAAATTAAGATGTCCTTTAATATCCTACCGTTAGGACAGGACGAGGCAGTATTAGGAGTGCCTTAGTTATAGAAATATAACCCAAAAATTAATTAGATTATAGGTTAGGTTAATATTAGGGATACTTAATAACGTAAAATGCGATAGCAAACTAAGTTAGTATAGTACTAAATTGGAGCGATATATAAAGAAACTAAGCGAAGCTTAAGTTATATACTAAAGAGATACTATAAGTATAGTAAGAAACTATAGAGCCCAGAAAGTAAAAAGCTAGTAGATTATATAGTATAGGACTATAAGATAGAGTTAGAACTAGGAATAAGTCTAAGGTTCTTTTTAACCTATAAACTTACCTAAGAGAAGTTAAGAGCACTTAAGGAGTTTGTCTAAGAAAACTTATAAAAGGGATACATTAAACCATTACAGTTATTAGTAGGTTATCTAGTATTATTTATACTAAAGAAGAATGGGAAACTTAGGTTATATATTAACTATAGATAGTTAAATAGCATTACTTAAAAGGATAGGTATCCTTTACCCCTAATTAGTGAAATTTAGGATCGGATAGGTAATGCGCAAATGTTTATAAAGATAGATCTAAGATGGGTGTACTATTAGATTAGAATTAAGGAAGGCAATAAATAAAAGGCAGCCTTTAGGTTAAGAGAAGGACTATATAAACTATTAGTAATATAATTTAGGTTAATAAATATACTAGTAATATTTTAAAAGAGAATTAACAGTATGTTAGGAGAATACTTTAATAAATTTATTATAGTATATTTTGATAATATTATTATCTACTGAATAATAAAGGAAGAATATAAAGAATATATTAAATAGGTCTTAAAGAGACTATAAAAAGAATAGATACTAGTAGCAATTAAGAAATATGAGTTCTTTATAAGGAAGACCAATTTTGTAGGATTTATTATTAAACTAGGTTATATTAGTATAGACCTAAAGAAGATTAAAGCTATGGTGAGTTAGTAGAAACTAGAGAATGTAATATAGTTAAGGTTATTTTTAGGATTTTATAACTACTATAGAAGGTTTATAGCATAATAGTTAAAGAATATTAAACCGTTTACTAGGCTTATAAAGAAAGAGGAACTATAGGTATAGAGAGATAAGTAAGGGAAGTTATTTAAGAAACTTAAGGAGTTATTTACCTAAGAGTGTAACGGAACCTTGTAGCAGGAACTACGGTGGGTTCTATTAATAGGCTAGGTTTATAGGTGCGTGAATAGTCAACAACGTAATAATAACTAGTAGAGTGGTTGCCTAATAAATTAACTCTAATTATATTCTAAGAATTACTATAAGGAAAGGAACTATCTAGGTAGGGACTAAGGGTCCTTAAATATATAACTATACTCCTAAGAAAGTTGTTACTCTATCTGCTCTATCTACTCTATTTACTCTATAGTAGATCTTATAGATTATATTATATAACCTAATTACTATTCCTTATTATATAGTTTTATCGGCTCTATTCTAGACTGTGCTTATATTAACTAACTAGCTTCTTCCAACTCCTCTCCTAGTAGTTATAGTATTGTACTTAAAGCGTCCGTAATACTATCTCCCTCCTCTTTATCTTTGTCCTTAAAGATACCTAGTATCTCTAGGTTATTTACTAGAGGTATAATATCCGTCTAATTAATTTGGTTAATATCCTTACTTATAATACCTAAGGCTCCTTTATCCTCTTCTATAGCTTATTAGTCTTATACCATTGCTATAATATTATCTCTTAGTGAAATAATGCTCTCTCTATATTCTTGTTATGCGAAAAAGGGGTTAGTCTATATTGTATTAGTAAGTCCTTTATCTTAGCAACTATCCTCTTACTTAGAGTGTACTAAAGCGAATATATAATTGTCCTATAATATTTACTTAGTTTTTAACGCTAAGTATACGCGCCCTATTACTTTAAGTAGTTTTTAAGTTCCCTTATTAATTGCTACTAGGGTTTTGGGTTTAATTAGCTACTGCGAAGCTTGATAATAAGCTCTTAGTAGCGTTGTTTAAACTTTGTCGTTTCTATAATGCTAAAAAAGAGGCAGCTAATGCTTAATAGCGCGCTCTAGATTCTCGTCTGGCTATATCCGCTTAGTTAATCCGTCTTAAGAAAGTTTATAAAAAGGTTTATTTTAAGGAGTAGAAACTTGTAGAATAAGGCTTATAGGAACTTAGCAATAAAAGAATAGATTCTCTTCTAGTAGAGAAGGAAATAACTCTAAGTAATTCGGCAATCGTTCTTCCTATATCCCCCTTAGGTGGTTCGTTCTTTAGCAATTCTTCTTTATTAATATTGCCTAACCTTTTCTCTTTTAATACTCCTGTACCTTTTCTATAGCGTTCTTTAAGTTTTCTAGTAGTTCCCAGGTAGTCTTATTATAGCCTATCCACTTTACTTTATACTATATTTTATTATTAACGTCCTTGTAATTAACAATCTTTAAAACTTACTATTTATCTTCTTCTTATCCTTTATACGTGTCTGCTTTATAGACCGGTGGCTTAATATTCCCGTATACTGGCTCTAGCATTATAATATGCTATATAGGGTAGATCTTAATTTTGGCTGGTAGGTTTAACTTAAATATAACTAATAAAATTCTCTTTTTAATTTTAAAAGGTCCTAGCCTAATATAGTTTAGCTTCTTACTTAGTTGTTAACTTTTAAAAATTTTATATAGTAGCTACACTTTATCTCCCTCCTTAAAATCTAGTCCCTTAGATCTCTTAGCGTTATAGTACCTTTTTATTCTTTACTATACTACCTTTACTATTTCCGTAAGGTTTATATAAAGATTTATTAGTATCTCTATTCTTTACTTAGCTCTACTACTTATTTTCTTTACTTATTATAGCAATAATAATGTTTTTGGCTTATATCCGTAATTCGCCTTAAATAGTAATATTCCTATTCCTTCTTAAGGTGTTATATTATATGCGAACTATATAACTAGTAATAATAATACCTAATTATTCTATGTATAATTAATATAGTGTCTTAGATACTGCTCTAGTATCTAATTTAATCTTTCTATTTAACTGTCTGTCTATAGATAATATACGGTAGAAGTTACTACTTAAACTCTTTGTTCCGCTAAAAATACCTCCTAAAATACTGCTATAAATCTTAAATCTCTATCTAATATAATTTTACTTAGTGCTTTATATCTTGCGAATACTTCTTTAATATAGATTCTAGCGATATCTTCTACTAAGATTTCCTTTGTGTATGCTATAAAGTATCCCTACTTTATTAGCTTGTTTACTATTACTAAGATTACGTTATAATCTTATTTAGTAATAGGATCTCTTAATTTTAGCAACTTTACAATAAAGTCCTATAATATAACCTTCTATAGTCTCTCTAGTATTTTAATAGGTTGTAGCCCTCTATATAGCTTATATCTTATTAGTTTATTTCTTTAGTAATTTAGATATTCCTTTATAACTTATCTTGCTAATCCCTAAATTCCATTAATAATGTACTCCTCTTAGAGTCTTAATACTAAGCCTATAGCTCCATTATATCCTTAAGTTAATCCCTTATAAAATAACTTAATAAACTCTCTTGTGATATTTCTAGGCACGTATATTACTTCTTAGTTTTCGTACTGCTCTAAGTTCGGATTCTCTGCCTATATATCTTAGATCTTTTATAACTAGTTACTCTCTAGTAATTTATAGGTCTAGCTAATTTCTTTTATTACTATAATCTTTAGATAATTATATCTAATTAATCCGTCTATGTCTTTTCGCAGTAAAGCCCCTAATGGCTTTTTATTGTTCTATAGTTTAGCTTTTTTACTTAGAGTATCTGCTTATATATTATCTATACCCTTAGTATACTAAATCTTAAAATAATATTTTATAAGCATTTCTATCTATCTAACTTATTTTTAGTTAAGTTCTTTTATTATTAGAAACCCCGTTAGGTTCTTATAATCTGTTTTAACTATAAATAGTTTTTCTATACCTTATAAGAATACTCTTTATTCTTAAAGTACTGTAACTATATCTAATAACTCCTTGTTATAGATGTCATAGTTTAGTTCCGGTAATATTATCTTTTAACTATAGTATGCTACTAGGTGCTATCCGTCTTTATATTTTTATAGAAAGTATATCCCTAGTATAAAGTCTAATACATCTATTTTGACCACTATCTTTAATTTTAGTTAGTAGATTTTAAGGATTAGGTCTTAAGTAAATAACTCCTTAACCTCCTTAAATAGTTTCCTTTGCTCTTCTCCCTATACCTAAGGTTCTTCTTTCTTTATTAACCTTATAAATAGCTTAATATCCTTTAACTATTAAGCTATAAACCTTCTGCAGTAATTGCAAAACCCTAGGAACGATTTTAGCTGCGTAACGTTCTCTAGTTCTTGCCAATTTACTATAGCCTTAATCTTTTTTAAATCTATACTAAGTTGGCCTGGTTTAATAATAAATCTAATAAAATCTATCTTCCTAGTAAAGAATTTGCATTTCTTAATTGCTACTAGCATCTATTCTTCTTATAATCTCTTTAAGACCTATTTAACGTATTCTTTATACTTTTCCTTACTTATTAAGTAGATAATAATATTGTTAAGGTATACCATAATAAATTCATCTAAGTGCTCTCTTAATATATTATTAATACGTTTTTAAAACGTTGCTAGTACGTTTATAAGCCTAAACTATATTACTAATAGTTTATATAGTTCTTTCTTTAACCTAAAAGCTGCCTTCTATTTATTGCCTTCCTTAATTCTAATCTAATAGTACGCCTATCTTAGATCTATCTTTGTAAAGATTTATATATTGCTAATCCTATCTTAGATTTCGCTAATTAAGGGTAAAGGATACCTATCCTTTCTAGTAATGCTGTTTAACTATCTATAGTTAATACATAGCCTAAGTTTCCCGTTTTTCTTTAGTACGAATAGTACTGGATAACCTGCTAATAACTATAATGGTTTAATATATCCCTTTTATAAGTTCTCTTAGATAAACTCTTTTAGTGCTCTTCCTTCCTCTTTAGTAAGCTTATAAATTAGAAAGAACCTTAAACTTATTTCTAGTTTTAATTCTATCTTATAGTTCTATACTATATATTTTAATAGCTTCTTACTTTCTAGTAACTATAGTTTCTTACTATACTTATGGTATTTCTTTAGTATATAACTTAGTCCTTTGTCTGTTTCTTTATAAGTTACTCCTACTTAATACTATATTATCTTAGCTTGTTATTACTGTAACGGGACTAGCCTAGTTATAATAGGAATGTCTCAGTAAAACACTCGACAGATAAATTCCGACGCTTTGACCAAATTCTGCCGAATTCTGCTAGATTAATTAAATTCTACCAAAGTCCGTCAAAGACCGCGTGCGTACGTACGCACACATCGACCACTAAGCCCCTGACTATTTAATTATATAATTCTCTTATTATTCCCTTTTCTTCTTTACGTAACGTCTTGTTCTTAACGAGAGCTATATACCCTTAGATTTAGATAGAATTTATATTATTCCTTTAAATCTTCCCTAAAGTCTCTTCGCGCCCTTATATTATGTTACATTAAAATAACCACTATTAAAATGGCAAACGAACTCGAACCCTCCGCGTTAACTATAAGCATTATAGCCCTAGTTAGGGAATAGTTAACTATAATACAATAGTCCTTTATAGATGCTTTGGCCTAATACCGAGTGATATTAGAATCTTAGCACTAGTAATTAATAGGAGCAATCCGCGAAGAACTCCGTAACCCTAAAGTACTTATAGTAGAGACCCTAATAGTAACACCTATAAACAAAATTAAAATAACTATATACGAACCTAACCTGTTAAATATAAACCCCAAACTAGTAACGGTAGCTTAACCCGTACCTATAATAAACCTAGTACCTACTACAAAATCTAAAAAGCTCCCTAACCCTCTAATATTTAATGGAAATTAAAATAACCTATATCCCTTTATAACTAAGCTCTATCTTAAACTTTTAATAAACTATAACCAATACCCTACTAAAGCTAGTAAGATTAGCTATAGAATGTCTCGTTTAAGTAAAGTCGCTATATAAACTATAGACCTATTCTTCCGTAACGGCACCTTCGTTAATTTTAAAATCTTTATCTCTCTACTAGAACGAACGTATAATAACGCTAGCTGCAAACACACAGCTATTACTAAACTTAAAAACCTATAATAATGGAACCGAGACTTTACTAGCTTCTTTTTGGAATTTTTAGGCCTTATTAGTAAACTAGATTAGAATAAAGCCGCTAAAGTTACTACTCTCTATTAAGCTATTTTAGATAAAATTAGAGCATAGCTAGTAGGTAAAGAACTACTAAAGAACTTACCTAAATTTGCTATAATATATTAACAAATTAATAAGGACCTTTAATATAATAAATAAACTTATTCTCTAAAGCTAACTATACCTTGCGTTTAAAATTTTATAAAATTGGTATATACCCTAAAGCGCAATCCGTTTTTAAGACCTAAAAGCCCTATATATAACCCTATGGACCTTAACGCTACTTAATCCTATACACCCTTAAAAACTAACAAATAAAGAATATAAGCTGCAAATAGAGAATATTTTAGATGTAGAAAAAAGGGATATATTTAAAGGGATTGCCAAACTTACCCTTTTAAAAAGGTCCGCTGTAGCTCCTCTTAGTCCTTAAGTCGCACTCGTTCTATAAATTATACTTATTCTATAAATTATACTTGGTTGCTATAAAGCATCTTACCTTTAGTTAACTTGGAAAATGAGTTGTTTTAGGGCCAAGTCGCGCCTTAGGATAAGAAGTGGAAGAGTATAAGTGTCTAGGCTCTTTTAGCGCTGATATATAATATAACTCCCTTAATATACTCAGCGAAATTTAAATACTTAGAAAATAGAAGGAAGTATAAATCCTTATAAATAGCGGAGCTACTAGTATAGGCTTTATTAATATAAACTACGTAAAAACTTAACGCTTAAATTTAAAGAAACTTAATAAGCCCTAAGGCCTATAAGGCTTTAATAGTAAGCCTTTAATATATGGTAAACTAACGCACTACGCTCTTGTAAAGATGCGGATAGGCAAATACCTTAAATACGTTTCCCTATTTATAACACCCTTAAAGCATTATAAGGTAATACTTAGATATAGATAGCTAAAATAATATAACCCTTTAATTAGCTAGGTTAAAGAAATACTAAAATTCCGTATAACCTACTGCCGAAGTTATTATTTAAAATACCACTTGCCCTATAAATATGTACACAACTATTCGAATTTAATATAATATAAATTACCCTTACTATAAACCCTAAACTAATACGATAAAGTTATAACTGCTAATTGTGGTAAAGAATGCGAAGATAATATATTAAAACCCCTTAAAATTCGTATAATATAAGCCGCACCCTTTTATTTGTTAGTAAGAAAATAAGACTATAAGATCTTTACTATAATACTAGAAGATATTAAGAAAGCGTTAGAACTGAAGCAATATATTAACCCCCGACCTCTTATACCTAAAGAATATTATAATCTAATTAATACGTTTAAGAAATAATTCGGAAACTAACTACCTCTATATTAAAATGAGCACGATTTTAAGATAAAACTTAAACCTAGTATAACGCTAAAGTTCGGCCTATTATATGGTATATTATAAGAAGAGCTGCTAATAATATAATAATACCTTAAAGAGCACCTAGAGAAAGGATTTATTTGCCCTAGTTAATTACTATTCGCCTTACCTATACTATTTATTAAGAAACCTAGAGGAGGCTTAAGGTTCTGTGTTAATTATTAAGCCCTAAATGCGATTATAATTTAAAACCAATATCCAATTCCTCTGCTTTAAGAAACGCTTAACTGCTTAGTAAAAGTATAATACTTTATAAAGTTTGACGTAGTTGCTACCTTTAATTAAATCCGTGTTCGCGAAGGAGACGAAAAGTATACGGCTTTTTATTTATAATGGGGACTTTTTAAATACCTAGTAATGCTATTTAGTGTAAAGAACGGTCCTAGTACGTTTTAGTAATACGTTAATAATACGCTTTATAAATTCCTTAATATATTTATTACCGCGTATATTAATAATATCTTAATCTATTTATCTTTGCTTTTTAAGTATTAGAAGCATATTTAAATAGTCCTTAAACGCCTATAAGACGCGGGCTTATAATGCAATATTAAGAAATGTAAGTTCTATACGTTTAAAGTTATATACTTAGGCCTAATTATATCCTATAATAGAATTAAAATGGACCCTAAGAAAATTGCTGTAATTATAAACTGGGAAAGTCCTATGTCATGGAACGAGGTCAGGAGGCTCTGTGAAGGTCGTAGCATTAACTATGGTACACGACAGGATATTGCACGAAGGTGCAAGAGGTGCGAAGGGACCAGCACTCTATATACTGTGGGGTGCCAAGGCTCGCTAAGGGCCGCCAGGCCGGAATCCGTGACATCCTAGTAGTGTATAAGATATTTAAGGATTTCTAGGATTTGCAAATTTCTATTATTAATTTATTAATTACTTCTTAAAAATTGTTTAGCTATTAGTAAACTTAATAAGGAAGAATATAAGATTTAAATAGACTACTAAATGTAAATAAGCTTTTAATAATCTAAAATATTATTTTATAACTGCTCTAATTTTTACCTACTTTAATCCGGACCTTAAATATATTATTAAAACAGACTTGTCTAATTATGTATTAGGAGGAGTGTTATCATAATATAATAAGAACGGCGAGCTACGCCTAGTAGCCTTTCTCTCCTAGAAACTTACCCCTGCTAAATTAAACTATAAGATATATAATAAGGAACTACTTATAATTATTAGATGCTTTAAATAATAGCGTCTAGAACTTAAAGGATTATTATTCCTAATACGCGTATTAACGGACTATAAAACCCGATAGTACTTTATAACTATAAAGTAATTAACGCAGCGCCAAATTCGTTAGGCCGAATGTCTTTTATAATTTAACTTTAAGATTATATACTAACCTGGTAAACTTAATTAGAAGCCTAACTTATTAATATAATAATTATAGGACTTATCTATAAACGCCTCTAATAAACAGATTATAAATTAATTATAAATTCTACTGCCCACTAAATACTTTAAGAAATTACGCCCTATGTTTCTAAACGCGGAGCTTAATAGGAATGAATTGGAATTTAATAAGTAGGATATAAAAATTAATAAATTAATAAAGCACGAATATAAGAACGACCCCTAGATAGCAGATATAATAAAAGCGATTTAAATAGGGAAATGGTAATATAAGGATATTATACTCACTAAATGCGAAATCCGCAATAATCGGTTATACTATTAATAGAAGATAGTAGTCCCGAATTCTAAACCCTTACAATTTAAGATACTTAAATTTGTATATAATTCCCCTATAGTAGAGCACCCTGGCTATGCGAAAACCTATAAGATTATCTAACGAGTATATTACTGGCCTATAATGCACGACTATGTACGAAAATACATTCGAGTATATAGAATGTACGTGCGTAGAAAGACCTCTTATATAAAGAAGTAAGGAGTACTTTAACTATTGCTAATTCTAATATAAAGATAGCGAGATATCTTAATTAACTTTATAGTCGACCTGCCTAATAGTAATGGGTTTATAAATGTTATAGTAGTTATTAACCGTCTTATAAAAATGCGATATATGATTCCTATAGACTTAATTAATATAATATTAGTAGCCGAATGTTTTATTAAGCACGTCTTTAAGCTATATAAACTTCCTAATTTAATAATATCTAACTGTAGAAGCTAGTTCGTTTTAGACTTCTGGCAAGCCCTAACGTATGTGATGGGGTTATGAAGGTGACCCTAGTTATAACCGATTTACATTACCGCCTTCTCATTTAGGGTAGCTAAATATACTGCCGCTTTGAACATCAACACATCGACTTTTCTCCTTAACGTAGTTGACTAGGAAGCGAGCTGTTACGGACGCTTTAAGTACGATGTTACGACTACTTAGGGAAGAGTCGGAAGAAGCTAGTTAGTTAATATAAGCACGGTCCAGGATGGAACCCGTGGAACTATATAACGAGGAATAGTAAGTAAGTCACATAATGGTTAAACGTGTTAGCTATGTTGAACGTAAGGGACGTCACGTCCAATATAGATAAGACGTACATCACGTATAAGGAGAATTTCTTAGGAGTATAGTTGTGTATTTAAGGACCCTTAGTCCCTACCTAGATAGTTCCTTCCTTGTAGTGATTCTTAGAATATAATTAGAGTTAATCTATTAGGCAACCACTCCACTAATTGCTATTACGTTGTTGACTTAATTTGCTTTACCTATATACCTAGCCTAATAACGAGCCTATTGTAGTTCCTGCTACAAGGTTCCGTTACACAATTACTACCTAGTTATAGTAACAAATACAGGAGTTGAATAACATGCCACTAAAAGCAGCCACTATAACGCCATTAACGGCGGCAACTACTTTAAGGTTAGGGGGTGACACCAGTATGGCGGATACTAACTCGCAACAACCTGTGATAGTAGGACAATTACAAGAAATAGTGGATCGATTAATAGAAAATAATGCGATATTTAAAAACAGACTTAATGGAATTAGAGCAGTAAAGGTTAAGTTACTATTAATTAAACGATTCTTAGGAGAGAGATTAAAGCTTAAAGAATTCCTAACGCAAATGCATTTTAAAGTTATGTAAGAAGGGGCTAAGTTAGCTATGATAATGGATTAGATAGCCTACGCAGGACTATTCCTAATGGGTTGGGCACTTAAATAGTTTAAACCCTACTTAACAGAGATACAGACTAACGGAATGACTACTACTAATTAAGAGGTACGATTTGTGTTTTCTAGCTAGGCAGGATTTGCGGAACAATTAATATAGATATTTAGGGACCCAGAAGCAACAACTATAGTAGAAAGGAAGCTTTAGGACCTAACACAGCGAACTTTAGTAATTAAGTATATGATATAGTTTTAAATACTTATAATATAGGTCGAATGGAACGATAAGGCGCTTATGGCATAGTATAAATAAGGACTTAAGGCTAAAGTCTAGGACGTAATTATTCTGATAGAAGATGCGGACACCCTAAGGGAATTAATAGATTAAGTAATTAAGATCGATAATAGGATCTTCTAAAGGGAATAGGCTAAGAGAGGCCAGGATAGAGTTCTATAGTTATATAAGGCGCAGAATACGCAACAATAAAAGCCAAATTAGAAACTATGGTATAGCGCAGAGCTAATAGACCTAAGCGGTACTAAAGAAGCCTATAAGAGATAGAGTAAGAAACTATGGAAACCTAGAGGTTAAGGATCTAGTAATTATAGGACTAAGGAGTATAGGCTAAACTAGGGATCTTATTAGCAGAAGACGTTTAGGCGGACTCTATAATAGAGTTAGTGGTTTAGAGATAGAGCTTATATAAATTGCGAGAAATAAGGTTATTTTATAAGGGATTATAAAGATGGTTAGAGTTACTATATAATAAAGGGAACCAGACTAATAGTAGGAGATATATACGTATAGAGGGATAATAGTGTACTGCGAGGAACAAAAGAGTGTTTAATTAGAAGTTTCGCGTTTTATTATAATAACGTATGCTAAATTTATAAAGACGCCAAGTATAGTGCAAGCTATTGGCCACAAGAACCAGAGTTAAAAGGACTTAAAGGGACTTAAGAGTTAGACGAAGAATAGGATTAACTCTATAAGCTGGATTAAGATATTACAGCAATATGCAGATAATAATTAGTAATAATAATAATGGAGTTAGAGTACTTATTAATTAATAGCGACGAGGATAGTAAAGGAACTAACTGGGGGTATCTAAACCTTAATAATGTAATAGAAGCAGAGACTGAGACCGCTATAGAGCATGGTTTAGTAACGGGTATTATAATACCGTTGGATACGGCATCCATTGCTTTATAAGACGGAAGGAGTAATATCTAGAGACGATTAAGTAAGCAGATAACTGCTAGTGCTAGCTTACTACTTAATAAAGGCTAAAGGCTAAAGGCTTAAGATTCTTAAGACGAGATAAGAGACGACTAAGATTCTTAAGATAAGATAAGGTACGCTTAAAGACCTATAATAAATAGAAATAGATGGAGTAGAGTAGCAGCTTAGTTTAAAGACATATAAATGAGCTTAGGATAAGAATTCCTAACGGTATAAGATTTTTAAGACGAGATAAGTAAGATCTAGGACTTTTAAGATAAGATAAGGACACTAATAAAGCCTAGTTGGACTAAGGCTGGAGCTAAGCTTAAGTTAGAAGTAAGCTTAAGATTAAAGAATCTAAGGGATTAAGAATTTGGAGTATGAATTAGGATACCTATAAGCAAGAGGTAAGGAGCTTCTTTATAGATTAGAGAATTTATAGCGCAAATAGCGATTAGATTAGGAGACAGATATATAGACCTAGAAGACTTACTAGGGGAATATAGTGTTTAGCCTAAAGATTAAAAAGTTAATACTAAGATTAAGAAGCACGAAGACTTTAAGGATCTACTCGTAAGACGTAATGTAAAAGAAACCATAGAGGAATTTAGGGTAAGAATTACCTTATGGTAAGAACAGAAACTAGACAAGAGATTTAGTACATTGGGACGTATAAGGGATAGAGCGCTAGTATAAAGAGTCACTAATAGGCCTAGAATAGGCATACTAAGAGCTAAGTAGCTTACTGAACTGGAACAAGAAGAGGATCTAGGGATTTCTACTAGGTTTAAAGAACGATATACTAAAGGCTGTTATAATGTAGTAATAAAGAGATACTTCCTTACAAACGAACCGTATACACTTAAGTAACTATACTAAAAGTGGTATAGGTAACGACACAACGATAAGTGGGAAGATTTCTATATATAGCTGGACGAAAAAGTTGTCTAAGACCACCCGATTATAGAAAAGGCTATAACTTACATTAAGGGAGCCTTAATTATGATATTAAAAGATCTAAAGGAGTAATTAGAGGACTAGAGAAGTAAAAGGTATATCTTAGTACCTACGAACAAAGTTGTAACGCTTAGATTAATATAAGAAAGGTTTAAACTTAAGGATGAAGACGAGCTAAGAGTTAACCCAAGACACTAAGTATATTACACACTATCGTGGATAGCATGTATGGATAATACGTGTAATATGCATAGAACACTAAAGGACAAAAATCGAAAGTATTTAATAAGGATATATTAGATGACGGATAAGGCAAAGTATCGAAATGCTAAGTATATGTATGGTTGGCACCTAGTAGAAGTTTAAGAATAAGGGGACTTAATACTTTAACCAGGAAGATTCCTTATAGAAAAATACCTAGATAGACGACAATGGTGGGAATATTTAAAGAATACCTGTCTATAGCATATTAAAGACAAAAAGCGAACTAAGTATTGGCCTAAGTCGGACTAAGTATAAATAGGATCTAGTAGCCAGCAGCTGGGAAAAGTAGAGGCCTATAGGACCAGAGGGAACTAGTAGTAGAGCCTCAGACCCTTAAAGGAATTTAAGGACGACACCTAAATCTAAGAATTAAATGGTAGGATTAACAGTTTAAGGCGCTAATAGATAGTGGAGCAATAAGGAACTATATCTTACTAGCAGCAGTTAAAAGAATGGGATTACCATATAGACAGAAGGAATGTCCTTACCTATTAGTAACAATTTTAGGAGATCCGATAGCCTACGGAGGAGGCATTATTAATCTTAAAATAGGACCTATTCAGCTAACCATTAAAGGAAGATAGGTTGAGATGTCTTTCGATATATTACTATTAGGGAATAATAAGGCAGTATTAGGAATGCCTTAGTTATAGGAATATAATCGAAAGATTAATTAGGTTATAGGTTAGGTCAATATTAGAGACATATAACGCCGCAAGATGCGACAATAAACTAAGATGGTATGGTACTAAGTCGGAGCGATATATAAAGAGACTAATTAAGGATTAAGTTATGTACCAAAAAGATACCACAAATATAGTAAAAAGTTATGGTTACTAGAGAGTAAAAAGCTGTTAGAGTATACAGCATAGGACTATAAGATAGAATTAGAACTAGGAATAAGTTTAAGGTTCTTTCTAATCTATAAGCTTACCAAAGAAGAAGGTAGAGCACTTAAAGAGTTTATTTAAGAAAACTTACGAAAGGGATATATTAGACCATTGCAGTTATTAGTAGGATATCCAGTACTATTTATACTAAAGAAGAATAGCAAACTAAGGCTGTGTATCGACTATAGACAGTTAAACAGCATTACTAGGAAGGATAGGTATCCTTTACCCTTAATTAGCGAGATCTAAGATAGGATAGGTAATGTGTAAATCTTTACGAAGATAGATCTAAGATAGGTATACCATTAGATTAGGATTAAGGAAGGCGACAAATAGAAGGCAGCCTTTAGGTTAAAGAAAGGACTATATAAACCATTAGTTATACAATTTGGGCTTATAAATGTACTAGTAACGTTCCAGAAGTGTATTAACAATATATTAGGAGAATATTTAGATGAATTTGTTATAGTATACCTCGATAATATTATTATCTACTTAATAAACGAGGAAGAGTATGGAGAACACGTTAAATGGGTCTTAAAGAGACTATAAGAAGAACAGATGCTAGTAGCAATTAAGAAATGCGAGTTCTTTACTAGGAAGACCGATTTTGTTAGATTTATTATTAAACTAGGCTAACTCAGTATAGACCTAAAGAAGATTGAGGCTATAGTAAATTAGTAAGAACTAGAGAACGTTACGTAGTTAAGATTATTCCTAGGGTTTTGCAACTATTACAGAAGGTTTATAGCGTAATGGTTAAAAGATATTAAACTATTTACGCGATTAACAAAGAAAGAAGAACTATAGGTATAGGGAGAGGAACAGTAAGAACTCTTTAAAAAAGTTAAAGAGTTATTCACCTAGGAGCTAGTTCTTAAGATCTATTAACTAGGACTAGAAACGGTTATAGAAACAAATATATTAGACTTTACACTAGGAGCATATTTTATATAAAAGTATCTAGATAGATAGCATCCAGTGGCATATTATAGTCGGAAGATAATACCACTAGAACTAAACTATAACATCTATAACAAGGAGTTATTAGGTATAGTTATAGTACTAAAGAAATAAAGAGCATTCTTGCAAGGTATAGAGAAACTATTTATAGTTAAGACGGATTATAAAAACCTAATAGGATTCCTAACAATAAAGGAACTTAACTAAAGATAGGTTAGATAGGCAGAGATGCTTACAGAATACTATTTTAAGATTTAGTATACTAAGGGTACAGATAACACGTAAGCCAATGCGTTAAGTTAAAAGGCTAAACTATAAAATAACGATAAGCTATTAGGGGCTTTACTGCGAAAGGATATAGATGGACTAATTAGGTATAATTATCTAAAAATTATAGTAACTTAAGAGAATAAGTTAGAAAAAGTCTATAAGATACTAGAAAGCTTTTAGGTATAAAGAATTCTAGAAGCACAGCTAGAAGACCTATAGTTAGATATATATAAAAACCGAGAAGCGAAGTATATCCTAAGAAGCATAGTAGAGCAGTTCGTAGAGGACTTCTATAAGGGACTAACTTAAGGACACAACGGAGCTACGGGCTTAGTATTAAGACTCTAGGAGGAGTACATTATTAACAGAATCTAGAGGATAGCTAGGAAGGTTACTAAGAAGTGTCTAGATTACTAAAGAAATAAACTAATAAGGCATAAGCTATATAGAGGGCTATAACCTGTTAAAATACCAGAGAGACTATAGGAGGTTATATTATAGGACTTTATTATTAAGTTGCTAAAATTAAGAGACCCTATTACCGGATAAGATTACGATATAATCTTAGTAATAGTAGACAAGCTTACGAAGTAGGGATACTTTATAGCCTATACGGAAGAAATCTTAGCGGAAGATGTTGCTAGAATCTATATTAAAGAAGTGTTTATAAGATATAGAGTACTAAGTAAAATTATATTAGATAGAGATTTAAGATTTATAGCAGTATTCTAGGAGGTATTTTTAGCGGAATAAGGAGTTTAAGCAGTAACTTTTACCGCATATTATCTACAGACAGACGGTTAAACGGAAAGATTAAATTAGACACTAGAGCAGTATCTAAGGCATTATATTAATTACGTACAAAATAATTAGGTATCGCTATTACTAGTTATATAGTTTATATATAATACAACACTATAAGAAGGAATGGGTACGTTACTATTTAAGGCGAATTACGGATATAAGCTAAGAATATTATTATTGCTACGCCAAGTAAAGAAAATAAGTAGTAAAGCTAAGCAAAAAATAAAGACTTTAATAAATCTTTATGCAAACCTTACAGAAATAGCTAAGGTGGTACAGTAAAGAATAAAAAGGTACTATAACGCTAAGAGATCTAAGGGACTAGATCTTAAGGAGGGGGATAAAGTATGGCTACTATACAAAAATTTTAAGAGTTGATAATTAAGCAAGAAGTTAAACTACGTTAGATTAGGACCTTTTAAAATTATATAGAGGATTTTACTAGTTATATTTAAGTTAAACCTACCAGCTAAAATAAAGATCTACCCTATATAGCATATCGCAATACTAGAGCCAGCATATAGGAATATTAAGCCACTAGTTTACGAAGCAGACACGTATAGAGGATAAGAAGAAGATAAATAGTAAGTTTTAAAGATCGTTAGTTACGAGGATATTAACAATAAAATATAGTATAAGGTTAAGTGGATAGGCTATACTAAAACTACCTAGGAGCCACTAGAGAATTTAAAGAACGCTATAGGAAAAGTATAGGAGTATTGGAAGAAAATAGGTTAGGTAATATTAATAAGGAGGAATTATTGAAGAACGAGTTACCTAAAGGGGACCCAGGAAGAGCAACTACTAAATTACTTAGAGTTGTTTCCTATACTATAGAAGGAGAGTTAGTTCTCTTATTACCTAACTCCTAAAGACCTTACTAAACGAGCTTCCACTTTTTTAAATAAACTTTCTTACGGACACGTTCTAAACGCTAAAGATAAGCGTAAGCTAGACGCTAAGCTTTAAGGACACGTGCGGACTCTTCTAAGGCACGCTGAACCTTAAGCAGCGCAGAAGCCAGCTCACTATTAAGCTTTGCAGCGGTAGATTAAACACGAGACCCTATAATAAATTACTTAGGGAACTTAAAGACTATTAAGAGTAATAGGACGCGTATACTTAATATTGGACGTAGAACAAACGTCACATAATAAACATATATTGGCGTGAGTGCATTTAAAATAAGAAGAAGGTTGGCGACCGGAAGAACTCGCAATCGTAATATAACTTAACCCCTCTTTCGCATAACGAGAGTAAGGAATCGCTATTACTTCACCTAGCGATAGTATTAAAGAGATAGTACGGAGGCGACGCTTAACCTAAGAAAGAGAAGAAATTGCTTTAGGTATTATAAGTAACAATATTAACCAAATTAATTAAATAGATATCACACCTCTAGTAAACGACTTAGAGATACTAGGTATCTTTAAGGACGAAGATAAAGAGGAGGGAGATGGTGTTACGGACGCTTTAAGTACGATGTTACAACTACTTAGGGAAGAGTTGGAAGAAGCTAGTTAGTTAATATAAGCACGGTCTAGGATAGAACCCGTGGAACCATATAACAAGGAATAGTAAGTAAATTACATAATGGTTGAACGTATTGGCTGTGTTAAACGTAAGGGACGTTATGTCTAATATAGATAAGACGTACATTACGTATAAGGAGAATTTCTTAGGAGTACGGTTGTGTATTTAAGGACCCTTAGTCCCTACCTAGATAGTTCCTTCCTTATAGTGATTTTCAGAATATAATTAAAGTTAATCTGTTAGGCAACTACTCCACCAATTGCTATTACGTTGTTAACTTAATTTGCTTCACCTATATACCTAGCCTAATAACGAGCCCATCGTAGTTCCTACTACAAGGTTCCGTTACACGAGCCACCCTATATAGCGAGCCACATACAGGTAATATTTGATCAATTTATAATAAAATTAACAACAAGCTTATATATATTTTAAATAGGCTAAATTAAAGCTTTTATATTACTCTTTCGATCTTAATATTGCTTAAATTAATTTAACTACGTTATAGTAGTGATATAGACCTACGCGCCGACCAATGGCACGGACGACTACTATATTCCTGCGACGTCCCTTTCTGGATCAACGACCCTTTAATCTACTTATTTATAGGCTATAGATTATACCTAAATATATAATAGAGCCTTCTAAAAGCTAAGATATAAAGGAATTAAATATACCTACTACTTTACGCACTCTAAAGACACTAATGACTCTATTAGAACCTTAACGTCGCTATATTAAATAGAGCCGTTCTAAACCTAATAAGTATAATTAAATTAGACTTACCTTTATATGGGTAAGAGTCTCTAAGATAGTAGTAGAATTATAAGATAGAAGGCCTATAGCTTTCTAGCGCTATAGGTTGTATTAGGGGTAAATACCCTATATATATGCCTTTGGGTAGAGCTTTAAAAATTCCTTATTAACGCCTAAGTGGCTATATCGATAGAAGGTATCTACTTACTTCCCGTAGTAGTAAGAAAGTGGCCTAAAATAACCTATATCTAGTAGTAAAGCTTATAAGTCGGATAAGGTGGTAAAGCTACTAAGATATTTTATGCGCGAGCGTATACTTAATAAATTGCCAGGTAGGGTAGCTCTAATAATTATCTATTAAAGTAGGCAATATTACTATATTTTACCGTTAGAATCTTTTATAAGATGTCTCGTATATTTATTATAATGTTTAATATAATATAGGCCTAAAGAGTTATCTATCTACTTACTAGGGAATATAGTGTACGTATATCCGCGAAGGCTCTTATTTTTACTTACTAATTTAATACTATCCTTCCTAGTAGTATTACGTCTTCTAAATTAAGAGGTAGCCGTAGAGAGCTTATTAGCGGTAAATCGTTTTTAATTATAGATACTGACTTACAAGTACCTAGCTATATAACTATTTATTTTTACCTTTCCCATATATCTTACCTAATATAATTACTTAGGCTACTAATATAAGGCCTAGTAATAACCCTTTTCGGAAGAACCTAAACTAATTATATATAACTGCTAGATCGCCATTCTAAGCTCTCTAACAGTCGAGCTAATAACTTAGTATAGTACTAAGACCGTGGCGTTGAACAAATCTTTGCCCCTAATACTTGCCTAAGGTATAGCCTTCGCCTAAATGGGAATAAGCTATTTCTAAAAGTATATAAGCCCTTAACGGAGGATCCTAGGATTAATATCTATAGAGCTATTTAGTAATTTACTATTCTTATAGCGGATATAATAAACCTAGGTAAGCTTTATGTCGTAGGAGATGGCTAGTAAGACAATGTCTAACGGTAGATCTAGGTGCTCCATAGGCGCTAGAGGCCTTGCGAATTGACGGCTCAACACTAAAAAAAAGATCTTATATAATATTTTATATGGTGGTTTCGGCTTTACGAGAGGGCAAAGATTGATTTGCCATCATGCAATATACTGAGGCTTTTCGATTTTGGTGTAATTTGCTATGAAATAAAAAATGGTAGGAATATTCTTGTGTGGCTCGCTACGTGGGGTGGCTCGCTTCCTGGTCAACTACGTTACTTCCTTGCACAGAACTTAAAGCCATGCCTTGCTGGCCGAGTGCTCTAGATGCAAAGATCGTCTGTAAGCAGCTTTAACGGCCTAGCGAAAAAAAATCTTTATAAAGGCGCCGAAGCTTGTGCAAAAGCCTAGGAAGTTTTAAACTAGCGTACGCGCAAGCACAGGTGCGTATTTTGCGGCCCACGTAACGTATCCTAGAGTCTACCTAGCGTATATTAAGGCATGGAAACAATTAACCGCTCCAAAAGCGGGCGGAAGAGTCCTCCGCAGCCGCCGCTACAGCTACAGCTACAGCTTTNATTATNCAACTTTAGGAGACCGATAAGANGGCAGTAGAAGAAGCTGCTTACCAAAGGATTCGCAGGAAGGATGATGCGATAATTTATAATAGCTTTTACTAATTATTTACCACCAAATCAGCATTTTGGTAAATTTTGATTTTCAAATCGGTTATAACTAGGGTCACCTTTATAACCCCATCACATACGTTATATAAACAATTAAGTATATAAACATAACTCTTAACTATATTTTATCTAGAGATAGACGGTTAAACCGAAATTGCGAACGCGATTATAGAATAATACTTATAAATATACTACTCCTACCTATAAGATAACTGGGAAAAGTGGCTACCTTTAGCTGAGTTTACTATAAATAATATAAGAAACGAATTAATAGGCGTAATGCTGTTTTACGCAACCTACAGATAAGACCCTCGACTTAGATTTAAACTATAACCCGAAATTAATATAACAGGACCTATAATTAAGAGGATTTAACTAATTAACGCGTATAACTTCGCTAATTAAATAAAGCAGTTAACGGAAATATTATAAAGTAAATTAGCGTACGCTTAAATGGTATAGGAATGGCATATAAACAAAAAACGAGCTCCCGCGTAGGACTTTAAGGAAGGTGATATAGTTTACCTAAATATATAAAACCTAAAGACTTAATGACCCTTAAAGAAACTAGACTGGAAGTTTGTGGGCCTATACCAAATCAAGAAGAAACCAAGCCTATACGCTTATAAGCTTAAACTGCCGACTAAGATAAAAACATATCTAACATCCTATGTAAACTTACTGTAACCCTTAAAAAGTAAACCTATAACTCGCGAAGTGCCACCGCTACCTCCTATAATTGTTAATAATAGTAATGGTTCTTACTTTATTAACTTAATTAATAATATGCGATAGAAAATATAATCTAAACAATTTAAACTTCTTATTAAGTGGGAAGGATATAAAACACGAACTTAGGAAACCTATAACTAGATTAAGACTGACGCGCCTTCCCTAGTAAAAGAATTCTATAAAGACTATCCTTTGCGGCCTACTCTAGCTGGATGGATATAATATAAAGGTAAATAACTGCCACCTAATACGAATACACGAAATATAATAGCAGGAAGCTTAAAATTAAAAAGAACTTAAAATACGTTACAACGTTTATAATACGATCACGTGATACGCAAGATGTTAAGGAACTTTAACTGGCGGTTAAAGTTATCTAATTGGTTAGATTTGCCTTGCTAAGACCTACTATAAAAATATTAGTTCGGCTTACCGCCTTAACCGAGCTAATAGCGATTTTCTATACCAGGTATAGAAAATCCTAATTAGCCTACTTAATGATTAGAACTAGTAAAACCCTATACTACCACCTAACGCGAAAATATAACACGCGATAAGTTATAAGTCTTAACTAAAATTGAATTATTTAAATTATTTAGACCTTCGGCTAAAAGGGGGGGTACTATAATGGGACTAGCCTAGTTATAGTAGGAATATTTTAGTAAAACACTTAATAGATGAATTCCGACGCTTTAACTAAATTCTACTAAATTCTACTAGATTAATCGAATTCTACTAAAGTCCGTTAAAGACCGCGTGCGTATATGCGCACGCATTGACCACTAAGCCCCTAACTATTTAATTATATAATTCTCTTGTTATTCCCTTCTCTTCTTTACGCAACGTCTTGTTCTTAGCGAGAGCTATATACCCTTAGATTTAGATAGAATTTATATTATTTCTTTAAATCTTCCCCAAAGTCTCTTAGCGCCCTTATAGTTACATCTTATAGTGTTAAGTATTTTTAATATTGACCTAACCTATAATCTAATCGATCTTTAGATTATATTTCTGTAACTAAGGCATTCCTAATACTGCCTTATTATTCCCTAATAGTAATATATTAAAAGATATCTTAATTTATCTTCCTTTAATAGTTATCTAAATAGGTCCTATTTCAAGATTATAATACCTCCTCTGTAGGCTACTAGATCTCCTAAAATTATAACTAGTAGATATAGGTGCTCTTTCTATCTATATAGTAGCCCTATTCTTTTAACTGCTACTAGTAAGATATAGTTCCTTATTACTCTACTATCTATTAGCGCTTTAAACTGTTAATCTTACTATTTAACTTATAAATTTAGGTGTTGTCCTTAAATTCCTTTAAGGGTTTAAAGCTCTACTACTGGCTTTTTCTAGTTCTGTAGGCCTTTACTTTTCCTAACTATTAGCTGCTAGATCCTTATATACTTAACTTATTCTTTAGCCAATACTTTATTCGCTTTTTATCCTTAATATACTATAGATACATATTCTCTAGGCATTCCTACTACTATTATCCGTCTAAGTATTCTTCCGTAAGGAATCTTCCTAGTTAAAGTGTTAAGTCCCCTAACTCTTAAACTTCTACTAGATGCTAGCTATATATATACTTAGCATTTCTATACTATTGCTTATCTAGCGCCTAATATATCCTTATAGGGTATTTCTAGTTTCTTTCTTTTAGGTTTTTATGCATCTTATATATATCATTTATATATACAATCTATAATAGCATATAGTGTGCTAGGTGTTTTAGGTTAACTTTTAACTTGTCCTTATCCTTAAGTTTAAACCTCTATTATATTAATCTAAATGTTATAACTTTGCTCGCGGGTATTAAGATATATCTTTCGCTTCTCTAGTCCTCTAATTATTCTTTTAGATCTTTTAATGTTATAATTAAGGCTCCCTTAATATAATTCATTGCTTTTTCCGTAATTAGGTAGTTCTAGATAACTCTTTCGTCTAACTATATATAGAAATCTTCCTACTTATTATTATATCTTTGTCTATACTATCTTTAGTATAGCTATTAGAGTATATATAGTTTATCCATAAGGAATTATCTTCTTATTACTGCGTTGTAACAGCCCTTTATATACCGTTCCTTAAACCTAGTTAGAATTCCTAAATCCTCTTTATTTTCTAGTTCGGTAAGCCACTTAGCTCTTAGCGTACCTGCTTTTAGCCTATTAGTAATTCTTTATACTAGTACTCTGTCTTATATATAACCTAGTATACTAGATTTTATATTTAGTTTTTGTTCTTGCTATATAAAGATTCTTGCTCTAAACTTATCTATAGTTTCTTATTATTTACATCTTATAATTAGATCCTCGAAGTTTTCTTACTTCTTAATTATAGTATTAACTTTTCGATCTTTAGGCTGAACACTATATTCCCCTAGTAAGTCTTTTAGGTCTATATATTTATCTCTTAGCCTAACTGCTATTTATATTACAGATTCTCTAATCTATAGCGAAGCCTTTTACTTCTTACTTGCGGGTGTCCTTATTCGTACTCTAAATTCTTAATCCCTTAGATTCTTTAATCTTAAGCTTACTTCTTTCTTAAGCTATGCTCTAACCTTAGTTTAACTAGGCTTTACTAGTATTCTTATTTTATTTTAAGAGTCTTAAATCTTACTTACCTTGTCTTAAGAATCTTATGCCTTTAGGAAACTTCGTTCTAAGCTTATTTATATATTGCTAAACTAAGCTATTGCTCTACTCTATTGGTTATTATCCGTTATAGGTCCTTAAGCATACCTTATCTTATCTTAAGAATCTTAGTTGTTTTTTATCTCGTCTTAAGAATCTTAAGCCTTTAGCCTTTTACCTTTATTAAGTGGTAAGCTAGCACTAGTAGTCGTCTACTTACTTAATTACCTATAGATATTACTCCTTCCGTCTTATAAAGTAATAGATGCTATATCCAACGGTATTATAATACCTATTACTAAACCTTGCTTTATAGCGGTTTTAGTTTCTACTTTAATTGCGTTATTAAGGTTTAAATACTCCTAGTTAGTTCCTTTCTTTCCCTTATCGCTATTAATTAATAAGTACTCTAACTCTATTATTATTATTACTAATCTTTGTCTATATATTACTATAATATCTTAATCTAGCTTATAGAGTTAATCTTATTCTTTATCTAACTCTATAGTTCCTTTAAGTCCTCTTAACTTTAACTCTTATGGCTAATAGCTTACGCCGTACTTAGCGTCTTTATAAACTTAGTATGCGTTATTATAATAAAATGCAAAACTTTAAATTAAATACTCTTTTGTTCCTTATAGTATACTATTATCCCTCTATACGTGTATATTATATACTATTAGTCTAGTTCCCTTTATTACGTAGTAACTCTAACTACTTTTATAGTCTCTAGCGAAATAACCCTATTTTCTATAATTTATATAAGCTCCGTCTTTAAACTATTGCTTTTGCTATAAAGTCCGCTTAAACGTCTTCTACTACTAAGATCCTTAATTTGGCCTATACTCCTTAGTCCTTTAATTACTTAGTCCTTAACTTCTAGGTTTCTATAATTATTTTCCCCATCTTTTATAGGTTTCTTTAGTACTACTTAGGTCTATTAGCTCTACGCTATACTATAGTTTCTAATTTAACTTTAGTTATTGCGTACTTTGCGTCTTATATAACTATAGAACTTTATCCTAGCCTCTCTTAGTCTATTCCCTTTAGAAGATCCTATTATTAATTATAATTGCTTAATCTATTAATTCCCTAAGGGTATCCACATCTTCTATTAGAATAATTATATCTTAGACTTTTACTTTAAGTTCTTGTTTATACTATGCTATAAGCGCCCTATTATTCTACTTAACTTATATAGCTAGCGTCTAGAACTACGTTGTGTACTTAATTGCTAAGGTTTACTGCGTTAGGTCTTAAAGCTTTTTTTTTACTATTACTATTACTTCTAGGTCCCCGAATATTTATATAAGTTATTCCGCAAATCCGCTTTAGCTTAAGAACATAAACCATACGTCTTAGTTTATAGTCGTTATTCTATTTACTTGTATTTCCGTAAGGTAAGGTTTGAACTATTTAAGTGCCCTTCCTATTAGGAATAATCCTACGTACGCTACTTAATCCATAGACGTGGGCAGCTTAGCTCCCTCTTATAAAACCTTAAAGTGCATTTACGTTAGGAATCCTTTAAGCTTTAATCTCTCTCCTAAGAATCGTTTGATTAATAGTAGCTTAATCTTTACTACGCCTATCCCGTTAATCCTATTTTTATATATTATATTATTTTCCGTTAACCGGTCAACTATCTCTTATAACTACCCTACTATTACAGGTTATTGTAAGTTAGTGTCTGCTATACTAGTGTCGTTACCTAATCTTAAAGTAGTTGCCGCCGTTAATGGCGTTGTAGTAGCTGCTTTTGGTGGCATATTGTTTGACTTATTAGACCGTAACTAGGTAGTAATTGTATAATAGAACCTTGTAGTAGAAACTACGGTAGGTTCTGTTAATAGGCTAGGTATATAGGTGCGCGAATAGTTAATAACGTAATAATAACTGGTGGAGTGGTTGCCTAATAGATTAACTCTAATTATATTCTAAGAATTACTACGAGGAAAGGAACTATCTAGGTAGGGGCTAAGGGTCCTTAAATACATAACCGTACTCTTAAGAAAGTCGTTGCTCTATCTGCTCTATCTGCTCTGTTCGCTCTATAGTAGATCTTATAGATTATATAGATTATATAGATTATATTATGTGACCTAATTACTATTCCTCGTCACATAGTTCTATCGGCTCCATCCTAGACCGTACTTATATTAACCAACTAGCTTCTTCCGACTCCTTTCCTAGTAGTTGTAGTATTGTATTTAAAGCGTCCGTAACAAAGAGCTAATTCTTAAAATTTACTAACTAGGATTAGATACGGTTATAGAAATAGACGTATTAGACTTTATATTAGGAGTATATTTACTATAGAAGTATAAAAATATATAGCATCTAGTAGCATATTATAGTTAAAAAATAATACTACTAGAGTTAAACTACGACGTCTATAATAAAGAGTTATTAAGTATAATTGCAGTACTTAAGGAATAGAGAGCATTCTTATAAGGTGTAGAAAAACTATTTATAGTTAAAATAGATTATAAGAACCTAACGGGGTTCCTAATAACAAAAGAACTTAATTATAAATAAGTTAAATAGGTAGAGATGCTTATAGAATACTATTTTAAGATTTAGTACACTAAGGGAACTAAAAATGCAAGAGTAGATGCACTTAGCAAAAAAGCTAAACTATAGAACGATAAGAAACTATTAGGAGTAATACTACGCAGAGATAAGGACAGATTAATTAGATATAATTACCCTAAACTAGTAGTAACTTAAGAGAATAACAAATTAGAAAGAGTTTACGAAATACTAAAGAGCTTTTAGGTATAAAGAATTCTAAAAGTATAGCTAGAAGACTTATACGTTAGGAAAAAAATTACCAGCATTTAGCGAGCACCTCGCTACACTTCGCCGCACTTCGCCGCATTAAAAACAGACCATAGGCATTAAGCAGCATCTAGATAGCTATATATTATATATTATAGAAAAAAAAATTATATTTAGATAGCGCATTNGATATAGTATATTATGTAATTTTTT